>NW_020174705.1:4101506-4139251 GCF_003031525.2 Neophocaena asiaeorientalis asiaeorientalis | reverse complement strand
CCCTGCACCGCGGCCCATGGCCGGGTCCCCGCGCGCCCGGGGGGAGCTTCGCCGGCCGTGCCGCCGCGCCGACCCAAGAGGAAGCGGAGAGACGCCGGCTCCACGCCGGCCAGGCAACTCGGAACCTCGGGGTGGGCAGCACTTCGCCCCTGGAGAACTTGCGGCGCGGACGCAGGCTCGGAGCGGCTCCCCCGACGCCGGCCTTTAGAAAGCGCGCTCCGAAGGACCTATCCGCCGCCCGGGGGCGACCACGCAGAGCCCGCCAGGTGCGGGGCCCCGGACGCGGGCGGAGGCTGTCTTCCAGGCCGCGCTTAAGTCCGTCAGGGCAGCTGCCGGCGCGGCAACACGGCCGGCCCGGGGGCCCGCGAGGGAGTAACGGCCGTAACGGAAGCGCCGAGAGGGAGCGGGCTGGAGGCCAGGGCCCGGGGGCGGGGCGCCCGCAGGGCCGGCTCCCTATCTCGTTTGGCCGGCCGCACCGTCGCCGCCGCCTCAGACCGCGGCGCTTCGTTGTCACAAGCCGGAGGGAGGGGGAAGGAGCCGGGAGTCTCCGGGATCCGGCGCGCGGAGACCGCTGCTCCCGGGTCACGTGCTGCTAGACCGACCAATAAGCCCCTAAGGGCGCGGTAACGTAAAGGCAGCGGCGTGGCCGGTTACGGCCGGCCCCCGTCATGTGACCGGGCTCACTCCAATGGGCGGCGCCGGGGCGACCTGATGTTCCCGACGGCCCGTGCGTCGGCGGTGGTTGGGTGGTAAGATGGCGGCTGTGAGTCTGCGGCTCGGCGATTTGGTGTGGTGAGTCCGGGCTGCCAGGGCCAAGCGAGGTTCGCGGGGAGCTGCTTCCCTAGGCGTGAGGTGCACGGCCCGCCTCGAGGCTGCTTTTCTATGCGCTCCAGGTCGTGGAGAGAGGGCGAGACAGGTGCCGGCGCTGGGAACGAAGCCGGGCGGAAGGGGCAGCCTGGCCCCGGGGGACTAAGACCGAGGGTGGCCGCAGCGGGCCCGGCTCTGAGCCCCAAGGCTGCCGGGGTAGGGCTGCGTTCCGGACCCGGACGCTGGCGGCGGGGAATGCCCGGCGCCGCGCGGCCCCGGGGGACGCCCGGTCCTCGCCTCGGGGTCTGGCTGGGGCTCCCGGGAAAGGAGGAAAGCCGGAGAGCCCGCGGGGCCATCTCGTCCGGGCAAGCCCGTCGAAACCTGCGTTGCGATGAAACTGACCTGTGCCGGCGGCTCAGCCGGGGGTGTCGAAACCGGACTGCTGGCGCTGCCCTGTGAAGAAATGGAAGGGGGACTTTCCTTTACAACCGAAGGGTTGGCAGTGACCAGTACCTTCTTGGGTGCCTGTCGTGGTCTGCTTCTGTGTCCCAGACAACCGCCCGAACCGAGACTGACTGTCGCCGCCTCCCTCGAGCTGCGTAGCTCGTTTCTCGACCCAGAGGAAGGGCTTCCATAAGCATTTGTCAAAGCCGGGCTGGTGAATTAAACCAGACTTTGTAAGGGGAAGTCTGTGTTTACAGAGCGAACTGCCCCCCACCCCCGTCACGTCACGGAGAGGCTCTAGACAAACGACTCTTGGTGGTTTTGTTTTTCTGTGTTTCTTCTCACCAGCAGAATGCCCATACCTATGCACATAAGTCTACAATTTTGCATTGCATTTCTGAGGGACTTGGGCCTCTTGGGCCCAGCTGTGGAAGTCACGTTAAGAACTCCGGGTTGCCAGCTTTTCTTCTGGCACTTGAGGGTGGAAGTGGAGATTTAGGGAAATAAATTGCATGTTGAGTAAGTTGAAGATGGACTGGCTTTTCCAGGGCAAATGCTGACTCTCTGTGTTTTCTCTAGGGGGAAACTTGGCCGGTATCCTCCTTGGCCGGGAAAGGTGAGTGTCTTGCTACTAAGACGTCTAAAGTTGAGTTTGAGGAAGGGGAGAATGTAAGATGTATTCCCCCTCAGTTTCTAGCATTGAGTTAAACTGGGCTTATTTAAATAACACTCAGAATTTTTTTCTCTTTAGTATCAGTTTATTTAGAAACGGCAGTATAATATAAACCAGGTCCTTTAATCTGTAGCAAGTTATTATTTTTTGAATCAGAGGTGGTTTGTGATAAAGTCTTTTAACCCTGAAAATCCATTCTAACTTGAATTTAGCTTTGCATTTAAATCTAACAAAAGGAGAAGCAAATAAATTTTCCAGGAAGAAAAATCTAAATGTAGGTTAGTGAAAAGTCAAAGTATTTTTGTCCCAACTAAGTTTAAATCTTTTTTCCATTTTACCATATGTGCTACTCCAGTGCATCTTTGCAGAAGTTGGCATTCCACATTTTGCATGAGGCGATCCCTCATAGCTTTCCAAATGTTCTGTTTTTATATTCTTGCTAGGAGCCCAGGAAATGTCTTTAGACTGTCTCTTTGCAATATGGCATTTTCAGTGCCTCAGTTGTTCTTCATTGTCGCTGTTACCTGTCTCAACTCTTCCTGCACAGAAGTATTTTTAAGAGTATTCTCTATATTTCTTCAGTGATGACAGGCTCACATTGCAGGGGGTAATGACGTTGGCCTTAGTTTTAACTGCTTTTAAAACAGGGCCGGGCTTCCCTGGTGGCGCAGTGGTTGAGAGTCCGCCTGCCAATGCAGGGGACACGGGTTTGTGCCCCGATCCGGGAAGATCCCACATGCCGCAGAGCGGCTGGGCCCGTGAGCCATGGCCACTGAGCCTGTGCGTCCGGAGCCTGTGCTCCGCAATGGGAGAGGCCACAACAGTGAGAGGCCCGCGTACCACAGACACACACACAAAAAAAAGGACCATTTTAGCGAAAGGTATATTGTATCTGCTGAACATTGTAGATCATAGTAGATGTAGGGAACTCCTGGCATATTTGCACATTTCTACATATCTCAGTAGAAAAGTGACAGAGTTGGACAGAAACTAGGCCCTGTGTTTGGTTTTGTTTTTTAAGATGTATTTCTTTTGTTTTATTTTTTTTCTTACCAACTTGTATCTGTGGAAAAAAGCCTTTTTCTTTCCTTTCATCCCCTAGATTGTTAACCCACCCAAGGACTTAAAGAAACCGCGTGGGAAGAAATGCTTCTTTGTAAAGTTTTTTGGAACAGAAGATCAGTGAGTAGTGCTCACCAACAGTTTCACTTTCCCTACGTTTGGGAGTTGCCCTGGGTTGAAGCTGCTTTGTGAATATTCTACGGATCCTAGTTCAGTCTCATTGTAGTGTGTAAGAATGGCGTATCATTCTGGCTTCATACCTAAGTAAAAGGTGCTATGTTATCTCCCAGAAATTGTCCTGGGCAGCTGTCCTGGGACCAGTGACAATGTCAGTCAGGTGGGAAGTGGGGTGCCACCTTCCAAATATGATAACCTCATTGAGATCAGTTCTCACGTCTCTTTACCCAACCCCACAGGCAGTTCCTTTTATCAGGGCCATGTTTGGTTCTCTTTTAATGGCTGTTTATCATCGCAGCTCAGGCATGAGTTATGCAGTGAAAGCTAAAATTTCATTCATCTTAACGTAATTGCTTAGTCTTGTTCTTGTAAAACTAGATGATTTGATCTAGTGTTCTAATGGTAAAGCTTTTTTTTTAATCTTCATTGGAGTATAATTGCTTCACAATACGTGTTAGTTTCTGTTGTACACCAAAGTGAATCAGCCATATGCATACATATGTCCCAGTATCCCCTCCCTCTTGAGCCTCCCTCTCATCCTCCCTATCACACCCCTCTAGGTCATTGGAAAGCACTGAGCCCATCTCCCTGTGCCATGCTGCTGGTTCCCACCAGCCAACTGTTTTACATTCAATAGTGTATATATGTCAATGGTACTCTCACTTTGCCCCAGCTTCTCCTTCCACCCCATGTCCTCAAGTCCATTCTCTATGTCTGCCTCTTTATTCCTGCCCTGCAACTAGGTTCATCAGTACCTTTTTTTTTTTTCGTTCCATATATGCGTTAGCATATGGTATTTGTTTTTCTTTTTCTGACTTACTTCACTCTGTATGACAGACTCTAGGTCCATCCACCTCACTACAAATAACTCAATTTCGTTTCTTTTTATGGCTGAGTAACATTCCATTGTATATATGTGACACATCTTCTTTATCCATTCACCTGTTGATGGACATTTAAGTTGGTTCCACGTCCTGGCTATTGTAAATAGTGCTGCAGTGCACATTGTGGTACATGTCTCTTTTTGAATTATGGTTTTCTCAGGGTATATGCCCAGTAGTGGGATTGCTGGGTCATACGGTAGTGCTATTTTTAGTTTTTTAAATCGGCCATGACTCACGGGGCCAGCCGCTCCGCGGCATGTGGGATCTTCCCGGACCGGGGCACGAACCTGTGTCCCCTGCATCGACAGGCGGACTCTCAACCACTGCGCCACCAGGGAAGCCCTAGATTTTTTGATAGCAGCCATTCTCACCAGCGTGAGGTGATACCTCATTGTAGTTTTGATTTGCATTTCTTTAATAATTAGTGATGTTGAGCATCTTTTCATGTGCCTCTTGGCCATCTGTATGTCTTCCTTGGTGAAATGTCTAATTAGGTCTTCTGCCCATTTTTTAACTGGATTGTTGTTCTTTTGTTATTGAGCTCCATGAGCTGTTTGTATATTTTGGAGATTAATCCTTAAGAGGTTTATAGTGTCTGGTCTTACATTTACGTCTTTAATCCATTTGGAGTTTATTTTTGTGTATGGTGTTAGGTAGTGTTCTAATTTCATTCTTTTACATGTAGCTGTCCAGTTTTCCCAGCACCACTTATTGAAGAGGCTGTCTTTTCTCTGTTGTATGTTCTCACCTCCATTGTCATAAATTAGGTGACCATATGTGCGTGGGTTTATCTCTGAGCCTTCTATCCTGTGCCATTGATCTATGTTTCTGTTTTTGTGCCAGTACCATACTGTCTTGATTACTGTAGCTTTGTGGTATAGTTTGAAGTCGGGGAGCCTGCTTCCTTCAACTCTGTTTTTCTGTCTCAGGATTGCTTTGGCTGTTCGGGGTCTTCTGTAACAGTAAAGCTTTTTAACCAGATCTGTTTTAGAGTTGAAATCAGGACTATTAATTTGAGATTCTTCAATAGGCCATATAAGAAGTCACAGTGAAGCAAAGAATGTGTATTTGAGTTTCCAGCTACTTGTTTAGCTTTCTCATCACTCCATCAAGTTGATTGCCTGGGTCTAGCTAGATGGTTTGATTTAAGTAGTTGCGTTTCTATTTATGATTCTTACAGGAAAACGTAGCTTTGGGTTTGAAAAATGTCTGTGACTTTCCTGATATATCTAATACCAACATTTAAAATATACATTTCTAGAAAGCGATGTATAATATTCCATAGGAAAATCTCTTACAACAGTATTTTTCACTGGCAAGCTTATGTGTCAGAGTGCTTACCCTGGTTTAGAGTTTGCATGGCATGTCTACCTTCACCAAAAACATATACAGACATACCCAGCCCCAGTTCTTGTCACAAACCAACTCAGCAGCCTTTTGGTGGCAATATTTCAAGGGAGTCACTGGCCCAGAGCTGTGAGAGCAAGAGACAATATGGAGGAGGGAATGTTCTGGTAATGCCTTGAATTTACAGCAAAGATTGTCTGGATGCAGACAAGTATGATTGTACAGCCACACTCCACATTGCTGGACACCAAAGGGAACTTCCAGAAAAGCAAATGCTGTGGTCCCCGTCTTCCAGGGACTCAGGACAAGACATAAACTCAGGTGACAAGACGTAAACATTTTAGATGGGATTAAGTGCAGAATCAGTGATGTGTAGAATTATTGTTAAAGGGTTCTAGAACAAGAAGAGATCAGCGGAGAACAGCTAGGTCAAAGAAGGTTGCTGGAGAGATGGGATTTAGGTCAAACTCTGGAGAATGGCTAGAATTTGGACAGGCAAGAATAGTAAAGGCATTCCAGGCAGTGGGGCTACTGTAAACCCCTGGGAGTTAAGTTGGATGTGTGGACAGAGAGAGCCTTCCTGCGTGAGGTAAAGAACTTGTGCTTGGGGAGAACAGGGGCAACGTGGTTGGCCCAGCTTGGTTAGCTAAATGAAGAAGTACGCAAGTCTGAAACACAAATGGGACCTCATAGAAAGTGGGGAGTTAATCAGCTTACAGGAGACCTGAAAGCTATTGTGTTTTTATGATAATTTTTTAAATGCTAGAAGGCTAGAAGAATAAACTGTGGTCCCTATGTATACGAAATACTACAAATAGGACACAGGAAATTGGAGCTGAGGGAATCTCAGCACTCAAGCACTCAACCAAGCAAACCTTTGAAGCCAGTGAAAAGGATGAGTTTCCTGGAACAAAAATAATGTCTTGGTGGTGGTGATGATGTGATTTCTAACTAAAGTTCTTTGAGGAGATTCATAAGCAAGTGGATACACAGCTGTGGCTAGGTATAATATCTTTAGTCTTCTAAACCTCCTTGATAGTGTTTGTAAAAAACCATTTAAAAATTAAGCTATCAGGGAACATGTTAACTTTGTGGCTAAGCGGTTGCCTTCATGAAAGGAAACAAAGGTTAAGGAGCTACAGTACGTCTCTAAAGGGAGAAGGGTTCTTAGTGATCAGTGTTAGGCAGATTTTATTTAGAATCTTTGTATTAACTGAAGGCAAAATCTCCGGATTGTTTGGTAGCAGTGAATTACTTTGGGGAAAGAGCTCTGGCTTGTTACCAGCCTAATGTATATTTAGATACCACTTTTGCCTGCTCTGTGATTTGGGCTGCTTCACTTTTCTAAGACTCTTTGTCCTCGTCCACATGTGGGGATAACACCCCCAACCTTGTAGTTATGAAGAAGTAGCATCACTCATTCATAATATTGGTTGGCAAGAGCAGGTGTTCAACAAACATCAGGTCGGGGTATAGATCTGTTACAAAAGAAAAAAGCTGATTAGAAGCAGGTGGCTTTAAGTAAGGAAAATGTGAGAGAGAGAGAGAGAGAGACAGACCCTGCCCATGGTAGGGCAGAGTGGGGAGGATCTGTGTTTGAAAAGAAAGGCATCTGAGAGTTGGAGATTCCTAAGAATGTCAGCCAGGTCTGTTGTTTTGACCATAAAGGCATTGAACACAAAACAGTACATTGTTCCACCTTTTTCTGTTTGGTTGGTTTTGTTTTGTTCTTGTTACTCTTTTTTCTTATTTTTACATCGTTCCTCTTTTATGTAAAAACTGTATCGTGCCTCACCAGGAGTACTATGTGCTGTCTAGTCTATCATCCTAATGGGATCTGATGGAACTAGTCAACATCGGGAAAGGGGACTGAATCAGGTGAAAGAGAGGACTCTTTAATGTGAAAAAGCAAAGACCAAGAAAAGAACACCATCAGAACTGGTGAAATAATGAGCGGCCTTAAAGAGATAAACACTGACTTGTTCATAAATCCTCAGGTGTTTTGACAAGGGGCACCGTGAGTAGAATAAATGTTGTGTGACTGTGTTTAGGACATATTTAAGGAGAACTATGTGAGACGTGGTTTAGACAGGAAATGCGAGTGGACTTTTTAGGGATGAGAATGACTTTTTACGGGCAAAGCTGTAAGTGGCTACAGCAGAGGCTGGACTCTACCTCACATTTAATGCTTGATGCCAGGGAGAGGGTCGTGTGCTCCTGGCACGTTCTAGGGGCTCCGTTGGTCACTGGGCCCTGACCTCGGTGGACATGTTCTGACCCAGTGAGGCTGTTCTTGTATTCCTGAGGAACATAGGATTCAGTCAGGGATGTTCAGTTTCAAAACTGACATGCTATTTAATGAAAATATAGAGAGAGATGATTTTTTTATATTAAGCAGGGACTTTTATTAAAGAGTAAAAAGGGCAGCTCCTTAAGATAAATCGTGATTTCAATCTTTTAGAAACCTGATTTTCTCTCTTCCTCTTCCAGAACATCTAGCAAATTATGTTGACTTCCCACTGGAAGAGGGAACCAGGAAGAGAGGGCCGGGGGTGATGTCACCAGGATGTCGACATAGTTCGTTCCTGACTTCGCTCCCCCTCACAAAAAGGAAGCGAGGAATAGACCTTCCCAACCAGCCTCCCCTGTGAGGGGAAGGACTTAATATAAGATGGCTAGATTCAGCTGAGCCTAGGTGGCTACATGGGAATTGCCCACAGTCCTTTTCTATTTTGCAAAAATTCAGAGGGGAAAATAACTTCAGTGTAATTTTGCCAGCTCCACCACATGACCACATCAAAAGATTAAGTCTCAGGTACATGATGGCCCACTTCGAACAGGTGGCTGCTCATCAGAGTAGAAACTGAGCTCAGGGTTTAAAAGTTTCATCAGTGGCCGTGAATGGCAGAATGGAGGGAGTTCATTTAGTTTGCAGGTGTTCAAAAAACCACCAGAAACAAACCAGTTCAAAGAATACCGTGGGCAAACAATGGGTAAATCCCAAACGAGAGTTTCTGTAGCAGTCAGGAAACAAGGATTTAAGTGATAAGACGTCCAAGGTCCCAGCCTGAGGTACTTTTTACATCAAGCTAGATATAAGATGGGACAGCCTGGTTGTGAGGTGTCTGAGTGAGTGCTAAAGTAACTTCTAGAGGGAATGCCCTGGCGGTCCAGTGGTTAGGACTCCTCGCTCTCACTGCCGAGGGCCTGGGTTCAGTCCCTGGTCGGGGACCTAAAATCCCACAAGCCTCGAGGTGTGGCCAAAAAATTTTTTTAAATAATAATGAAGTAACTTCTAGAAAAGTTTGTGGCTCATAATTAGAAGCATAGCAGATTGGAACCATCTGAGCATCCCCTTTTCTTTTCACCTGGCACCTGATTGACCCACTTTCCCTGCATCCAACACATGCAATGGTTGGAGAATTGAGCCAAGCAGATAGAGCCACTGCTCCAGTATTTGGAGTGAGCCAGCAGTGTCCCTCTGCCAGAGCTGGACAGTAGTTATCCTAGAGAGCTCTGAGCAGGTTCACCCCTCCCAGCGCCAACAGTAGCTCCTGTCCTACACGTGCCTCCCTTCGTGGCTGAGGCAGTGGACCCCAGGAACAGGTGTCATGCATGAAAAGAAGTGGCTGGCCATGTTGGTGTTGGCAGTGCAGCTTGAGAGCCTTATGCAGCATTTGGGAATGTTTTCAAGTTTTGGAAACAAAAATCTTCTAAATCTGTTTTCTCTGCTAGTCTTTGTTTTTTGGGGGTTTTTTTTAAACTTTTTTTTAATTTATTTTGGCTGCGTTGGGTCTTCATTGCTACATGTGGGCTTTCTCTAATTGTGGCAAGTGGGCTTATTGCTGTGGCTTCTCGTTGCAGAGCACAGGCTCTAGGCGCACAGGCTTCAGTAGTTGCAGCACGCAGGCTCAGTAGTTGTGGCGCACGGACTTAGTTGCTCTGTGGCATGTGGGATCTTCTCGGACCAGGGATCGAACCCGTGTCCCCTGCATTGGCAGGCGGATTCTTAACCACTGCACCACCAGGGAAGTCCCTGCAAGTCTTTGTTGATGTCTGTATGATAATCAGTTGCTTGAAATTAACTAAAATTGTTAGTTATTTGTTTTGTGGCTTTTTTGGTTGTTTTGTTTTTTGATTTGCAGTTTTTTGGGTGTCTTGATTTCTGAATAGCTTAGACTTGGACCTGTAACTCCTCAGTAATCCTCAGCCTCTTTCATTGGTTTAAGGGGGTATGGGGCAAGCATAGAAATTATTTGTGAAGTACTACAGTACTCCCCAAATCCAGATGGAGAGGTGAACACACATCTCTGACCTCATCCTTATTCTCACCTGTGGGCTATGCTTACGTGTGTGTACTCTCTCTCTCCCACCCAGGTTATTGTTGCTGTGAAGTCTGAGACACATAGACGAGGCTGCTTGAGATTGTTCATAGACTGGCTTCTTTACTATGATATCATAGTTTAGTTTTAATTTAAGGGGAAAGCAGGCCAGAATTATGGAAGTGTTTGAAAATGTGAAATTTTTAAATTTATTTTGAGTGTATAATCGGAAGGTGGCTTAGTGGAAGTTTTATATTCTCAAATGGAAGGCATTTGTGGGAGGTGTATCAGAAGACCAGCGTACGTTTGCTGCTCTTGGCCATGTTACAGGTGCTGTTACACAGTCAGCCAGGCAGTAGCTACCCACCTGAGCAGACCTACACAAGGAAGTCATGGGGGAGAACCCTCTGGGCAGTCAGGGTAGCCCATGTGCTAGAGCAAAGGCCTTTATCGTTGATATGTTGTTTTTTAGGAATAATAGATATTCGTGGTTTCCCTGCAAATCAAGCTGTAAACCGTTGAAACAATTTCATTCATCCTCATCCCTCAGCCACCAAGTTTCTGGCCCATAGGCATCCAATTATACTAGTTTCTTATGGCGAGTCCCTCCAGAGACACTGCACATCATCATGAAGTTACATGCTCCTTTTTCCTTGTCTTTACACAAGTGCTTGCATACTACACACACTGTTCTGTATCTTGCTGTTTTCCACTTAGCCAAGTATCTTAAGGGACCTTCCATTTCATTCTTTGTAATGATCTCACTGATTGCCAGTTAGCTTGTTTTCGGGCATTTACTTCTACAAACAATATGTAATTAACTTCCTTGTATATAGAAGAAGGCCGGTTCGTTAGACACACCTTGACTAAGCCTGATTTTTTTGACTTCCCAGCCCACAGCAAATTGGTTGGAAAAGGTACAGCTCCATCTAGGCATTGGGAGCTCGTTAAGAGGGAAATCACAAGTTACAGCTTATATCAAGCAAAGAAACAGAACAGTCACTTTAAAAACATACAAACAACAGCAAAAACTACAAAAAGCCTCCGCAACCATACATTATTTAACCCGGAGGTCAGCAATCCAGCCCCTATGAAGGTGCCTAGGAGTTGTCATTTACTGGGTGATTATTGAGCACCAGTTGCATGCCACGCCCCACCTGATGGGCCTCAGTGGGTGGAGAATGGGGCTTATTGAAGCTCCAGCTGAAATTCAAGCTTGCCCTTTTTAAGGAGACAGAGTTTTGCAATATAGCCTTTGGAGAGAAAATTATTGAGATGGCCAAAGTGAATTTCAATTCATCTTGCTTTCAAGAGATAATCTTCCTAGGGCTCCAGTGGGCTGGCTTTTTATTTACTGTTTTTCTGACGTGACAGGATGTTTCTCCAACAAGAGGTTGATTTCTTAAGTAGATTAACATTTCTTGCATTTATCGTGTTGAAGTCATATTTATACTGTCAGTTCTTTTAGCATATTATTTTCACTTTTCAAAGATGGTCATAAGAGGAAAATTTTAGTATCTCAAATGCCAGTCTTTATTTAGGATGAGTGTTTTTGTTTTGCTTTTTTTTTAATGCGGTACATGGGCCTCTCATTGTTGTGGCCTCTCCCGTTGCTGAGCACAGGTTCTGGACGCGCAAGCTCAGCAGCCATGGCTCACGGGCCCAGCCGCTCCGGGGCATGTGGGATCTTCCCGGATCAGGGCACGAACCCGTATCGCCGCACCCATATCCCCTGCATCGGCAGGCGGACTCTCAACCACTGCGCCACCAGGGAAGCCCCAGGATGAGTGAATACTGACTGTGCTGTTCTCCTGGCAGAAGTCAGTAATACATTTAAAATGCTTCAACTAACAGATAGGCATGGATTTATTAGTGCTTCCTCCACAGATGTTCTCACCTTTCCACTTGAATCAGAGGTTCATGTGAGGGGGTTGAGGAAGAGGGAGTTAGGGATTCTTAGAGTCTCTTGTCCCATCTCAAGGGGCTCAATGAAAACCACCCAGTCTTTCTTATGCTAGGAACTTGGGCAGGTCTCAGCTTCTGACCTGAAGCTCGGAGAGGGAGGAGGCTTCTCCTGAGGACTGTGGGTCTTTAAGCTTCATCACTGATACTTGTGTCACCTTAGAGCTGCCATTTAATCTGAAAGTTTGACTTGCTTTTCAGGGTGTGTCTGGCTTTTCTTCTGACTGTGCTGGTGGTTTGTCCTTAGAAATGCTGTAAATGCACTTGCTAAATAATATAGGGTCAAAATTTAATTCCATTTTTCCTCCTTGTAGATCAGACCCATTGGGTCTGTTGTGTCCAATTTCAAACCTCAAGATGAGTTGGTCACTAGAAGGATACCTGCTTACTTCATCTCATTGGAGCCCTGTGCGATAAGACCAGCGTCTGAGTGCCCGTTCACTGTTTCATTCTCTCTAGTCTTGTTTACCCATAGATAACATGCCTAGTCCTAGTTTGCAGACTGATGGTCCAGAGATTGTGTTTGTGCAGACCCGTCATCACAGCCGTTAGCACAACCACTCAAAGCACAGGTGGCTGTTGCTGGGTTGGTAGCTCTATTTTTATGTGCAGAGGTTAGCACTTTTACTGTTATTAGTGAATATTCTCTAGCTTTCTCTAAAGGAAAGAATCCTAAGTTAGTGTGATAGCCTAGTTTCTATATCCTTGACTTGACCCACTTTTTCTGAAGGTTATGCTATGAAACCTCTGAGTATTGCATGGTAAAATATGTAAATCAACTCTTTACCTTGCCAAGCCTATAAAATTCTCTCCATTATTACTGGTGTTCTGGAAACTGAATGTCATTTAGGGAAACCACAGAAGCCAGCTGGGGCAGATTTATGCAGGTTAGTATGGTAGGCCAGTTATTCCAGAGTTGATGGCTTTTTTCGTTTTCATGTGTTTTGCATTGGTGGTAGGAATTAAAAATCGGAAGAGTATGTTCCCTTTCCTCTAATCTCAAGTAGAATCTTGCTTTTAAAAGCCTCCTTTTGTGACTACTGCCCTTGTTCCAATGTGTCACAAGTTTTGTGTGGTTTAGTAGCCCTGGGTACAATCATTTATGAACAAATAGAGGCTCCAAGGCTGCAGACATTTGTAGAAGCAGCAGGTTTTTGAAGATGTTGCCTTTCTTTAGCCCTCGTAGCCTCCCACATTCTCAGTGGATTGACAGGTCATCATTCTGGCTCAGGCTCTTGATGGACAGTGATGCTGCTATGGTTGATAACGCTTCCAAGAGCCCTGATTCCCTGGGATCCACGTGGGGCCATTTGTACTGTGTATTGAGAATGGGAGCGCATCTACAGGTTTCCTTTGCCCTGAGCTAGTGGCAGAGTATGTGTGTTTCAGTGTGGAAGGCTGGTGAATAAGAGTGGAAATAACCTGCAGTGCAGTGATTTTATTTGGAGGATGCTGATTTTGGTGGTGGCTGTTTGACTTGTTTCAAGAAAACATACTTTTAGGCTCAAGAGTTTGGGGTGGTCAATAGCATGTTTTGGAAAAAGATGGAAGGCCTGTTTCAAAATCCAGTTAAACCAAACAGGTATTTGCATTCTGCTGGGGTGAGGTCTTTGATAGTTTTGGGCATAGGCAGTGTGGATCATATCCTTTCTCTCTGTTTTCTGCCAGTGCCTGGATCAAAGTGGAACAGCTCAAGCCGTATCATGCACATAAGGAGGAAATGATAAAGATTAACAAGGGAAAACGATTCCAGCAAGCTGTGGATGCCGTAGAAGAGTTCCTCAGGAGAGCCAAAGGAAAAGACCAGGTGAGAGGCTTCACGATTCTCACTTTATGCTGACTCCAGACTGGTTATTTTTGCATAGTAACTGACAGATTAAATATCGCCCAAACCCAAAACTATTCTTAACGCAATGCCAGTGGAGAGAGAGCTACTTCAAATCTAAGGTATCAGTGTTTTGCTAATCAACTTGAAACTCCATGCATGTGGCTGACCTTTCTCTAATAGATTGTTGCTCTTAGGAAAGTCTCTTGGACCCAGGAGAAGTATCTCAGCTTTTGAGTATAGCACAGGCCTTCTCCCTTTTATAGCATGGAGGTTAGGAGCACGGCCTCTGAGCTATATCCACTCCCTGGGTGTAAATCCAGTTTGGGGACTGTGGGCAAGTGACTTGAATTTCTTTTTCAATCCACTTCCCCAAATATAAGTGGAGTTGACAGCAGAGCCTACTTCATAGGGTTGTTGTGTGGATAACACACGTAAAGCACTTATCACAGGGTGTGGCTCCTGTAAATCATGGTAGTGATGGTGGTGGCTGTTGTCGTGGTTATCATTATTATTATTAAACTTTCAGACATCGTCCCACAGTTCTGCTGATGACAAGAATCGGCGTAATTCCAGTGAGGAGAGAAGTAGGCCAAACTCAGGTGATGAGAAGCGCAAGCTTAGCCTGTCTGAAGGGAAGGTGAAGAAGAACATGGGAGAAGGAAAGAAGAGGGTGTCTTCAGGCTCCTCAGAGAGAGGCTCCAAGTCCCCTCTGAAAAGAGCCCAAGAGCAAAGTCCCCGGAAGCGGGGTCGGCCCCCAAAGGATGAGAAGGTTTGTTTTATCTCTGTAGCTTCTGGGATTAGTGACTTTCTATTGTATACCGGAGAGCTGAGCTCTACGGTATGCTTCAGCTCCCTGAATGGACGTAGAGTCCTCTGCTATGTGCTGCCCTAAAGAATTCTGCAGACCAGGGGAGGGGCACGGCCTGGATGCACGGGTGGACCAGATGGTCGAGGGAGGAGAAGGGTCCACCTGAGCCAGAGTGCAAGGGCCGGCACTGGAAAGGGCTGAGCAGGAAAGAAGGGAAGGCCTTCCATACACGAAGGGCGCAGCCCACGTGGGCTCGATGTTAGCATGCAGAGTCTCAGTACTGGTAGAGGACAGGAAGGAGACCTGACAGGTAAAGATAGGTTGTCACCCGATTGTGGAGAGCCTTGAGGTCTAAGCAGTGTTATACTGTCATGGAGTCAGTAGGGGGCCGTGAAGGTGTTTGAGCTGGATGTGGAGGTGGCAGTGTGCTCCCAGCTGTGTGTTAGGGATCATGGCGGGCAGAGAAGAAAGGCTCAAAGCCAATGAGAAGGGTAACTTCAGGTGTGCGTTCATAAGGAGCTTTCCTTGGCGGGGGTGGGCGGTGGGTGGGATAGCAAATATTGAAAGGAACTGTGTGAGAGGCACTTCAGAGGAAGAGTTCATAAGATTTGGTAACTGGTTACATATAGGGGATGATGGAAAAAAGGGAAGGGAGATGATTTAAAGTCTGTGCCTGGGGAAATGATGATGCTTTTTTTCTGAGCAGAGGAGTAAGGAGAGGAGCTGGTTTATGGGGCAAGAGGACCAGTTCTGTTTTGAGTGTGATGCATTTGGAGTGATGTCTAGACTGCCAGGGAGGCTTCCAATAACATAGGATGGAAATGTAGGTGTGGAGGAGCGAATATCTAGAGAGGACGTTGGATCCATGCGACCAGATGGGGATTGTCTTGGGGGAAGCAAGGAGAGAGAAGAGTGAAGAGCAGAAGTTGGCTTTGCAGAGAGGATGCACATAGCTCAGGGTTGGAAGAAGTGGGCAGAGCCGGCAAAGTAAAGTAAAGCAGAAATAATATACCTCTCACCTTCTTCCCAAAAAGATTTGTATGAGTCTTAGAAGCCAAGGGAGGAGAATTTGAGGTGAAGGGGGTAGTCTGTCAAAACACAGGGGAAGATTGTTAGAGCAGGATCAAGGGGTTAGAAGCCAGATGGCTGGCACAGACAGACGGGTTATGAGGCCGTGATGAAACGCTGAACGTGAGATCAAAACTTGCAAGTTCAGACACCAGTGAGACCGGGCAGGGAAGGGAGAGAGTGCTCAAGCAGGAGGTTGGGCCGAGAGCATTAGGGGTGGCAGTGGCTGCTGTCTGGGGAGGCCAAGGCCCCCCCTCAGGATTACAGCCAACTTTTGCCAAATCGTCTGGTTTTTCTCAAGAGAAGCTGGAAATACAGATTTTTTTTTTTAAGTGAAATGTTCCAGTTTTAAATGTTAGAAGCTAACTCAAATTTTTAAAACACTTTTAGGTCCAAAGGAACATCTCTCTGGACTAGATTCAGCCTGTCAGCTGCCACTGTGCCATCTCTGCATTAGAGGAGGTCCTTCTCGCTGTTAGATGACCTAAGACAGAGAGTAGATGAGAGCAGCTGTAGCGGTGGGGACAGCCAAGGTGACCATGAGTGCAGGGAACCTCCAGCCAAAGGTAGAAAAAGTTTAGAAATTGCCAGGAGCAGTGCATGAAGAACTTTTCAGGGAGTATGATCTGATTTGATCCAATTGAATTGATTTCCTGGGGACCCACAGAAATCTGGGCTGTCAGGTTTTATACTGTTCTCCAAATTCATGCTGTCTGGTATCTTAAGCCATGGATCTCACCAACTCCTGTGCTCGCCCTGGAGAGAAACTTCTTTTTGGATAAAGGGAGGTATAAAGGAGAGGTTAGGAGGGGGACCTAGAGTTTGAATCATGACTCCGTGACTTGTTACAGCTGTGCAACCTTGGCCAACTGCCTTTGCCTCAGTTTCCTTGTCTGCTCATTGAAAATAATAAAGCCTCTTAGGTTTAAGAATTAAATGAGTAACACAAGCCAAGTACTTAGTGCCTGCGACACTATACATTCGATGAACGTTGGACATTTATTACTTTTTAGCAGTAGCCTGTTGTGCAGCGAGAGTGTGGTTGTTTTAGTGCAACCCCAGGGGCTGCTGCCAGGCTTACTCCTCACAAAAGAGTGTGTGTTGCTATAGTAATTGTCATTTGGCTGGCGAGCTCCTCTCTGAAACAGCACAGTAGCCTAGCTGATAACTGGGCAGAGCCCCAGATGATTGCCGTTCTGGGCCATAATTCTCTGTCCCATGAGGATTAACTGAAAAGCCTGACCTTGATGGCAGGGGTGTCGATTATGTGCGGGAAGGCGAAGGCTGTGTTTGTGTCTAGACTCTTGTGTGGGAGCCATGTGAGGGGTGCACACTCACCCTCTCTCTGGGGCTCTTATTTCTGAGTCCTGAGCTGAGAACTGCAACTCCAGGCACAAACCATCCGGACAGGACAGAACTGTCCGTGGTTCTCCTAAAATCCAGACTTGTGCAGAGAGCAAGGAGTCAGGAATTGAGGCCTTTGGTCAGTGCTGGACAGAGAGCTGTGTTCTCGCCTTACTCCCTTCTGTTGTGGCCTTAGACAAGTCACTAGGTTGGTGACCATTTACATTTAAATTAATTTACATTAAACCCAAATTAAAATCCAGTTTCTTAGTCACACTAGCAGGTGCTCCATAGTGACATGTGACTCGTGGCTACTGCACTAGATACAGTGGAGTCAGAACATGTCCATCATGACAGAAACTTCTCTGAGACAGTACTGCACTGGGCCTCTTTTTTTTTTTTGAGCGTCTCCACTGCGGGCCAGGTGTCAAGGGATAAAGCTCTACAGCTGATCTGCTCTTGCCCCTCCACCACAGATTTGACCTCATGTCCGTCTCCCCATTTGCTGTCTTCCAGCCTTGGTGGCCCTCCTTGCATTTTCCCCTCGGCTATCTAGTTGAGATCTCAACATGCCCCACTGAACTCTTGACTTCCCCACCCAAATGGTTCCTACCTTCTGTCTGGGGAGAGAGCAGGCTCCTGGCTCCTCAACATCCCAGTTCTAATTCTGGCTTTGTCACTTAGCAGCTGTAAAAAGTTGGGCAGATGTCCTCAGTGCTCCATGTGTTTTTCTTAGTTTTTTTTGAGATATGGTGGATTCCTTCTGAAGCCAGTATTGTTATCTTAATGTTCATTATTTGCCATAAGGAATTTTCTCTGTGACCTGCTGACCACACTACAGACCACAATCGGGCTTTCCCGTTACCTCCATCCTTATGAAATTTTGGCACAGGAACACATTTGTTACTTCTAGAACAGAGAAGAAGAAAGGCTCCCTCTGCGTTGACAGGAACTTGACCTGTTTCTCCCGATGAACAGTCATCAGAGCCATGCCTGGGGAGACCGTGGAGCTGGCAGGGCTAGTTCGGGGTGGAGTGTGACTAAAGGGAGCAAAACAGTGAAGAGGTGCTCCCAGAGTTAGGCAGGAAGACACCTGCTCCTGAGGTGCCACGGTGTTTTGACGATCTGCCTTTCCCTCTGTAGGACCTCACCATCCCCGAGTCTAGTACTGTGAAGGGGATGATGGCCGGACCCATGGCTGCATTTAAATGGCAACCAACCGTGAGCGAGGTAATAAACTCTCCCGTGGGCCAGGAGAAGCCCGGCCTCAGAGCTGGTTTCCTGGCCTGACTGTGTGATGTGCTCTTCCTTTCCCCCACTTTTCTTGTGTATGAGACTTTTTTTTTTCTAATTGCCAAACAGTACAGAAGTGAATGAGTTAAAAAGCACAGGTCTCCACCCTGGGGCATCCTGACTGTTAAGCTCCAAACCCTTTGGCACACCCACTTAACCATCATTTACATAATCACATACCCATGTTACAGTTTTTACTTTCGGGAGTAGTGTTAGTTTTCACAAAAGTGGGATCATTCTGCAGATTTTTTCCACTTGGTACTTTATAAACACCCTTTCACTGTATATACAGCGTTGATGTTTGGTAGCTGCACACTACCTTATCCTTGGGGTGGATGCACCGTCCCCCTGTTGCTGGGCCTACTTAGGAAAAGCCTTGACGGTCCTGCAGTTGTTGTCTCCTCATTTCTTTTAATACTGATCCTCAGTGAGTCAAGACACTCAAGGGTCTGGCACCAGGCACAAGTGGGCCAAAATCCTAAGATCAGAAAAGTTTGAGAATTTGGTTTGGTCTGCTGGGTCATCCAAAGTGACAGGTGAATGCTGGATTTAAAAAATAGTATGCTTTTAAAATATTATTCCAGTGTTTGGGAATAATTTATCCACCAACCTGGCAGAAACGTTCATTCTTTTCCACTTGAAACCAGTTTTCCTCCAGGTAGAATGGGCATCGTTTGAAAGGCTTAGCCCAGCAGTGGGAGAAGAGTTTCCAGGCAGTTGTGAGAATGAGCCCAGCTCTCAGAGGTGTTTCAGCCAGAGGAGAAGCTGGTTCTCAGGTAGAAGGAGGTGACCTGTGTTGGAAGATAACTTGTTTTATTAAATTATTTTCTGGTTTCAGCCTGTTAAAGATGCAGACCCTCATTTCCATCACTTCCTGCTCAGCCAAACCGAGAAGGTAAGTTGTTCTTTGAGGTTCTTCATCCTTGGTCAGGAGCTGGCCTGAGGGGAGAGTCCTGCTCCTTTGGAACCTCACCCTAGTCTGAAAAGTTAGTCTCTACCTGTACTGCTGCCCAGAGCAACTAGTTAAGTTTAAAAGTTACATAGAGGACCACTCGTGAATCAGGCACTGTTAAGATTAAAAATGGGGCTTCCCTGGTGGCGCAGTGGTTGAAGAGTCTGCCTGCCGATGCAGGGGACACGGGTTCGTGCCCCAGTCCGGGAAGATCCCACATGCCGCGGAGCGGCTGGGCCCGTGAGCCATGGCTGCTGAGCCTGCGCGTCCGGAGCCTGTGCTCCACAACGAGAGAGGCCACAACAGTGAGAGGCCTGTGTATTGCAAAAAAAATAAAAATAAAAATGAACCCAAAAAAGCTTTTAAAACTTAGTGACTGTGTGGTTGAGATATTTGCGGTTGCCTTCAGAGTCTAGGATGGAATTGAAACTTCAGGAGCTGTCGACCACCCACAAGGTAGCCAGTGCTGCTGGATGAAGGCAGTCTCCATGAGCCCTGGGAGTGTGGCGGTAGTTTCCCCAAGTGTCTACAGGGCTATCGGTTAGGCTGAGCCCTGATAGGATCTGCTGATGGTATGTGGCCTTGGAGTTGGACAGATCTGTATTCCAAGCCTAGTTATACTGACCAGGTCTGTAATTCTGGGCACATGACCTAGCACCTTTGATTTTCAACGTCATGATCAGCAAAAGCATCTTGTAGAGCTGCGTGAGAGCTGAATGAAGTGACGCAGGTTAACTTTTCATGTGTGGTTTAGAATTCAGTAAGGTTGGACACCAAATAAGTTTTTGATGTTAACTTTCCGCTTTGGGCCTAACCTTAATAGGGAAATCGTAATGAAGACTGGTTAAATGTTCAGTTTAATAAGTGGTTTTCTCATTTCTTCTTTATTAGCCAGCTGTCTGTTACCAGGCAATCACAAAGAAATTGAAAATATGTGAAGAGGTATGTATGTTCCATGCCTCCTCATTTTTATTTTCATCGGGGCCTCACATGGGCAGGCTGACCTGACGACTTGTGCTTCCTTTCCCTAGGAGACTGGGTCCACCTCCATCCAGGCAGCAGACAGCACGGCTGTGAATGGCAGCATCACACCCACAGACAAAAAGTAGGACCTTTGATGAAGAGGCTTCCTGTGCCTCTGGTTCTGCTGGGGCCAGAGGGTGACCTCAAGGTGGCTTGTTAAGGGTTGTGTCCCAACCGTTGCTGGGACTAAATGGAAAGAGAAAGGGAAAGTTGTAATTCTTACGACTTGCCTAGGAGTAATTTGACTTGTGGGAGACAGAAGCTGCCCTATAAATGTACTGTGGATTTGGCTTCATGCTCACCGGTGAGTCTCCAAGCAGGGAACACTTGGATCAGTGGTTCTTAGACTTTCCTGTGTCTCAGAATCACGTTGGGGAATTCCCTTGTGGTCCAGTGGTTAGGACTCCGAGCTCTCACTGCCAGGGACCCAGGTTTGATCCCTAGTCGGGGAAGTAAGATCCCACAAGCCTGGCAGCGTGGCCAAAAAAATAAATAAATAAAACAGCTAACTTAAAAAAAGAAAAAGAATCACCTGGAAGGCCTCTCGTGAAGCACCGATTGCTTGACTCCACCCGTAGCGTTTCTTGATCAGTAGGTCTGGGGTGGACAAATTCCCAGATAGCTGCTGGTGCTCATCAGGAGACCATGCTTTAAGAACCACTGTCCTTGGCCCTGGTGGGGGCAAAAGATGAAGGCAGCCCGTTGTCCTGCCTTCCCTGGCTCTCCCTGCTGTCGCCTCCCTGTCCTTCCTGTGCACCTGCCTGCTGCTCTCCGCCCCACCCAGACAGGTGGGGGACTTGACTGTGGCGCCCAGGCCTTAGCTTGCATCCACACTTGCCTTTGCCTCATTTCTGACAGCTAGTTGTATTGTTGGAAAGGGTTCTTGAAGAAGGAGCATTCTCTTGAAGTACGTAGCTAAGTCTGAATCTCCCATCTGAGTCTTCTATAGGGTTCTTTCCCAGACTAAAAACAGTGTCTTTTACATTATTCATCACTTTTTGTACTGTTAAAGTCACTTGTTCTGTCAGTTATATTTAGTGAACTTCCTTAGTGGAGTGAAGGAGCTAGAGGCATGTTATATGCTAATAAAAAGAGGAATGGGTATTGCCCATTAAATTAATGAGGATTTTGTTGGCTTTTTTTAAAAATCCAGCTGTAGGCCAAGGACAGAGTCCAGTGTTTTCTCCCATCAGTCAAACCCTTTTTTAACATGAGTGTAAGGCCAACTACAGAGCAGACCAGCTGCATCGTACCCAGTCTACCTGGTCCACATTTTCCATCTTGCCTCAGGGACACCATGAGGGACTGCCAGTTGCTGTGTTTAAAATGCATAAACTTTATCCCCAGGTCTTCTAGGTGTCCTGAAACACCACGAAAAGGAAAGAGAATTAGTCTGTCATGATTTAGAATCATAGGGAAAACTTGTACTACCCAGATAGCTGTGAATGACAGAAGATACCTCCTTGTTTTTAAGCTTTGGCTTGAAACTTAATGGTCAAGGGTGCCATTTGGTGAGGAAGGTGGTGGTGGGTTCCATTTTCAGCATTTGATTCAAATGACTTAGAGCAGGCTGGGACAGAGAGTATGAGAGTGCATATTCCAGCAAAGATAGCGGAACCTCTGAGCCAGTTTGAAAAGGTGGCTGCAGATATGACTTGTAGGAGACTGAAAATACTGAAAGGATAACACAGGTCAAAGTGAAGAAGCTGCAGAGGATCTTAGAGCTGAGAGAAACACAAGCTGAAAACAAGAACATGAGGTAATAAATGAAGAAAGAGGACTTCCCTGGTGGCGCAGTGGTTAAGAATCCGCCTGCCAATGCAGGGGACATGGGTTCAAGCCCTGGTCTGGGGAGATCCTACATGCCGTGGAGCAACTGAGCCCGTGCGCCTTAGAGCCCACGAGCCACGACTACTGAGCCCACGTGCCGCAACTACTGAAGCCCACGCCCTCTAGGGCCCACGTGCTGCAACTACTGAAGCCCACACACCTAGAGCCCATGCTCCACAACAAGAGAAGCCACCACAGTGAGAAGCCCGCGCTGCAACAAAGAGTAGCCCTGGCTCAAAGCGACTAGAGAAAGCCCACGTGCAGCAACGAAGTCCCAACGCAGCCAAAAAATTAATTAAATGAAGAAAGAGGCATTGTTTAGCCATGTCTTATGCAAGGAGAGTTACAGAAGCGCTAGAACCAAGAAGAGACATTTGGGCAAGGTAAAATCATCTATAAAAGCATGTAGCAGCTTGTAGCCCCCAAGTTCTAGGGGTTGTGGGAAGGAACAAGCTGTAGGAAGTGAAGGTAAGCCGAACATACTGTCCACCTGAGTACTTCAGATTCAGAAGGATCATAATGGGCCTGCAGTTAGAAGGCGTGGTGGAGAGAAAGACGGGCCAGGGTAGAGAAGCAACAGGAGGAAAGAGGTTCAGGAGAAGAATCCATGCACTGGGAAAGAAAGATTGGTTCCAAAGCTCAGGTGAGGCTTTGAAGAAGCGAGGCAAGGCCTGTCCCTGCTGATGGCACGAAGAGTGCAAAGGTGGTGCAGGGCGTGGAGCTGGGAAGGGGAGGTGAGCACCAGGATGCGGACTCCTGCAGTTGAGGAAGGTGGCTGGCTCCGTACTTACTTCTCCTGTTAACTTGTCATGGATCCCAAGGTGCTTTAAATTGGCATCTCAAGGCCTAGGACTCGAGGTGGCTGATCAGGAACTGTTGCAGGATCTGAAGATAAATGTCTGCCTTCTCACTGTAATGGAATTGTAAGCTCAGACCTTCTATCAAAGCAACAAGGAAATGATTGGAAGATTTGCCATAAACCATGAGTCATATTTCTTGCAGTGACAGTTGAGGATTTTAAAATGCCTGTTTAAACTTATGAACACTTTTGAACAGTGGCATAATAAGAAAAGGCACGCTTTGCCTGCACTACCGCTGGCTCTGCAGTGGTGGTGTCAGCACACCACAGAGCAGTGTTCCTGGTGGTCTGAGGTGAGGCTCCCCAGGTTTATGAGGAAGCGGAGCCTGTGTGGCATTCAGGATCTCACCCTGTCCTCCCCTACCCCACCCCCCACCTTGAACTGATCAGTCTCTCTCTTTTTCAGGATAGGATTTTTGGGCCTTGGCCTCATGGGAAGTGGCATCGTCTCCAACTTGCTAAAAATGGGTCACACGGTGACTGTCTGGAACCGGACTGCAGAGAAAGTAAGCATTCATAGTGGTGCTTGTTGGGTGGGGTGGGACAGGGTGGGACAGAGCCTTGACCCTTGGGGTAACTAAGGATAGGAATCTCCCTCCTGTCTCTCTTCATCGTTCTGCATGCCATGGAGTAGAAGCCAAGCTCTTAGTTCAGGCAGGTGGGGGTGTAGATACACCAGTGTAGGACGTTATCATAAAAACTGAACATTTAAAACACCCAGGGGTATAAAATGAAGTGGAAATTTTCCCCTCTCTGCCATTACCTGAAATAAGTAATAGGAAAAAAACCTGTGAGGTTTTTCCATGCACATGCAAGAGTTTGTGTGTGTGTGTGTGTGTGTGTGTGTGTGTGTGTGTGTGTGTAATCATTGATATGGGGAGTATGTATCAACAGATCTGCTTCGTCCTTGTTAATGGCTGCACTATGTTCTGTGTTTGGATTGTATTAACAGCACCGTGCCGTAGAACATTCTGTGGTGAAGGAGATGTCCTATATCTGCACTGGCCTGTGTGGTAGCCACTGGCCACATGTGGCTCTTGAACACTTGATTCATGGCTAGTAGACTGAAGAATTTTAAATCTTGTTTCACTTAAAAATAAACAGTCTCCTGTGGCTAGTGGCTACCATATGGGACAGGACAGGTTTAGAAGTTCTTAACCTCAGGTGGTCCATGGATGCAAGGGGTCTGTGCATGCCCTGAAATGGAATTCCAAGTCTTTTGTAATGGAGAGAGGGCAGGCTCCCATCAAGTTCCCATCCAGGAAAAGGTAAAGAACCATAGTCTAGGACTTACCTGGTGGCGCAGTGGTTAAGAAACCACCTGCCAACGCAGGGGACGTAGGTTCAATCCCTGGTCTGGGAAGATCCCACATGCTGCGGAACAACTAAGCCCATGCGCCACAACTACTGAGCCTGTGCTCTAGAGCCCACGAGCCACAACTACTGAAGCCTGTGTGCCTGGAGCCCGTGCCCTGCAACAAGTGAAGCTACCACAATGAGAAGCCCGTGCACCACAACGAAGAGTAGCCCCCACTCGACGCAACTAGAGAAAGCCCACGCGCAGCAATGAAGACCCAACACAGCCAAATAAAATAATAAACAAATAAATAAATAAAATTAAAGAAATAAAGAACCATAGTCTAAGTACCAGAAAATTAAAGCAGTGTACTTGCCAGGAACAAAGAGACCAAGAAAGAACCAGCCTCTTGAGGAACAAGGTGTGGCTAAGCATATATTTGTGAAATAATGGGGTGAGCATCCCATGTGTGCAGCAAGGTGAGAGCTGGAATGCAGGGAGGTAGTAGAGCTGGTGGATTTGAATAAACAAAAATGTTCTAGGCAAAGTAAGAAGTTCACTTTGTTAAAACAGCCCTTTTCAAGAATAATAAGGAACTGGTTGGAGAGTTGAGGGAGCCTAGGAGAAAGGGCACTGAAAGCCATGCTAAGAGATGTGGGCTTCAGGTGCTGGGCATTGGGTAGGTGCTGTGGGGCCCTGAGTCAGGAGTGAGATCTCAGAGGCCCTTTCGGCAGGTTTTTTTTTTTTTTTTTTTTTTTTTGCGGTACGCGGGGCTCTCACTATTCTGGCCTCTTCCATTGTGGAGCACAGGCTCCGGACACGCAGACTCAGCGGCCATGGCTCACGGGCCCAGCCACTCCGCGGCACGTGGGATCTTCCCGGACCGGGGCACGAACCCGTGTCCCCTACATCGGCAGGCGGACTCTCAACCACTGCACCACCAGGGAAGCCCCTCAGCAGGTATTTCTGATTCAAGGCCAGGGTAACCAGGAAATCTAGACATGCATACTTGCAGAACATCGGTAGAATCTAAGGGTTTGCATTATAAGTATGTTCCCATTTGATAGAAGTGCTTCGGGTCATCCTGTTTTCTTGATTGGAAAGCTTAATTGTTATAAACGTGGCCATTCTTTCCAGATTAATTTATGGGAAGACAGTAGAGCAAAGCAATTATGAACTTGGGCTTGGAATCAGACAGCTCTGCTGCTTACCCTCATTTCTTTCAAAAGGAAAAACCAGAAGAAAACAAAATTCAATATTAACATAGATCTTTTTAAGTCTGTCTTTTTAAGGAAAAAGGTGAATTTTTTTTTAATAAATTTTATTTTTTTTTATTTTTGGCTGCGTTGGGTTTTCATTGCTGCACACAGGCTTTCTTTTAGTTGCAGTGAGCGGAGGCTACTCTTCGTTGGGTGCACAGACTTCTCTTTGCGGTGGCTTCTCTTTTTACAGAGCACAGGCTCTAGGTGCACAGGCTTCAGTAGTTGTGGCTCACGTGCTCTAGAGCTCAGGCTCAGTAGTTGTGGTGCATGGGCTTAGTTGCTCCGTGGTATGGAGGATCTTCCCGGACCAGGGCTCAGACCCATGTCCCCTGCATTGGCAGGCAGATTCTTTTTATTTATTTATTTATTTATTTATTTTTGGCTGAGTTGGGTCTTTGTTACTACATGCAGGCTTTCTCTAGTTATGGCGAACAGAGGCTACTCTTCATTGTGGTGTGCAGGCTTCTCATTGCGGTGGCTTCTCTTGTTGCGGAGCACGGGCTCTAGGCATGCGGGCTTCAGTAGGTGTGGCTCACAGGCTCTAGAGCGCAGGCGCAGTAGTTGTGGTGAACGGGCTTAGTTGCTCTGTGGCATGTATGATCTTCCCCGACCAGGGCTTGAACCGCTGTCTCCTACATTGGCAGGTGGATTCTTAACCACTGCACCACCAGGGAAGCCCATGATGAATATTTTTTTAAATTAGTTTATATTGGAGTATAGTTGTTTTACAATGTTGTATTAGTTTCTGCTGTACAGCAAAGTGAATCAGCTGTACCTATACATATATCCTCTCTTTTTGGATTTCTTTCCCATTTAGGTCACCACAGAGCATTGAGTATAGTTCCCTGTGCTATACAGTAGGTTCTCATTAGCTGTTTGTTTTATACATAGTAGTGTATATATGTCAGTCCCATTCTCCCAATTCATCCCTGCCGCCCCATGAAGTTTTTGATAATACTCCTCACAACAAAAAATAAACGAAAAAAAATTGAAAAGTACGCCAACTCGTTTTTTTTTTTATCTTTTGGAATTTAAAAATTTTGTATTTCTAAAAATTTCCCACTACCCTAACAATTTTTGTGTATTTTTCCCTAGTTTTTGTGGGGGGTTTTGGGGGTTTTGTTTGTTTGGTTTTGGTTTTTTTGAAGTATAGTTGATTTACATTGGTAGATTAGTTTCAGGTGTACAGCATAGTGATTCAGTATTTTTATGGTTATATTTCATTTAAAGTTATTATAAAATGATGGCTATATTTTTCTATGCTGCACAATATATCCTTGTAGCTTATTTAGTTTATATATAGCAGTTTGTTCTGTCCCCTACTCCTATTTTGCCCCTCTCCGATTCCCTCTCCTCACTGGTAACCACTAATTTGTTCTATGAGTCTGTTTCTTTTATTTATATTCATTTATTTGTTTGTTTTTTAGGTTCCATATACCATATATAAGTGATAGTGTAGCGTATTTGTCTTTCTCTGTCTGACTTATTTCACTAAGCATAATAATACCCTCTAGGTCCATCCATGTTGTTACAAATGGCAGAATTTCATTCTTTTTATGGCTGAGTAATATTCTTCCGTGTCTGTTATCTGTGTGTGTACCACATCTTTATTCATTCATCTGTTGATGGACACTTAGGTTGCTTCCATATTTTGGCTATTGTAATGCTGCTATGAACATTTGGGGTGTGTGTATCTTTTCAAATTAGTGTTTTTGTTTTCTTTAGGTATAAAACCAGGAGTGGAATTTCTTGTTAAACAAATAGTATAGTAATGATTTAAAGATTTTTAAATAGCTCACAAAGAGGAAACAATAAACAGAGGTATTAAAGAGATTCAGTAATCAGGAGTAATCAGAATATATCAAGCAGAAAGTGGCCATTTTGGGCTTGTTAAATCATCTAGTAGGACAAGTTTTTAATGTATTTATGTGTACTTATTTGTTGTTTTTAAAAAATGTGCTCTGTGTTGGTGATTTGAGACTTTGCCAGAGATCATTATAAATGGACACAGCCTTATTCGAAAGCCATTCGTCTACATTTTTTAAAACCATTTTTGGAGCCTGTTATATTCTACTTACAGAGATCTAAATTCAAAAAATAGAAGAGATGGATATTTGTTGGGCTCATTTATAATTAAAATCAGGCCAGATATTGAACTGCAGGAGAGCCATTAGGTAAACTCAGGTATATATCTCAGTGGAGTATCCTGCAGCCATGCGTTATAAACAGTAATTATGAAAGTCTATAATATTGATAGATGTAATCATATAAAATGTTAAAAATTAGATGCAAAATTATAGGTCCAAATTATTCTAAATACTTTTTTTAAATGCCTTTAGAAAAAGGAAATACAGGGCTTCTCTGGTGGCGCAGTGGTTGAGAGTCTGCCTGCCGATGCAGGGGACACGGGTTCGTGCCCCGCTCCGGGAGGATCCCATATGCCACAGAGCGGCTGGGCCCATGAGCCGTGGCCGCTGAGCCTGTGCGTCCGGAGCCTGTGCTCTGCAACGGGAGAGGCCACAACAGTGAGAGGCCCGTGTACCACAAAAAAAAGAAAAGAAAAGAAAGAAAAAGGAAATACAGCAAAATGTTAATGATGTATTTTGTTATGAGATGTTCTAGTGATTTTAATTTTCAGAAAAGAAAAATTAGTGCTTGTAGACCCCCCCGCCCCCAGAAACAATTCAGTACAGAATGGCAACCTGTTAGCCCAAGCCCTGCTTCCCCAGCTCACAGGGCACTGGGTAGATTTCACCACAGCCAAGACAGCGACAGCCACAAAGAGCGGCAGACAAGTACTATTCACATCCTGTTCTTCATTCAGAAAACCTTCAGCAGATGTTTGTTTCGTGCTTCCTGTGAAGTAGAACATTTAACACCCTCCTAGGCAAGACTGGGGACTTGCCTGGCAGTCCAGTGGTTAAGACTCTGCGCTTCCACTGTAGGGGCGTGGGTTCAATCCCTGGTCAGGGAACTAAGGTCTCACATGAGTGTGGCCAAAAAAAAAAAACCACAAGACTGTGCTTAAGGGGCTCCCGTCCACTTCCCTGAGCAGTCAGACTGCCCGCTGGGGCCCCTGGCTCACAGTCTCAGCCCTCCTGCCTTGGAAGGCCACTCCGGAGGACTGAGCACTGCATCTCTGGCCTGGCTGGTGTGTGTGTTGTGCACTGCCTGCAGCTCACATTAGGATCTGTGACTTTTGCAGTGTGATTTGTTCATCCAGGAGGGGGCCCGCCTAGGAAGAACCCCCGCTGAAGTCGTTTCAACTTGTGACATCACGTTTGCCTGCGTGTCGGATCCAAAGGCAGCCAAGGACGTAAGGATCCCCTCCCTCCCCTCAGCGCCTCAGGTTGTGGCCGGGAAAACTGGCTGGCCTCCTCCCCTTCTCCCCTGAGCACTGAGTGAGTGTTTGCATTGGGGTAGGGGTGGGGCAGTGGATTTCCCATTTGGGGGCCATCTCCCATTGTGAAGGGTGTTTGCATAGATTGAATACAGACTTCCTTTAATTCAGAACAAAGAATGAAACTGATGAGGGTCCCTGAGGTCTGTGCTGAAATGTGAAATGGTTCCTGACAGGCTAATGTGTTCCTGTTGAGCTGGAAGCTTTGGTGTGCCTGTGGTCCATGTGACAAGTTCCTATGTTTAGCTATCGCTGTATTTGTATGCTTTAAAAGTTCAAGTGCAGTAGTCATCTTGTTAAACTCATGACTGGACTAATCCAAGTAAATCCAAAGAAGCCAAAAAAAAAAAAATAGTGAGGTTCCATCTTTTCAATGGGAGGTTTTTAATAAAAAGAAACACACATGTTCTTTTTGAAGATAAATGGGAGCATACCATAAATTCTCCTCTTTCCCTTGCTTATTTGCATGCTCTTCCCTTTTGAGCCTTAATATTTAGCTTCTATTTGGGAAATGAGCCAAAAAATCAGCAGGACGCTGACCTTAGGTCTAAGGGGCTCCTGGGTGTCTGGCTGGGAGCCTGGGCTATTGCTTCTCCCTTGTGTCCCCACAGCTGGTGCTGGGCCCCAGTGGTGTGCTGCAAGGGATCCGCCCCGGGAAGTGCTACGTGGACATGTCAACGGTGGATGCTGACACAGTCACCGAGCTGGCCCAGGTAGCGGCCTCATTCGGGCTGGCCCTCCAGCATCCTTTCAGTTGGAGCCCAAGACCCAGGCTAACCATGCCGAAGAGTGGGCAACTTAGTTACTCTAGAGCCAAAGCCAGAGACTTTGGGACTAGCCTGCCTTCACTCTCTGCCTTCAAATCTACAGCTAGTCTGAGTGGCTGTGAAAGGAGACTTGTTTCCTGGCTGGGGTGGGCATTGGGTCCTATAGCTGCCAGCCTCTCAGAAGCAATCTAGGCTGCCAGCAGGGCCTTTTTGATTTAAGCAGCTTTCTACAGATACTAGCAGAGTATTCCACCATGCTGAGCCACTGGGCCCAAGTGAGGGGGTGGTGATTTGTGGCCCATGTGCATTCTACGGGTGGCTAAAATCAAGGTAGGACAGTGTCTTTAGGAAGTGTGGTCGACCACGCCATTGGCATTGTCATGTTGGTTATAGTCTTTGGTCTTTGTGAGAAATTCCGAGTAAATGGGGAGCCTATGAGGACACCCCAGCTTCTCTCTGTCTACTGCATGTGATTCAGGCACCTGGTGGAGGACAGTCTGCTGACCCTCCCATTGTCAGTCCAGCACCTTGGTACGGGCGTCAGCTTTGGGGCCTCGGCGTGGAGGGTCAAGTGCTCCTGCCCCAGTATGCTCCTTGCTTCCTGCCCAAGACCTTCATGAGAGGCAAGGCCTCCAGAAGCTGTGACTTTCCTTTCCAGGTGATTGTGTCCAGGGGGGGCCGCTTTCTGGAAGCCCCGGTCTCAGGGAATCAGCAGCTATCTAATGATGGGATGTTGGTGATCTTAGCGGCCGGAGACAGGGGCTTATATGAGGACTGCAGCAGCTGCTTCCAGGCAATGGGGAAGACCTCCTTCTTTCTAGGTAACATGCCTGCCCACCTGTCGGGCCACTTCAGGCCTGGAGGCTGGGTGGGCCACATCCCCTCTAGACCGCCCTGATGACACCGTCAGTCCCGCACGGCCTCTCTGCCTGGGGCCCCCGTGGGAAGGTTTCCTTTGACTTGCACAGTCAGTGCCTGGAAGGAGGAAGAGCCAGAAGGGTCAGAGCCAGTTCTGTCAGGGGCAGGTGAATGGGGCCTCCCCTGGGTGTAGAGGTGGGTCCAAGCAGGGGTGAGGGTGGGCAGAAAGTCCCTTCCCACAGGATTCTTGAGATGTGACCACGATTCTTTGCCCTGGGCAGGTGAGGTTGGCAACGCAGCTAAGATGATGCTGATCGTGAACATGGTCCAGGGGAGCTTCATGGCCACCATCGCTGAGGGGCTCACCCTGGCTCAAGTGACAGGCCAGTCCCAGCAGACACTCTTGGACATCCTCAATCAGGGACAGTTGGCCAGCATCTTCCTGGACCAGAAGTGCCAAAGTAAGTTGCCTTTGGCCTCTCTTTTTGCGTTTTAGTTTTGGTTGAAGCTGGGAACTGGGTCAGGCAGATGTCACAGAACAGTGTCTTCTTCAGGGGCTCATTGTGTGTGAATGATGCACCCACTCCAGTCAGTCCAGGCCCCCAGTCAGAGAGCGTCCAGAGACATGGTAGATAGGATTTAGGGCTACAGGCTGGGAACTTGTCTCTTGGGTGTCCGAGGGGGAGGAAATGCTAGGTATTGACCTCTGACAGGACTCCAGGTGGTTTCTTATTTAGGATCCTTTCAGTTCTTCTGATGAATGACTTTCCCTCCTCAGATATCCTACAAGGAAACTTTAAGCCTGATTTCTACCTGAAATACATTCAGAAGGATCTCCGTCTAGCCATTGCGCTGGGTGATGCCGTCAACCATCCGACTCCTATGGCAGCTGCAGCCAATGAGGTAACAGCAGGAGGCCGCAGTGCTAGTCCCTGCAGCCCTCCTTTGTTTCCCTTGCACTCCTCCCTCTGCTTACTTTGGCTTGGCTTGGCTCTGTGTCTAACCTCTCAAGGTGGAATCTTAGGTTGTTGATTTTAGACCTTCCTTTTCTAAGTATATTTCCTCCGAGCCATGCTTACTTCCCTGGGAGTTCTTCTTTGACCTGTGGATTATTTGTCAAATACAAATAAAAACCCTGAAGGGTTTCCTAGATAACTAATGGTTATTGATTTCTAATGTATCTCTGTGATCCAAAAAAATATACTACATATGGATTTTAACTCTTTACATTGATTCAGACTTGTTTTGTGGCTCAGCAGATGATCTGTCTTGGTGGGTGTGCCATGTTCACTTAAGAAGACTGCGTGTTCTGCAGTTGGGTTCTGTGTTCTGCACATATCAATTAGGTCGAGATGGTTGGTAGTATTTTTTCAGATTTTCTTTACTGACCTTTTTCTCTAGTTCTTTCAATTGCTAAGAAAGGGATGTTAAAATCTCCAGCTGTGATTGTGGGATCATGTTTCTCCCTTTAATTCTGTCCATTTTGCTTGATGTCTTTGTTATTGGGCTCTTAGCCATTTATGCTTGTTATGTCTTCCTGATGAATTTGCTCTTTCGTTATTAAGAAATGTCCACCTTGATCTTTGTCTTGAAGTCTGTTGTCTGATTTTCATGTGGCTGCTGTAGCCTTCTCATGCTTACGATTTCCATGTGATGTATTTTTCCATCCATTTACTTTCAACCTTTGTTTTAAAATTGTGTCTTGTAGACAGTCTATAATTGGGGCTTGCATTTTTATCCATTCTGACACTGTCTGCCTATTAATTGGATTGTTTAGTCCTTAACATTTTTTTTGAATGACATCTATTAAGCACCTACATAGGCACTTTTTGGAAACAGTTTTTTAGAAGTTCAGTTTTCTTATCTCAATCTGATAGAAGTATAAGCTTAAAAAAAAAAACAAAACAGCTGAGCAATATTTGTCTTTACTATAGAGTTACAATAAAAACTACATTTTGGGCTTCCCTGGTGGTGCAGTTGTTAAGAATCTGCCTGCCAATGCAGGGGACACAGGTTCGAGCCCTGGTCCGGGAAGATCCCACATGCCGCGGAGCCTCTAAGCGCGTGTGCCACAGCTACTGAGCCTGTGCTCTAGAGCCCGCAAGCCACAACTACTGAAGCCCGCACGCCTAGAGCCCGTGCTCTGCAACAAGAGAAGCCACCGCAATGAGAAGCCCGTGCACCGCAACGAAGAGTAGTCTCCGCTCGCCGCAGCCAGAGAAAAGCCCGCGCGCAGCAACGAAGACCCAACGCAGCCAAAAAATAAAATAATAAAATAAATTTTTAAAAAACTACGTTTTGTGAAACACATACATACATGAATCACACAGATTCATTTATTTTAGAGACTCTGTCTTCCAAGTGCTATAAACTATATGCATTTTTATTCAAGTTAAATAGAGGTTTCAAGTGGCTTGTTCTATAGAGACAAAGAAGAAGTAAAAATACACAGTACTGGGGAATTCCCTGGCTGTCCAGTGGTTAGGACTCCTTGCTTCCACTGCTGGAGGCCCAGGTTCCATCCCTGGTTGGGGAACTAAGATCCTGCAAGCCGCACAGCACAGCCAAAAATAAATAAATAAATAAATACACAGTACTGTTCTTTTCAGACCTGCCTTTTCATAGTTTATAATCTTCTGTCCTTGAATTCTGTGTCTCTGTCCTTCCTTCATGTGTCTGAACATCTCAGAGTACTTGTTTCACTCTTCCAGTTTGCAGTACAATTTCAGGTTCCTCCTTTATTACCTTCAGGTTCTCTCTTGGTAGTGGAATTCCTCGTGTGTTGTATAATTTTTCGTTGATGAGTTTGTAACTGTGGTTACTTCTGAAGGGTTCCATGGTGGCTTGTGTTGGGAGCACTTCTCTGTGAGGTGATTTCCACTTGCCTCTCCCTTGACTACAGGATTCGTTGGCTTGGAAACAGACATTTTGGTTAATTTCTTGATGGAGCACGGCACTTTCTGGCCACTGTTTGGAGTTCAGGATCTTGAGGTTAACTGGTCCATTAACATTTAGTCTTTGTCTTGAAGTCTGTTGATATGTGGTTGGATTTAGAGCTACTCTTTTATCATTTGATTGCCATTTGTCCACTCTGGCTTTTGTTTGTCTGTTCCTCCTTTCTTTTGGGATATCCCTTTTTTGGGATATTTGAATATATTTTAGAATTCCATTTTATTGGGACTTCCCTTGCGGTCCAGTGGTTAAGACTCCACCCTCCCAATGCAGGAGGCCTGGGTTCGATCCCTGGTCAAGGAACTAGATCCCACATGCCACAGTGAAGATCCTGAGATCCTGTGTGCCACAACTAAGACCCAGCGCAGCCAAATAAATAAATAAATATATATTTTTTTAAATTCCATTTTATCTATTGGCTTTTTAACAGTGCATCATTTTTGTCTTTGCTCTAAGGATTGCTATACGCATACTTAATTTCACATCCTAGATTAGACCTCTTTACATAAAATGAAGATCCATTTACCTCTCCCTCCCTCATCTTTTAAGGCAGGGTTTCTCAACCTGGGCACTATTGATGTTTTGATGTGGGTGCTCTCCAGTGCACTGCAGGATGTTTAGCAGCATTCCTGTCCTCTACCCACTAGATGCCGGTTGCGCCCCCTCAGTTCATAGAAGGTGTCTCCAGACATTACCAAATGTCACTCCAGGTGGGGAGCAAAATGATCCCGGGTTGAGAACCCCTGCTTTAGAGTACAAATGTCCTATGTGTTACATTTGTCTTTGTTTAAACCCACCGTTGTCAGAATGTCTTGCTTTAAGTAGTCATATGTATTTTAAAGAAATTCAGAGAAAAAATAAGTTCATATTTCTCTAATTTACCATTTCCAGTACTTTCCTTTCCTTTCTGAAGAATTGAATTTCTCTCTGGTATTGTTTTCCTTTCAGCTGGAAGAACTTGCTTTAGCATTTCCTGAATGCAGGTTTGCTGGCAATGATTAGTTCTCTTTTATCTCAAAAGGTTTTTGTTTAGTCTTCATTCTGAGTTGACAGCTACACCTGAGCTGTAGTGGACATCATGTTTAGAAAAAGAAAAAAATGCAGCCAGCCAACTGTGTGGGAGGAACCTGTGTCCTGCTGCATTTTTTCAACATGACTGGATGTTGTGCTGCCCTTGTTAAACGATGGCTTTTTAATTTTTCTCACACTCTTTCATATTCGTCTAGTACCTTTAGTGTGGCTGTTAATTGCCAAGCACCATTCTAGGCTCTGGGGACACAGGGTGCAGCCCCTTCTTTCCCTTATAGAGCTTACATTTTAATGGAAGGAGGCACAAAGTAAGCACATAAATGTTTAAACAAGTAGGAATTGCAGAAGGTTAGAATTATGAATAAAGTGGAACAGAGTAAAGGGATGGAGGTGGCTGGGTAAAGTGGTGCACCTGCTGCTTCAGATGGGATGGTCAGGAAAGGCCTTGGAGCTGATTGGGAAGGAGCCAGCCAATGCTGAGGGAAGGACAGGGACAGTGGCCCAGAGGATAACATGGGAAGTCCTTGGAGCAGGAAGGAACATGATTATAACTACTAACAATGCTGAGCCCTGCCTCTGAGCCCTTTACATTCCTCACTCCATTAATCCTCACAATAACTCTGTTACCTTCTCCATAAAGTCAAGAAGCAGTGGTGGAGGCACAGAGAAACTGAGGCACTTTGTCCAAGGTTAGGCCAGTCAGTGGGTGATCCAGGAGTCACGCCCAGACAGCCTAGACTCCAGAACCTACCTACCTAACCGCATCGAGAACCGCCTCTCGGAAGCAGATCTGTGTCTGTAAGTCAGCTTTGTGGCCAGACTAAGCCCATGTCGTTTTTTTCCAGGTGTACAAAAGAGCCAAGGCACTGGACCAGTCTGACAATGACATGTCTGCCGTGTACCGAGCCTATATACACTAAGCCCTCGACCCCACCCCCACCCCCCCATCTTCCCTCTGACCCCCTCTTCCTCACATGGAGTTGGGGTCGTGGGACTTAACTCTGGACCAGTCCACCTGTCTCCATCTTCTTTTTTACAGACTTTGAGACTTGCCATCAGCACAGCACACAGCGTCGCTCCTCCCCTGGAGGTCCTGGAGAGGGGAGGGGTGTCAGCAGGATTGGCCTGTGGTGCTGCCCAGAGGCTGCTGCCTGGCTTTTTTTTTTTTTTTTTCCCCTTTTTCCAAGCTGTCTTATCTCAAACCCCTTCCAGTTGAGGAACTAGAATCAGCAGTGAGAAGTGGAAGCTTTCCCACTGCTTCCCTCACAACGAAGAGGCTGTGGTTCTGTCCACTGTCCCCCACTGGATCCCACGCAGAGAGAGGCTCTGGGCCAAGATGAGCCAGCAGACTGTAAACCGAGGGTCCCATGGGCCCTCCAACCTCAGGTGACCAGCTGATGAGGATTGTCATGTTTAAGCTACCAATGTGCAACCAACTCTCCATAAATGCCTTTGTGAGCTGAAAAGGGATTGGCAGAGTCAAGCGAAGACAGGGCTCTGGCTTTCCAGGAAAAGCAGCAAACAGCCCGCCCCTAGGTGAGCTTCACAGAAGCCCTCTCTCCTCGCTGCTGTTCAGCACCTGCCCGGAAGTCACCATCACTGTGGAGCCTGGGCTGGGATCAGACTTCCTTGCTTTGGTGTAAGGGTGCTCACTCCTCACCAGGCTGTTGTAGTATTTGGATTTGCATTCCAGTCCTTGGGAAGGGGGTCCTGAGGGCCAGCACTGAGGATTGAAGAGGGAGGGGGTATGGGGTTCCTTCCTGTTTCCGTTATGCCACAGACCCTTCACCTGGTTCTGAAGAGCCACTCTGACCCACATCCCCTCACAGCAGTCCCACCTTCTCCAGCGCATCCCTGCACAAGTTCCCTGCATGCCCACCTCTCTCCATTCTCCTCCCCTCCCCCTTTTCTTCTCATGGAGACAGTATTGCTTTCTGTCTCTTCCTTCTTTGGTCCAGACCCAACCTCACCAACGATGACCATTTCTTAGGCTCAGCTCTTGAAACAGGAATGAGTGTCTGCACTTCAGCCAGCAGCTTGGTCTTCGGTGCTTTCAGGGTCTTGGGGTCTGTTGGGAGGGAAGAGGAGAACTAGGCCTGACTGAACCAGAGCTACCTGACCCTCAGAGGCAGATCTAAGACATCCTCAAGACCCTAGCATTTCTCCTTGGATAGGGGACCAGAGGGGCTTGGAATGTGGCATAAGAACAAGGAGAAGTTACCTAAAGGATGTCAGTGTTTTCTCCCTCTGCATGGGTTGGATTTTCCAAAGTCACACCGCAGGTCAGCAATTATAGTGAATATGTGATGATAAACAGGTGGCCACGCTGGTGTGGGGCCCCTCCCCCTCACAGCCTTGGCCCTTTTCCACTGATCAGAACCCAGGTCAGGGGATCTCAGAAGACATGGGTGGAGGGCAGGGGAGATGCCCGTGGTTTTTGGCACAGTTGTTAATTTCACTGGGATTTTGAATTCTTCTCTGTCTGAACACAAAGCCTGTGCTAGTCCTAGCCGGACACTAGGGGGTGGGGGTGGGGGAAGATGCTGTAATGAAACTGGTTAGTCAATGTTGTCTTAATATTGTTGACAATTCTGTAAAGTTCCTTTTTATGAATATTTGTTTAAGCTATTTCACCTTTGTTTTGAAATCCTTCCCTTTTAAGGAAAAAATGTGACACTTGTGAAAAAGCTTGTAAGAAAGCCCCTCCACCACCACCCTTTTTTTTCCTTTAAACCTCCTTTAAATGACAAATCTTCTAGGTAATTAAGGTTGTGAATTTTTATTTTTGCTTTGTTTTTAATGAACATTTGTCTTTCAGAATAGGATTGTGTGATAATGTTTAAATGGCAAAAATAAAACATGATTTTGTGCAATTAACAAAAAGCTACTGCAAGCAAAATAAAAACGTTTCTTGTTAACACAATTGTGACCTTGGCGGTGGTCTGCGCCCAGACATCGAGCGCCGTGCGGTGGTGGGAGGGGTAGCTACGGCCCGGCGTGGAGCGGAGCGGCGGCCTCTTCAGCGCGGCGACGGGACTGTAGGGTCCGCGCGTTAGTCCCTCCCGGACCGACGGAACTAGTGAGCCGGAGGCGAGATCGGGCGGAAACAAGGTTCCCCGTCGGCCAATCGCCAGGCGCGGCGAGAGCAAGCTATCGGGCCGGCCAATCGGTGAGTGTGCGCGGAGCAGGGCGCCCTATCAGGGCCGAGAAGGGGCGGGACGAGCGTCCCCGGCGCTCCGGCCCGACAGTAGCGATGGATACGGCGCCGGAGTGCTCAGCGCCCGTGGTTGGTGCGGGCGGTATGCCGGGCGAGCCGGAGCAGGCGGTTTCCGGGGCGCTCACAACGTCGCGAGCTGGAGGCGGGGCGGGCGCCCGCGCAGCCAATCGGCGGCGGGGGGTGGGCCCGGGCGCGACGGAGGACTGAGCGGCGAGCGGACGGCGGGCCGGTGACGGTCGCTGGGCAGCGAGCGGCGGTGATGGCGACCGTGATGGCAGCG
>NW_020174705.1:4100224-4101407 GCF_003031525.2 Neophocaena asiaeorientalis asiaeorientalis | reverse complement strand
TATTGCACGACGAGGTGCACGCCGTGCTGAGGCAGCTGCAGGACATCCTCAAGGTAACGCGTCTTGAGGGCCTGTGCGGGCGCCCACCCTCCCTACCCTCCCCCAGCGCGGCTCCTTCCCCGGCCTCCCGCGGCTGCCGCCCGAGCGCCGACTGTGTACGCAACGCGCGGTGTTCAGACCAGGCCCTACCCTCAGAGGACTTAGAGTCTAGCCGGGAGGCAAGCAGTAGCAGATAATTACCCAATTCCACAAGCAGCCCTGTGAGCGCGGCCTCAGGGGTCGGGGAAGGCCTCCTTTGGAATTGACATTTAACCTCAGATCTGAAGGACCCAGCATTTTGACCTCAGCCAAGTACTCGATCTCTGTGGGTCTCCCCTTTGCCAAAAGAAGATACTAGTACCGGCCTCAGGGCTGTTGTGATTAAAAAAAAAAAGCCAATAGAATCACAAAAAAATGTCCAGGCAGTGCCTGGTAAAGCCAAAATTGCAGGTTGCCATGACTACTGCCTCCCCTGACTTTGCTCCTCACTTCCAAACCTTACCCAAGCCGGGAGGGTATCTCTCGGTTCTCTCCCCCGGGTTGGGCACACAGTAAGCTCCCAGGGAGTGTGGAAGGAGCCGGTATCGGCTCAGGTAGGACCTGAAACTCAGGCTGTGGGGCCTGAAACTCAGGCTGTGGGGGAGGGGCCCTGGGAGTGGGGCTCCTGGACACATGGCTAGGCTGGAGTGGGTGAACTCTACCCCAACTCCCCTCTGCAGGAGGCCTCTCTCCGCTTTACTCTGCCGGGCTCAGGCACCGAGGGGCCCACAAAGCAGGAGAACTTCATCCTGGGCAGCTGTGGGTGAGCTTGGGCTGGGATGGGGGTGGGCTCTTGGGGAGGGGTTGGGATACCCTCTAGGACAGGTGGCACGGCCCTGCCCTGCAGACTGATTTCAGCTCCAACGTCCAGAGGATATGCAGTGGGACGGGTTGGACCATCCTGTGACAGCCAGGGACGGCCTGTTGGAGGATGGGGTGGTGGGAGGGGCAGCTGCAGGCGCTGCTCTGACTCCCACGTGTTGTAGCACAGACCAGGTGAAGGGCGTGCTGACTCTGCAAGGGGATGCACTGAGCCAGGCGGTGAGTCTCCCGGCCCCTCTCCCCTTCCCATGCTGCCACAGGACCCAGTGGGGAAGAGCGTGGG
>NW_020174705.1:4092376-4100200 GCF_003031525.2 Neophocaena asiaeorientalis asiaeorientalis | reverse complement strand
GCCTCTTGCTTATCCCAGCTCTGCCGCCAGCCAGCTGTGTGACTCTGGGCAGTATCCTTGACCTCTCTGGGCCTCAGTTTCCTCGTTTGTAAAATGACACCCTCCCTAACCTGCTCATGAGATTGGTGTGTGGCTTCAGTGACAGGTGCAGGAAGCGGGGAGGAATGCTTTGCACACAGCGCTACCTGGCCCTACCTGGATTCTGGGCCCCAGGAAGCGTGGGCATTGGCAGGATTAGGCTGGCTCCAGATCAAAGTGCAATCAGCCAACATCTGAGCTCCAGCTGCACTTGACCCTGTGGCAGGTGCCAAGGCCTGGAGGAAGGTCCCTCTCCTCGGGTGGGCGTTCCGTCACTTGGCATGTACACGTTTTCCATTTGCACACAACTACACGCTTCCTCCCAGACTAAGCCGCCTTCCCCTTTCTTGGCTCTTTTCCCTTTCACTTCTCGTGGTTCCTCTTGGGCCTGAGTTCCTGTTTCTTGACCTCCCTGTTCACTCCCCAAATGGCCAGGGTGTTGAGAGGCCCTCTGCCCCATGTAGTGGCTGTGGCCTGAGCTACCGTACACACCCCATTTCTGCCCCCGGCTCAAGGGCTCAGAGTGGCCAAAAGCAGGAGGGCATCCTTCTGCCCAGCTTATCCTGCTCTTGCCCATCAGGACGTGAACCTGAAGATGCCCAGGAACAACCAGCTGCTGCACTTTGCCTTCAGGGAGGACAAGCAGTGGAAGCTGCAGCAGGTAACTGGGTCCTTCCCCAGCCATGACTCAGGGGCACAAGGGCAGGCAGGGGCAGTCCCTTGCAGCGCTGAGGCCTCCTGGGCTGGCCACTGTGGGGACCTGCAGCCGCAGCAGGCTTGGGAAGGTGTTTCCTAGCAGCACAGCTGTGGTGGGCAGTGCCTGGCCTCCTAGCCTGTCCTATGTGTAGGCCCCCAGCCCAGCGGGAGCTACAGGGATGCCCTGAACAAATCACTCCCTGCCCAGACTTCCAGGGGCTTCCCCTGGCTCTTGGAGACCAAGTCCATGCTTCCTAACAGCACCTATGTGATTGGGCCTGGTTTCTGCCCCCTCCTTCTCTCCTCTCACTGGCCACCAGCTGTTTCCACCTTAGGGCCTTTGCTTGGGCTTGTCCCTCTGCCCGGAGTCCACTCCCTCAGCTTTTCTCATCACGTGAGCGTCAGCTCAAGAGTCGCTTCCCTGGAGCTTCTCCCTCACCGCCCTCATCACCCTGTTTGTTTCCTTGTGCAAGTTGCACCGTCTGTTACCTTGTGCCTTTACTCTATTATTTTCTGTCCTCCTTTGGAAAGTGAGCCACATGAGGCCAGGGACCAAGCCTGACTCACAGCACCCAGCCAGGGCCTGGCCCGAAGGCGGCACCCACCCTGCTCCTCCTAGGAGGATAGGCCCTCAGGGTGGGGGCCCGTAGGCTGGGGCCCCCAGGGACGTGGCTGCTGTGAATCTGGCTCCTCTCCCTGCCGAGGCCCAGCCCACAACTGCTCATTGGGTGCTGTTTTTAGATCCAGGACGCCAGGAACCACGTGAGCCAAGCCATTTACCTCCTTGCCAACCGGGAGGAGAGCTACCAGTTCAGGACAGGAGCAGAGGTCCTCAAGGTGAGCTGCCCATAGGGATGGGAGAGCCAGGTTCCCTGACCTCTGACTGGGCCCCTGGAGAGCTCTGCCCCCACATTCTCAGGTGTAGCCAATGGTTGACCCTTCACCTCTCAGTGTATACATGTCCATCCAGCCACAGTTGAAAGGCTCACAGCCCAGGCTCCAGAAACAGACCTGGGCTCTGATCCCAGGGCCCCCACTATGAGCTGTGCAACCTCAAGTCACTTACTTAGCTATTCTGTGCCTCAGTAGCCTCACCTGTAAAAGGGAGACAAGCTGTAGTGACTGCCAATCGTGATGATGCAGGTAAAGTGGCCTCTAGTAAACGCTTGGTAAACAGTAGCTACAGGTTTTAGTACCAGCAACAGAAAAACTTTTGTAATTAACAAAGTGAATTCATGTGGTGTGGAGAGACAAGATGAGCTCAGATGCCCTGAGTTCATGCTTTAGCTCTGCCCCTGACTTGCTGTGTGTCCTCAGGTGGTTCACCTATCCTCTCTGGACCTCGTGAAAATTTGAAACCAGATGGACTAAGGTCTTTCTCAGAACTGTGACCACTCTCTGGGGTGTAATGTGCAGCCCCCATGCCTCCACCCAGTAATTCTGCCTTTCCCTGGAGCCAGGTGACCCCAGCACCATGGCAACAGCTGGATGAATAGCTGGAAGCAGTGGAAACTGGGGCTCTGAGTTCGAGCCAAAGCTTTGCTCCTTGACAAAGGGAAGGGATGAGTGCAGATGGTTCCACCGTTCCCTAGCTGTGTGACCTTAACCCTTTGGAGCCTCAGTTTCCTCACCTGTGAAAATGGGTCTGGTGTCCACCATAAGGCTTCAACTTAGTCATCCCAGTTCTTCCTTGAGGAAGCCCTCCGTGGCCCCTTGCATCCAAGCTGAATTAGGGTCCCTTCTTCTAAGCTCCTTCATTGCCTGTACCCTCATCCACCACGCCCTCGTGCCCCTGGGCCTAACTTCTGGTATCTTCTATTCCCCATTGGACCAATACCCAGGATCCCATGCAGTAGAACCTTCTGTCCTGCCCCCAACCCCCAGCTGGAGCCCAATTACCTGCATCTTTAACAAGCCCCCTGCTGCAGGGGTTCGGGCCCTGAGACTGTGACCTCCAGGGAAGGAGCTAGGAGCTACCATAATTTTGTTGCTACTGACACAGGGGTGGGGACGGGGAGGGGATCAGGACCAGGCCCCGCTGCCCTCACAGCGGCTGTGACCAGCCCCCTTCCCCCAGCTGATGGATGCCGTGATGCTGCAGCTGACCAGAGCCCGAAACCGGCTCACCACTCCAGCTACCCTCACTCTGCCTGAGATCGCTGCCAGCGGCCTCACGGTCAGTGGTGCCTCAGGCCAGCCCCTGCTCCAGGAGAGGCGGTCCCCACAGAGGGGCCCAGCTCACGCCCGGGAGGGACACAGGGGTGCCAGGAGGTCCTGCAAGCCCCAAATTGTCGACAGAGTCCTATGTGCAGTTTTCTGGGATGGGGTCCTTGGCTTCCATTCTGCATCCCTCAGATATGTACCCCCCTGATCTGGATCAGTGGGTCCCAGGCTCAGTGGTGCAGGAAGCTATCTGTGGTACCTGAGAAGACACTGGAAGCCCCAGTCCATGGGATGGGGACTGGGAGTCCCCGGGGTGGTTGGAGGGGCAGGCGTGAGATGTGCCTGCTCAGCCCTCATCCCCCTTGCCTGCCCGGCCCCACTCCCCACAGCGGATGTTCGCCCCCGCCCTGCCTTCTGACCTGCTGGTCAACGTCTACATCAGCCTCAACAAGCTCTGCCTCACCGTGTACCAGCTGCATGTCCTGCAGCCCAATTCCACCAAGGTGAGCACCCCACCCACCCCATCCCTGCCCGCCCTAGGCCCCAGGCCTGACCCAGTCTGATGTTCTTCTGCCTAGAACTTCCGCCCAGCCGGGGGTGCCGTGCTTCACAGCCCCGGGGCCATGTTGTAAGTACCCTGCCTGGGAGGGGTCCCTGGAGCGCCCTCGCCTGTCTGCACCTCAGGGGATGGGGTCCTGGCCGGCTGAACTGCCCTCAGGGACCCTCCCACCTCCCCACAGCGAGTGGGGTGCACAGCGTCTGGAGGTGAGCCACGTGCACAAGGTGGAGTGTGTGATCCCATGGCTGAACGATGCCCTTGTCTTCTTCACCGTCTCCCTGCAGCTCTGCCAGCAGCTCAAGGATAAGGTGGGGACATGGGGGCGGTCAGGGCCGGGCTGGGCCTCACGCAGATTAGGCCAGCCAAACAGCAGGTTGTTTAGCCCCTTCTTTTTTGGGGCGGCACACCTCTAAAGGGCCCCCTAATCTTAAGATCTGTCGTACCCTCTGCACACCCCAAACAGGTGGGCCATGGTGTTGCTTGGCAACAGTATCCTCTTCCTGACACATGGCCCTTGGATGACCTTCAAATCTCACCTGGGTCACAGAGGGTGCAGCAGGGGCCAGATTGCCTAGCACCACCACTCACCATGTCCCCCCATCTCCCTCCTTCCCCAGATCTCTGTGTTCTCCAGCTACTGGAGCTACAGGCCTTTCTGAACAGAGCGCCCAAGAGCTGGTCCCCCTGGGAATGGCCCCTGCCCAGGGAGTCCCTGTTTCCCCCCCCCCGCCCCCCCCACACACACATAAACACACACGCACGCACACACCCACACACAAAGTGCCGACCAGAGCTCAGCACTGCGGGCTATTTATTTCCCTCTTCACCCTGCCCTGCCTGTCACATCTGCACAGATGGGACTGAACACTGGACCCACTGGGAGGAAGTGACACTGGCGTGCTTTTTGTCTTGAATGGGGGAGGTCAGGAAGGCGGAGCTTCAAGGTAGCCTATAGTCCAAGCCCTGCCCTCACCCCAAGGCAGGAACCTTTGGACTCAGGCTGGGGCCAGGCCCAGGGCTCTCCTTCCTCCCCTCTTCGCAGCCTGTCCTCCAGGATGGCAAGGGGCAGCCACACACCCCCTCCCACTGGAGCCTGAGGAGTGGGTGGTGGCCCTAAGCTCTGAGTTGGGGAAGGAGGACAGAAGCTGCCCACCACGAGCTGTAGTGCCCTTGACTGTGTTCGCTTGGCAACCCTGGCAGGGACTTCAAGAAATAAAGATCATCCGACTTTGCCTGGAGCCCTTCTGTCTGTCTGTCTGTCTGTCTGAGTAGGGACCTGGCCAGGGGTCCCTGATAGTCAGGAGCTGGGCCGAGTACCCAGTGACTGAACCCCTGGCCTCCAAGGGGCTGAATGGGATGGTGAATGGGCAGCCGCTGGGTGGCTGCAGCACGTCACCTGAGGTCTCCTGGTGACAGTCATGCCATCTGAAGGTTGTGAGGGACACAGGGGGCATCTGGATGAAGCAGTGGGGGCCTACACTGCCCACGGTGACAGGAGGCTCGGAATACACTCCAGACTCAGGCTTTGGCTGAACAAGGCATTGTTATTGCTGCCCATCAGAACAAAGGCAGGGGAGCAAGAACTCTCCGCATTAAGGCTCCAGGGCAAGGTTATCAAATCCCCCGGCGTGTTTCTGCAAGAGAGGCACACGGGCTGGTGGCTTCAATCCTCGGCCCCCGGCCCGCCCCACCCCACCCCACCGCCACCTTTTCGGCCTGGCCCTGGTGCTCCGGGCTCACCTTCCGGGACCTGGAGGAGTGGCTTTGGCAGCAGCCACAGCAGCAGCAATGGATGCAGACGACCAGCAGCAGGAGCGCCACGACGCCTGTGGGCAGGATGGGTATCCAGATATGGCCCTCGGCCTGGGAGGCTTGCCGGGGGCCAGAGGCCAAGCCATACTCACCAAGGAAGACGAGGAAGATGATGAAGGCACCGGTGTCCCACTTGGACTGGAACAGCTGGTGGCTCCACAGTTTCCCCAGCACTTGCTGGGCTGTGGCACTCAGCTCCTGCTCCACATCCTCCGTTAACAAGGCCATCTCAGCTGGATGGTCCTGGCACCGCCTGCTGCAGCCCCCCAGAGGGCCACCTCAGAACCCTGGGGCTGCCACATCCCTGCCCCGCTGCACTGCAGCCCTGGCCCTGCCCTCCCACACCACCCTTCTTGGCCCCAGCCCCTACCCCAGCCTCTCTTCCACTTCTCTCCTGGCCCTGGCCTGAGCAAGCTCCTCCCCGCCCACTCCCCCCAGCAGCCCTACCCCTGGGCCCCCACCTGCCTTGGAAATCTCCCAGCCAAGCAGGTTCTAGGTCCTGGGAATACAGACTACTTCCTGCTTCCGGGTCCACACCACCTGAGGCCTTGGCAACCAGCCCCGCCCCCCCACCAGTACCCCAGGGCCCAGGTGAGTCAGCAGGTGCAGCACGGAAGGAGGAGGCCACAGGCCTCTCGGCCTCTTCATTCCAGAGATTTTTCTCAATAGACCAGACAGCCAACCTGGAACACAGCAGACACTCAGCCGCTGTTGCCTTCATGAATGAAGAAAAGACAGAAGAAAAATGGTGGCAGGTTGGAAGGAGGGAGGGAGGTGAAAAAGAAAGGAGGAGAGGGAGGGAGGGGAGGGAGAAGATGTTTCTGTTCCACCGCCCTTGCCTGGGCAGCGACTGTGTGCCTGGCAGCGCAGCAGCAGCAGCCTTTGGGGTCCTTATCTATTCTAATCCTCACAGTGATGCTTGTGAGGCGGTGGTTATGGTCGCTCAAATGAGCTCTCTCCCCAGAACTTGGAGCCCAGGGCCCCTGACACGGCACCTGGAGCTGTCTCGCCTCCCCCGTTACCCCCAGAGCAGGGGCCAGGCCTGCTAGGCCCTGGGGACCAGCTGTAAATCAGGTGGACACACCTTCTTATCCTTGTGGGGCTTATGGTCTCGCTGGGAAAACATGTTGGCTAATGTTAGGCTCTGTGCCTGACGCTATACAGGCACACTTTACTGCACTTCACAGATGTTGCATTTTTGATAAATTTAAGGTTTGTGGAACCTTGAGTTGAGCAAGTCTGTCGGTACCATTTTCCAACAGCATTTGGAAACTTTTTCATTTTTATTATATCTGTTACAGCAATCTGTGAGGGGTGATCTTTGACGTTATCATTGTAATTATTTTGGCATTTTTTAGCAAACTAATTTTTAGTCAAGGTACGTATGGTGTCTTTTTTAGACACAATGCTATTGCCCACTTAATAGACTACAATATAGTGTAAACAACTTTTACATGCACTGGGAAAGCTGTGTGACTCGCTTTTTTGCAATATTCGCTTTATTGTGGTGGTCTGGAACTGGACCCACAATATCCCTGAAGGATGCGTGTACCTAATGTATTCCTCATGGAAATCCTAAAGTGGGTATTATTGCTATTCCCATTTTACAGATGTGAAAACTGAGGCCTTGAGAAGTTCAGCAACTAGCTCAGGTCACACATGTATTCATTTCCTGTTCTTGCTATAACATACTACCGTAAACTTAGTGGCTTAAAACAATTCAAGTTTATTATCTTACAGTTCTGGAGGTCAGAGTCTAAAATGAGTAGGCAGGGCTGTGTTCCTCCTGAAAGTCCTAGGGGAGAATCAATTCCTCAGCTTTTTTTTTTCTTTTAATTTATTTAATTTATTTTTGGCTGCATTGGGTTTTCGCTGCTGCGCGCAGGTTTTCTCCAGTTGCAACAAGCGGGGGCTACTCTTCGTTGCGGTACATGGGCTTCTCATTGTGGTGGCTTCTCTTGTTGCGGAGCACGAACTCTAGGCACGCTGGCTTCAGTAGTTGTGGCACTCGGGCTCAGCAGTCGTGGCTTGCGGGCTCTAGAGCACGGGCTCAGTAGTTGTGGCGCACGGGCTTAGTTGCTCCACAGTAAGTGAGATCTTCCCGGACCAGGGATCGAACCTGTGTCCCCTGCATTGGCAGGCAGATTCTTTTTTTTTAACATCTTTATTGGAGTATAATTGCTTTACATTGTTGTGCTAGTCTCTGCTGTGCAACAAAGTGAATCAGCCACACGCATACTTATATCCCCATATCCCCTCCCTCTTGCGTCTCCCTCCCACCCTCCCTATCCCACCCCTCTAGGTGGTCACAAAGCACAGAGCTGATCTCCCTGTGCTATGCGGCTGCTTCCCACTAGCTATCTCTTTTACATTTGGTAGTGTATATATGTCAGTGCTACTCTCTCACTTTGTCCCAGCTTACCCTTCTCCCTCCCCATGTCCTTAAGTCTACTCTATGTCTGCGTCTTTACTCCTGTCCTGCCCCTAGGTTCTTCAGAACCTTTTTTTTTTTTTAG
>NW_020174705.1:4089789-4091627 GCF_003031525.2 Neophocaena asiaeorientalis asiaeorientalis | reverse complement strand
TGGCTTCTCTTGTTGCGGAGCACGAACTCTAGGCACGCTGGCTTCAGTAGTTGTGGCACTCGGGCTCAGCAGTCGTGGCTTGCGGGCTCTAGAGCACGGGCTCAGTAGTTGTGGCGCACGGGCTTAGTTGCTCCACAGTAAGTGAGATCTTCCCGGACCAGGGATCGAACCTGTGTCCCCTGCATTGGCAGGCAGATTCTTTTTTTTTAACATCTTTATTGGAGTATAATTGCTTTACATTGTTGTGCTAGTCTCTGCTGTGCAACAAAGTGAATCAGCCACACGCATACTTATATCCCCATATCCCCTCCCTCTTGCGTCTCCCTCCCACCCTCCCTATCCCACCCCTCTAGGTGGTCACAAAGCACAGAGCTGATCTCCCTGTGCTATGCGGCTGCTTCCCACTAGCTATCTCTTTTACATTTGGTAGTGTATATATGTCAGTGCTACTCTCTCACTTTGTCCCAGCTTACCCTTCTCCCTCCCCATGTCCTTAAGTCTACTCTATGTCTGCGTCTTTACTCCTGTCCTGCCCCTAGGTTCTTCAGAACCTTTTTTTTTTTTTAGATTCCATATATATGTTAGCATACGGTATTTGTTTTTCTCTTTCTGACTTACTTCACTTTGTATGACAGGTTCTCCGTCCGTCCATCTCACTACAAATAACTCAATTTCATTTCTTTTTAATGGCTGAGTAATATTCCATTGTTATGTATGTGGCAGGCAGATTCTTAACCACTGTGCCACCAGGGAAGTCCCAGTTCCTCCGCTTTTCCAGCTTCTAGAGGCCACCCACCCACATTCCTTCGTTCATGCCCCACCCCCATCACTTCCACTTCTGCTTCCATCCTCACACCTTCTCTGGCTCTGTTCTTCCTGCCTCCCTCTTATAAGGACCCCAGTGATTACACTGGCCCACAGGATAATCTCCCCATCAGAATCCTTAATCACATCTCTAAAGTCCCTTTTGCCACATAAGGTAACATATTCACATGTTCCCAGGGATTCGGATGGGAACTCTTTGGGCACCATGATTCTTCCAACCACACCTAGTGAGCAGAGAAGTCTGAACTGGAACCCAGCCGTCAGATCCCAGAGCCCTTGACCACCATGTAATACAGTCTCCTGTGCTGGGATCCCCATCTTACACTCTCCATCCCCTCCATTCCTGTTCTGAGATCTCAGATTCCTGTTGCCCAGGGAAGGTAACTTTGAAATGACTGTTCTATTGCAAAAGGGGGTAGAGACGCAGCCACTGGGGAAAACGGTCCCTTGAAAAGTTACACATAGTCTTATTATAAGACCCAATAATTCCACTCCTAGATATATATACCCAAGATATTAAATCATGTCCACGCCAAAACCTGTACACAAATGTTCACAGCAGCAGTTTTCATAATAGCCAAAAAGTGAAAGCACCCCAAAATATCCACAAACTGGTGAATGAATAAACACATTATGGTCTCTCCATGTGGTGGAATATTATTCAGCCATGAAAAGTAACAAAGCACTAACACATGCTACAAAGTGGATGAACCTTGAAAACATGATGCTGAGTGAAAGAAGGACAAAAGGCCACATAGTATGTGACTCCGTTTATATGAAATGTCCAGAATAATCAAATCCATAGAGACAGAAAGTAGTGTTTGCCAGGGGCAGGGGGATGGGGATAGGGTGCTTAGTGGTAATGGAATTTCCTTTAGGGGTGATGAACATGTCTTGGAACTAGGTAGCAGTGGCAGATTTGCAACATTGTGAACATATCAATACTAAATGCCACTGATCTGTTCACGTTAAAATGGCTAGCAGTTAATTTTTATGTTCTGTGAATTTTACCT
>NW_020174705.1:4078167-4089283 GCF_003031525.2 Neophocaena asiaeorientalis asiaeorientalis | reverse complement strand
TGGCTTCTCTTGTTGCGGAGCACGAACTCTAGGCACGCTGGCTTCAGTAGTTGTGGCACTCGGGCTCAGCAGTCGTGGCTTGCGGGCTCTAGAGCACGGGCTCAGTAGTTGTGGCGCACGGGCTTAGTTGCTCCACAGTAAGTGAGATCTTCCCGGACCAGGGATCGAACCTGTGTCCCCTGCATTGGCAGGCAGATTCTTTTTTTTTAACATCTTTATTGGAGTATAATTGCTTTACATTGTTGTGCTAGTCTCTGCTGTGCAACAAAGTGAATCAGCCACACGCATACTTATATCCCCATATCCCCTCCCTCTTGCGTCTCCCTCCCACCCTCCCTATCCCACCCCTCTAGGTGGTCACAAAGCACAGAGCTGATCTCCCTGTGCTATGCGGCTGCTTCCCACTAGCTATCTCTTTTACATTTGGTAGTGTATATATGTCAGTGCTACTCTCTCACTTTGTCCCAGCTTACCCTTCTCCCTCCCCATGTCCTTAAGTCTACTCTATGTCTGCGTCTTTACTCCTGTCCTGCCCCTAGGTTCTTCAGAACCTTTTTTTTTTTTTAGATTCCATATATATGTTAGCATACGGTATTTGTTTTTCTCTTTCTGACTTACTTCACTTTGTATGACAGGTTCTCCGTCCGTCCATCTCACTACAAATAACTCAATTTCATTTCTTTTTAATGGCTGAGTAATATTCCATTGTTATGTATGTGGCAGGCAGATTCTTAACCACTGTGCCACCAGGGAAGTCCCAGTTCCTCCGCTTTTCCAGCTTCTAGAGGCCACCCACCCACATTCCTTCGTTCATGCCCCACCCCCATCACTTCCACTTCTGCTTCCATCCTCACACCTTCTCTGGCTCTGTTCTTCCTGCCTCCCTCTTATAAGGACCCCAGTGATTACACTGGCCCACAGGATAATCTCCCCATCAGAATCCTTAATCACATCTCTAAAGTCCCTTTTGCCACATAAGGTAACATATTCACATGTTCCCAGGGATTCGGATGGGAACTCTTTGGGCACCATGATTCTTCCAACCACACCTAGTGAGCAGAGAAGTCTGAACTGGAACCCAGCCGTCAGATCCCAGAGCCCTTGACCACCATGTAATACAGTCTCCTGTGCTGGGATCCCCATCTTACACTCTCCATCCCCTCCATTCCTGTTCTGAGATCTCAGATTCCTGTTGCCCAGGGAAGGTAACTTTGAAATGACTGTTCTATTGCAAAAGGGGGTAGAGACGCAGCCACTGGGGAAAACGGTCCCTTGAAAAGTTACACATAGTCTTATTATAAGACCCAATAATTCCACTCCTAGATATATATACCCAAGATATTAAATCATGTCCACGCCAAAACCTGTACACAAATGTTCACAGCAGCAGTTTTCATAATAGCCAAAAAGTGAAAGCACCCCAAAATATCCACAAACTGGTGAATGAATAAACACATTATGGTCTCTCCATGTGGTGGAATATTATTCAGCCATGAAAAGTAACAAAGCACTAACACATGCTACAAAGTGGATGAACCTTGAAAACATGATGCTGAGTGAAAGAAGGACAAAAGGCCACATAGTATGTGACTCCGTTTATATGAAATGTCCAGAATAATCAAATCCATAGAGACAGAAAGTAGTGTTTGCCAGGGGCAGGGGGATGGGGATAGGGTGCTTAGTGGTAATGGAATTTCCTTTAGGGGTGATGAACATGTCTTGGAACTAGGTAGCAGTGGCAGATTTGCAACATTGTGAACATATCAATACTAAATGCCACTGATCTGTTCACGTTAAAATGGCTAGCAGTTAATTTTTATGTTCTGTGAATTTTACCTCAATTGAAAAATAAAAAGCGGGGAGGGGGGATGGTTTAATGACTGTGGCCCCTGCCCACCCCTTGGCCTGGCCGAGTGGGCAGAAGCCAGTCCTCTCCTCTCCCCACTGACCCTCAGTCTTCCTGTACAGATGCCCAGGTGCCTCATTTCTTGTTTATTCTCATTAAAGAAAAACTGGGATATTCCAAGTCATTAAAAGACAGAAAGCACCCATAGAGCCCCTTGGACCTAAGCAGAGCAATGATGGGATAGAGGCCATGACAGGATGCATTTCAGGCCAGTCAGACCTCGGACTTGGATCTTGCTCCCAGCCCTTAACACCCACCCGTGTGTGACTGAAGGCCCACCCCCTGACCCCTCTCTGCCTCAGTTTCCTCATCTGTAAAGTGGGTGTATGGAGAGTATTCCCCCTTCTCAGGCTGCTGAGGATTGAATGGAATAATTGATGTAAACACTCCCTTGGCACAATGAATGCACTAAATGGTTGTGTATTACTCTCACCCAACCTGTGGGTACGATTCCCTCCAGTCTTGATTCTTTGGATACATTGGGTTCACCTGCCATCCACACTCTGCTCACTTTACCCTTGGCTTTCCCCAGTCCACATGGCCAAGAGCGCCTTGAATGGTCCTGCTTTCTGCAGACCTGATCCTCCAGTCCGCAGTCCCTGTGGGCATTTTCCCCCCAGGTTTCCAGATCCTACATCACTCAACGCATGACACCTCTCCTGGAGAAAGTGTTTTCTGGGCATAGAGGCTTATTTCCTCAGGAGACATTCCCAGAGACGGAATCTCCTCCCGTGCAAGGTGGGTCTCCGTGTCAGCAGCGCTGTTTGGTCATCCGCACAGAACGTTCTCATCTGCGTTGATGAGGAGGCCAGCCTTGCCATGTCCCTCAAGAGCTGTGGCGTAGCTTGAGAGAGTTCTCCAGCAGGAATGGCAAGCGTTCAGGGCAGGCTCTGCCCAGGGTCCTGCCCAGCCCCACTCCTGGCCTCCAAGCCTGGAAAGTGAAGTTTAAGCCTCTGTCTTCAGATGTGTAGAAAGTGGGGGAGCAGAAGGGCATGGGCAGGGAAGGACAGAGGCTGCTGGGGCTCAGGACAGTTGAGCTGAGCAGATCGGGCAGAGTTGCTGAGTCCTGGTGGGCAGAGTGGGGGCAGCAAACCACCACCTGCTTTTGTAAATAGTCTGACACGCAGCCACTCCCGTCCATCTACTTGTGGCTGCTTTCCCACTGCAACGGCAGAGCCGAAGAGTAGTTGCAACAGAGATCTTATGATTAGCAAAACTTAAAATCTATACTATCTGGCCTTTTACAGAAAACATTTGCCAACATCTGACACAGGATTGCTTAGGGCTTGCAAACTCAGGTGCCAGGAAACAGGTGAGAACGAAATAACTGAGATGAACTTGGTATAGGAAACATCTTATTAGGGAGACATTAGGGAGGGGTGAGGGCTATGGCAAACTGGAGAGCACGTAGCCCATCTAAAGGGGGCAGCTAGGGAGTTCCCGGGTGGTCCAGTGGTTAGGACTTGGCGCTTTCACCGCCAGGGCCCGGGGTTCAATGCCTGGTCAGCAAACTAAGATCGTGCAAGCTGCATGACGTGGCCAAAAAATAAATTTAAGAAAAAGAAAAGAGGGCAGCTTGTGTCAGCTGTAGGCTGGACCCAGAGTTGCCAAGGCTTATAATCTCTAAGATACACTAGAAATCTAGATGTTTGAACAAGAAAAGGGGCTGCAGAGGGTGAGCATGTGGACACAGATCCCAGCCCTGCCACTACCTCACTGTGTGACCTTGAACCACTTTCACTCCCTGGACTCTGATCTGTAAACTGGGGGGTAGAAGCTGCACTCACTTCACAGGGCTCTGATGATTATTAACAAGTTAACATCCTAGGACTCCTAAAACAGTGCTGTGCGCAGACAAAACTCTGGCTATATTGGCAATTTAAAGCACTACGATGCCAACAATGGACGGACCGAAGAAAACACATGGATGTTGTACTTTCTGGCCATGGGTCACAGGTTTGCTTCCCCAACAGAGTGGTTAAGGGGCATGAACTTGGAAGCAGAGGGACTGGCTGCTGCCCAGAGCTGCCACTTACCAGCTAAGTGACCTTGGGCAAAGGTGCTTCCCCGGGGCGGGGGGGTTCCTGTCTATAGATCTAGGCTGGGGTCATTGTGAGGGTTATAGGGCAGTGACCCGAAAGGGCCTGGTGGAGTAGCTTACCTGTCCCTGTTCTCAGCCCCCTGCTGCAGAGGAGCCCCCAGGTGGGGTCACAGGAAGGGGGTGGAGCTCAGGTTCTTCAGTTAACTGTCACCCTCTCCCCTCCCCCTCAGCACATAACCAGGGTCTGCCAGGACAGGGCAGCCCCCAAGGCTCTCACAGGGATCCAAGGCCACCAGGTGCCACATGAGGCTGCTTCTCTCCCTCTCTGTCCCCCATGGGTCCAGCCCCTGAGTTTTGCCAGGCCGGCCACACACTGCTGTGGGAGTGTCTGAGTGGGGAGAGACAGATCCCTGGGGCTGGTGCATATCAGAAAGCGGGTTCAGTCTCCCCTGAGAGGCAGCTCCCCCAGGCACCCCTCGACAAACCCCGTGGGCAGTGGGGACTTGGGGGATGCATAGGTGAGGGGGCATGAAGTATGGGAGTGCCTGGGAGCAGATCTCAGGAGTCAGGGTTCAGAAATGAGAACTCGGGTGGTCCCCCTCTGGAGCCCCAGCGACTCCCTTCTCCCCACCCCACCCGGATGACAGGCATCGTTGTTCCTCAGCCCCATGGACCCCCTGAGGCAGTCCCCCTCCCGCAGCTCGTCACGGGCCTCCAGCCCGAGGACCCTACCCTGCGAGATGCTTGGTTACGTGGGCATCGAGGCCGTGCTGGACCAACTAAAGATCAAGGCCATGAAGATGGGGTTTGAGTTCAACATCATGGTCGTTGGTGAGTGAAGGGCCTCGGGCTCACAGGAGGACAGACCAATGGACACCACCCTGTGGGCCCGGAGCCTCAGCCTCCCCATCTGTAAAGTGGGCCTGATAGTCGTACCTCACAAGAGTGTTGTAGGTGGAAATCTGGGAAACACTGAATTGTGAAAAGACAAAAATCACCGTGAAGCCCCAACCAAATGCAAACAAAGCAATAAAAGGGGAGGCCATGTGTGGCAGGAAGTAGGGAACACCAGACTCATCCTGGTCCCAGGCCTTAACAACCCCCAGTGTGTGACCTGGGGCAGGGCCTTTGACCCCTCGCTGCCTCAGTTTCCTCATCTGGCTTAGCACAGTGCCTGGCATCTAGGAAGTTCCCCATGGGTCAGTTTTATCTGGAATTGCATTTTTATATATGCAAAATTAATGTTGTAGGTCAAAAACTACACTTCTCACAAAATAAACTGGATATAATGGAATATAAAATGTCAGAGTGTGTAGCACCAACTAAGGGCATTATTCTAAGGTGGGGGTACCCAACAGAAATGTCATAGAAGGGGACTTCCCTGGCAGTCCAGTGGTTAAGACTCTGCACTTCTTCCACTCCTAGAGGCCCGAGTTCAATCCCTGGTCAGGGAACTAGGATCCCACATGCCACGTAGCGTGGCCAGAAAAAAAAAAGAAAAGAAATGTCATAGGAGCCACATACATAATTTTAAATTCCCTAGTAGCTTCCTTTAGAAAAGTAAAGAGAAACAGGACAACTTACTTTTAATCGTCTTTTTTACTTAAACCAATACATTCCAAAAATACTATCATCTCGACATGTAATCCATATAAAACATTATTCATGAGATCATTTACGTTGTTTTTGTCATAACAAGTCTGCAAAATGTGGTTTATTCTTTTACACCAACAGCACATCTCAGTTCAGATTGGTGTATGGCCATACTGCCAGTGGCAATAGCCAGGTGTGGCTCCCATATTGGATAGCACAGCCCAAAGGACAATTTCAGTTCTTTTTTAATTTTTTAAATTTTATTATTTTTGGCCACATTGGGTCCTCATTGCTGCGTGTGGGCTTTCTCTCTGGTTGCGGTGAGCAGGGGCTACTCTTCACTGAGGTGCGCAGGCTTCTCATGGCGGTGGCTTCTCTTTGTTGTGGAGCACGGGCTCTAGGCACATGGGCTTCAGTTGTTGTGGCTTGCGGGCTCTAGAGCGCAGGCTCAGTAGTTGTGGCGCACTGGCTTAGTTGCTCTGCGGCAGGTGGGATCTTCCCAGACCAGGGCTCGAAACCGTGTTGCCTGCATTGGCAGGCGGATTCTTGACCACGGCACCACCAGGGAAGTCCCAGTTTCAGTTTTAGACACAACAGTGTGTCCTGCCCTGTGATGTAGGATGTTTACTACTGCAGGGCGTGGTCCGCGGAGTTTGAGAAGCCTGCACAGCAGGGAGAATGGACCATCTACAAGCTCAGGCAGCATAGGGGAATCTCACTAAAAGAAGCCAGACATGAAAGAGCACGTGCTGTGTGATTCCCCAAGTAGAGGGCGGGCAGCGCTGCTCCCTACCGATGATGTCAGGAGAGTGGCTGTCCCTGGAGCTGTGTTAACAGTTACTGCGAGGAGGCAGGAGTGGTCTTGGGCGGAGCTGTGTGTTCTGTCTCTTTATCTGGTGCTGCATACATGGGTGGTTTAATTTGTAAAAATGCATTGACCTGCCCATCAACAGATGAATGGATAAACACAGTGTGGTCTATCCATCTGATGGAATATTATTTAGCCATGAAAAATATGAAGTTCTAGCACATGCAACAGTGTGGCTGACCCTTGAAAGCATTATGCTGAGTGGGAGCAGCCAGATACAAAAGGACAGTTATTGCAAGATTCCATTTATATGAAATGTCCAGGGAATTCCCCAGAGGTCCAGTAGTTAGGACTTGGCACTTTCACTGCCTAGGGCCCGGGTTCCATCCCTGGCTGGGGAACTAAGATCCCATAAGCCAAGTGCCACTGCCAAAAAGAAAAAAGAAATGTCCAGAATAGGCAAATCCATCGATAGAAAGCAGATTGGTGGTTGCCAGGGGTTGGGGGGAGGGGGAATGGGGAGTGAGTGCCTAGTGGGTATAGAGTTTCTTGCTGGGGTGATGAAAATGTTTTGGAGCTAATAGGGGTAGTGGTTGCACAACACTGTGCATGTACCCAATGCCACTGAATTGTTCACTTTCAATGGTTAATGTTAATTTCTTATTATATGAATTTTGCCTCAGTAAAGAATGGGGGAAGGCATTGAGCTGGAGACTTACGATAATACGTGCTTTTCTGTATTTGTTATACTTAGAAAACAGTTTACTTTCTAAAACCATTTATTTAAGAATTTCAGAAGCATGCCTAACGCATCTACAGTTGTTGCTGCCGTGTGATTATTCACAGGACAGAGCGGGCTGGGCAAGTCCACCATGGTGAACACACTCTTCAAGTCCAAGATGTGGAAGTCCACCATGCCGGGCCTGGGGGTGCCCACACCCCAGACGCTGCAGCTGCAGTCTGTGACCCACGGTGAGTGAGCACCCCCTCACCCCACCCCCACCCCACTCACCCAGGCCCACTCTCAGCCCCTCTGCTCTCCCCCTACAGTCATCGAGGAGAGCGGCGTGAAGCTTAAGCTGACGGTGACTGACACACCCGGCTTCGGGGACCAGATCAACAACGACAAGTGGTGGGTCCTGGCGGGGAGGTGGGAAGGGCAGAGCCCTGGCTGCCCCTGCCCCTGCCCCTCCAGTCTCTGGGAAACATCCAGGCCTGGAGCCACCTGGCTGTGGCATCTTTGAGGCTCAGTTTATTCGTCTGTACAGTGGGTGTGTGCAACTCTCCCCCCAAGATCAAAGGAGTCAAGTATGTAAAGGTCTTAGCTTTGCTGCCTGGAAGCACTCGATAGAGGCTATGGTATGGCAGGGGGATAGAAGCCCACACTCCAGAGTCAGGACCCCTGGGTTTGACCACTTCCCAGCTGTATAACCTGGGCCTGGCCACGCAAGCTCTCTGAGCCTCCTTTTCCTTCTTTGTATCTTGGGGGTGACGACATCCCCTTTGCAGAATTGTTCTAGGCTCTCAAGGAGATGAAACACAAACACACACACACACACACACACACACAATCGGGACTGGCTGCACAACTTGTGGGGGCCTTTATTCAAAAATTACTAAGGGGCTTCCCTGGTGGCGCAGTGGTTGAGAGTCCGCCTGCCGATGCAGGGAACACGGGTTCACGCCCCAGTCCGGGAATATCCCACATGCTGCAGAGCGGCTGGACCCGTGAGCCATGGCCGCTGAGCCTGCGCGTCCGGAGCCTGTGCTCCGCAACGGGAGAGGCCACAACAGTGAGAGGCCCGCGTACCGCAAAAAAAAAAAAAAATTACCGAGAATTGTGAGACCACACCCGCAGAGCATTCAGCCCTGCGTGGGCCCTTCTTGGTTCAGAGCCCTGGGTGCTGGCTCCATCCACACTCCCATGAAGCCAACCCTGCACACAGCACCTCACCGAGCACTTAGTATGTGCAAGCTCTGTTCTAGATACAGGGATATAGCAATGAACAGAACTGATGAACATCTTTGTCTGCATGAAATGTATATTGTCATGGGTGTGGGGAGGCAAACAGTGAACAAAATTAATCAGTTTTGTGGAGGGTGAACCTGAACTCTTTATCACCGACACAGGACACTTTCTGGGAGTGAAAGGGGGATGGAGCTGTAGTTGGTGGGGGAGTGCAGTTTTTTTTTTGTTTTTTTTTGTTTTTTTTTGTTTTTTTTTTTTGTGGTATGCGGGCCTCTCACTGCTGTGGCCTCTCCCGTTGCGGAGCACAGGCTCCAGACGCGCAGGCTCAGCGGCCATGGCTCACTGGCCCAGCCGCTCAGCGGCACGTGGGATCCTCCCGGACCGGGGCACGAACCCGTGTCCCCTGCATCGGCAGGCGGACTCCCAACCACTGCGCCACCAGGGAAGCCCGGGAGTGCAGTTTTAAGCAGAGTGATCAAGGCAGAGGGCGGCAGGTGCAAAAGCCTTGAAGTGGGGGTGGGGTAGGAGGGGAGGCAGAGCTCAGCAGTGGGATGGGGTATAGACTTGTAGGGCAACATAAGGACTTTGGCTTTTCTTTGGCCACTGGAGGCTAAGCAGAAAAAGGATCTTTTTGGCCGCTGTGTTGACAATAGCCCTGTGGGGGGAAGGGACCCTGGCAACAATTGGGAGAGAGTCCCTGGTGGTTTGAACCAGGCTGCGGCAATTTCTCTCCTTTAATGCTTACTCCTCCCCTACAAAGTAGGTGCTGTCTTACTGTCCCCATTTTACGGAAGAGGAAGCTGAGGAAGAGGAAGCAGGGGTCTCTCTGAAGATGCAGGGGTGTGGGGGGTTGGTACTTGGGTGATCAAGGGCCTCAGGTTGCGTGGGACTGAAATTCCTGTGTCCCAGGCAAACGGGGCGATTGGTCATCCTAAGGGGAGAGCACTCAGAGGACCTAGGTTGAGGGGGGCTCCTGGCGAGGTTCTGAGGCTGAGCCATCTCCCACCCCAGCTGGGACCCCATCCTGGGCTACATCAATGAGCAGTACGAGCACTACCTGCAGGAGGAGATCCTCATTACCCGGCAGCGACACATCCCCGACACCCGAGTGCACTGCTGCGTGTACTTCGTGCCGCCTACCGGGCACTGGTGAGGTGGCTGAGCCGGTGGGCAGAGGGCCACCTGCGTGGGGAGGAGAAGAGGAGGAGGAGGAACCCCCGGGGTGGGCTGCGGGCTGGCACCCACTCATTGTATGCTCACTGCCATCACTGCCCCGCCTGAGCAGGCTGCGGCCCCTGGACATTGAGTTCCTGCAGCGGCTCTGCCGGACTGTGAACGTGGTACCTGTTATCGCCCGGGCCGACAGCCTGACCATTGAGGAGCGAGAGGCCTTCAGGCACAGGGTAATCTGGGCACCTGGGACAAGTCTGGGGTCAGTGGGGGTGTGGAGTGGGGGAGAATGCACAGGTGGGCTGAGGTCATCTGTGTGTGGTCCCCAGATCCAGGAAAACCTGAAGACTCACGGCATAGAGGTGTATCCACAGAAGTGCTTCGATGAGGACATCAATGACAAGATCCTCAATAGCAAGATCCGGGTAGGAGGCCATGGGAGGTGGGGAGGCTGGTGGGACCAAGGCTGGGTGATGTGCTTCCCACTCATCCTTTCCATCTGAAGATTTGTTTCTCTCTGCAACTTGGGGAAAGTTCATATATTTCTAGCAGGTATGAATCTCCACTCATCCACAAACTCAAGGCGAGCAAGAAATAGGTCATATCGGCAACCCTCAGAATGGGAGAAAATGTTTGCAAATGATATATCTGATAAGGGACTTGTATCCTGAATATATAAAGAACTCTAGAAATCAACAATAAAAGACAAGTACCCCAAGTTAAAAATGGGCAAAGGATTTGAATAGACATTTCCCCAAAGAATTTATACCAATGGCCACTAAGCATATGAAAAATTGTTCAACATCATCAGTCATGAGGGAAATGCAAATCAAAACCACAATAAGATACCACCTCACACCCACTAGGGTAGTTAGTATCAAAATGACACACAATGACAAGTGTTAGTAAGGATGTGGAGGAATTGGAACTTTCACACACTTCTTGTGGAAGTATCAAATGGTGCAGCCATTTTGGAAAACAGTCTGGCAATTCTTCAAGGTTAAACACTAAGTTACTATATGACCCAACAATTCCACTCCCCAAAGAAATGAAAACCTATGTTGACATAAAAACTCATACACAAATGTTCATAGTAGAATTATTTGTAATAGCCAAAAAGTGGAAACATTCCAAATGTCCATTAACTTGTGAATGGATAAACAAATGTGGTCTATCCATACAAGAGAATATTACTTAGCCATAAAAAGGAATAAAGTTCTGATAGATCCTACCCTAACCCTAACCCAATGTGGATAAACCTTGAAAATGTGATGCTAAGTGAAAGGAGCCAGACACAAAAGGCCAAATATAATATGACTCCATTACATGAAATGTCCAGAATAGGCAAATCTATAGAGATAGAAAATAGACTTGTGGTTGCCAGGGGCTGGGAGGTTTAGGGGGAAATGGGGAGTGACTGCTAAAGGGTACGGGCTTTCATTTTGGGGTGATGAAAGTGCTCTGGAGTTAGATTTTGGTGATGGTCGCACAACTTGTGAGAATACTGAAAACTACTGAACTGTACCTCTAAAAGGGCAAATTTTGTGGTATGTAAATTATACTCAGTAAAGTTGAAGAAAGAGAAAGAGAGGAAGGAAGGAAGGGAGGGAGGGAGGGAGGGAGGGAGGG
>NW_020174705.1:4039262-4078092 GCF_003031525.2 Neophocaena asiaeorientalis asiaeorientalis | reverse complement strand
GGGGAGGAGGGGGGAGAGGGGGGGGGTGGGAGGGAGGGAGGGAGGAAAGGAGAAAGAAAGAAAGAAAGAAGGAAAGGGGGAGGGAGAGAAAGAAAGGAAATAGCTCACATCTTCATTTTCTCTGAATCAACTGAATTTCACCTCCAAGCCCCCATCTTCCTGCCCTTGTGGTACATTCAATGTCAGTCTGTCTGGATCCTGCAAAGCACCTGGGTGAGGCCTGGGGTTCTTCATCCATAGACACTTGGCCTCCACTCCCTCCGCCAGGGACCCTGCTAACCTACACAGCACTTTAGCTTGAATTAGAAAAAGGCAGTAGGGGCTTCCCTGGTGGCACAGTGGTTGAGAGTCCCCCTGCCGATGCAGGGGACACGGGTTCGTGCCCCGGTCCGGGAAGATCCCACATGCCGTGAAGCGGCTGGGCCCGTGAGCCATGGCTGCTAAGCCTGCGCGTCCGGAGCCTGTGCTCCACAACGGGAGAGGCCACAACAGTGAGAAGCCCGCGTACCGCAAAAAAAAAGAAAAAGAAAAAGGCAGTAGCTTCCTTCACAGAAGGGAGCCTGCATGGGATTTCAGCCCTACACAGCCTCATGGTAAGTTACCTTTGTGCAGTGCACAAACTGCACATCTGTACATGGAAGCCCTGCTTCTTGTCTGGCATCCAGTTTCTCCACACATTCCCTCTTGCCGCTCCCCATTGGAGCAATGAACAGTATTTCCTGTGAAAGGTTCAGAGAGCCTTGACCTTCTGTTTTCTGTCCGGAAGCCAGCAAAGACAGCAGCCTGCTCACAGCTGGAACAGTGCTGGGGGAAATAAAGGAGAATGTATTCAAATTAACCTCTCAATAAATCATCCAGATATATAACATCTATTGAGGGTCAAATATGGGCTGATGCATAATAAGTGTGCAAGAGACAGTTATTATTAGCATCAATTTATTCCCCACCACAACCTAATTCTTAGAAAAACAAACCTACATGCAGCACTTGCCTGTTTAATCTCCACTTCCTGCCACGAATAAGTAAACAACCAGAATTTACAACAGGGCTCAGCAAACTTTTTTTGTGAAGGGCCAGACTATGGTAAGTATTTTAGACTTTGTTGCAATTACTCAACTCTGCTGTAGTAGAATGAAAGCAACATAGACAAGAGTAAATGAATGGCAGGGGTGGTATGCCAACGAACTTGCCTGGTTTGGCCCAGGAACCATAGGTTGCCAGCCCCTGGTTTACAAAATTCTCTCTTTCTTTTTGTTTTCTTTTTAATTTTTTGGCCGTGCCCTGCGGCCTGTGAGATCTTCCCCGACCAGGGATCGAACCCATGTCCCCTGTAGTGGAAGGGCAGAGTCTTAACCACTGGACGGCCAGGGAAGTCCTCTCTCTCTCTTTAAATTTCTTTTATTGAAGTATAGTTGATTTACAATGTTGTGTTAGTTTCTGGTATACAGCAGAGTGATTCAGTTTTATATATATAATGTATATGTATATATATATTTATATATACATGTTTATAAATATATATATGTGTTCCTTTTCATATTCTTTTCCATTATGGTTTATTACAGGATTTTGAATACAGCTCCCTGTGGTATACAGTAGGACCTTGTCTGCTAATCCCAAACTCCCAGTCCATCCCTCCCCCACCCCACCCCCTTGGCAACCACATATCTGTTCTCTATGTCTGTGAATCTGTTTCTGTTTTGTAGACAGGTTCATTTGTATCATATTTTAGATTTCCACATATAAGTGATATCATATAGTATTTGTCTTTCTCTTTCATTTTTTAATAAATTTATTTATTTTTGGCTGCATTGGGTCTCCATTGCTGTGTGCGGGCTTTCTCTACTTGCCGCGAGCGGGGGCTACTCTTGGTTGCGGTGCACGTGCTTCTCATTGCGGTGGCTTCTCTTGTTGGGGAGCACGGGCTCTAGGTACACAGGCTTAAGTAGTTGTGGCACACAGGCTCAGTAGTTGTGGCGCACAGGCTTAGTTGCTCTGTGGCATGTGGGTTCTTCCTGGACCAGGGCTTGAACCCATGTCCTCTGCATTGGCAGGCGGATTCTTAACCACTGCGCCACCAGGGAAGTCCCTGTCTTTCTCTTTCTGATTTACTTCAACTAGTATGATAATCTCTAGGTCCATCCATGTTGCTGCAAGAGGCATTATTTCATTCTTTTTTATGGCTGTGTAATATTCCATTTTGTGTGTGTGTGTGTGTGTGTGTGTGTGTGTGTGTGTGTGTGTATATATATATATATATATACCGTATCTTCTTTATCCATTCAGCTGTCAATGGACATTTAGGTTATTTCCATGTCTTGGCTATTGTAAATAGTGCTGCTATGAACTAAGAAGTGCATGTATCTTTTCGAATTATAGTACAAAATTATCTCTTAACCCTCATGATAATGGTTGAAGGTGGTAAGAAATTGGACATGAGCAGTATTATATCACTAATGTAGCTCTGAGTAACACTTGGTTTCCAAGACTTGTTCTGCTAACCCCTTCATTATGCTAAGCCCAAGATTATGCTTCCCAAACATTCACAGAGCCCTGCATCAGTATTGTCATGACTCCCATTTTACAGATGAGGAAACTGAGGCACACTGATTAGACTTTGTGTCTTCTGACTTCAGATATCTGTGCTCCTTCTATCACTTTCTCTCCCCACAAAGGACAGCATCCTGCAGGTTCCTATCTCAGTGTCTTCTCTCTCCACTTCCCGGTGGGGCCAACCCTCCGATCTTGTCCCTTCCCTGCAGGAACGGATCCCCTTCGCTGTGGTCGGGGCTGACCGAGAGCACATTGTGAATGGGAGGTGTGTCCTGGGCCGGAAGACGAAGTGGGGCATCATTGAAGGTCAGTGCAGGGGCCCTGGCGAGGGCTCAGGGGAGAACATGTTGAAAAGCCCTGTTGCCTTTGGCATCCTTACACCCACCACAGAGCCCAGCACAGGAAACAGACAGACCTGGGATCAAGTTCCTTTGTGCAGCTCAGAAGCCCCGGGCAAGTTCCCCAACACCCTGGGCCTCAGTTTCCTCACAGTCAAATGGGTATCATTGTAACATCAACCTCATAGGGTGGTTGGAGGGGTCAGAGCCTCTGCTTTGCATGATACCTGGCACCCAGGAGGCACCCTATTCATTCACTAGAATTGATTGTGGGCCTACTATGTGCCACAGAGCTGACCAGACAAGGACGGGTGGGAAAAGCACAGTGAAGGAAATGTGGGATGGGAGGGGGTACCTGAGGGAGCAGAGGAAGACCCTGCTGATTCAACAGCTGTTTATAGGAGCCACCTGTACCAGGGGCTGGGACACAGCCGTGAATGAATGAATGAACTAACAAATGGGAGGTGGGCTAACACAGGGAGATGTGGGGAAGGGCTGGCAGTGGCAGGGGGTGTGCAGCATACAGCAGGTGCTTACTCGGTGCTGGCCGAGGGCAGGGCGTGGAACAGAGCCTGCACTCAGGGGTTTGGTGCTGTATCTTGTAGTGGAGAACATGGCTCACTGTGAGTTCCCCCTCCTGAGAGACCTGCTCATCCGGTGAGCATGTGGGGAGCCCGGGGGGCTGCGGGGGCCCTGGAGGATGCCCTGGAAGTCCTGCTGACCTACCACCTATCTCCCAGCTCCCACCTCCAAGACCTGAAGGACATCACACACAACGTCCACTATGAGAACTACCGCATCTTCAGACTGAATGAAAGCCACGTGCTGCCCCGAGGGCCCGGCTGGGTGAACCTGGCCCCAGCCCCGGTCTCTGTCCCTGCCCCCGCGGGCCCCCAGGCCAACCCTGTCCCCCCAAAGGTCGGCGGGTGGGCCAAGGACAACTCAGATGAGGAATGCTGAGCACCGGCACATCCCGGGCCCACGGGCCTCCCCAAGTCCTGGGCAGCGCCCTGACACACACCTGTGTACTAGAGCATGTATTAAAGGGTGGACATTGCTTTTTATGAAAAGCTGTGCTTTGAAAACAAAAGGTGTTTTGTAAATGACTTCTTTGAGCTATCCTCAAATAAAAGTATTGTTCTTTCTAAAATAGTGTGAGACTCTCAGGCCCTCAGGAGTCTTGAAGACCTGGGAGGGCCTGCCTTGGACGACCAGCCCCTTCTGCCCCAGAACCAGAGTCAAGTTCCAAATCATGCTCTGCTGTCCGTATCAGGCTCTGACGTGTCCCAAAGCCTCCCTCCCGCACGGGGCGTCATAAACACTTAAAAACTCATCTTTGCCATCTTCCCCAAACTCTGTGTCCCTCACTCCTGCCTTCCCTTTTGCCCCACCCTGGCAGACCAGAATGGTGAGAAAACAATTCCAACTTCGGAGTCTGGCGAAGCTGATGTGAAAATCCCCGCCCTGCCACTGACCTTGTGCGATGTGACCTTGGGAGAGTCACTTACTCTTGTGGGCCTCAGTGTCCTCATCTATAAAACTGGGCTGATACTATCGCTCCCACAGTGTTGTTGTGTGGACAAAACGGAGTGATTCATGGAATGTGCCTGCCACCCCTGGAGAAACAGCTCTCAGAGATGACAGGAACAGCAGAGACCACGGGTACAGGGCAGAGGCTGTGCCCACAGGGTGTGTGAGCACTTCCCAGGACTCTCTGGAACCCTCGAAAGGAAATGGACTTCATGGAAGCCCACATGGTACACCCAAGCTCCCCTAGGGCGCAGGCAGGCAGTGAGCATTCAGTAAGTGACCATGGGGAGCAGCAGTGGTATCCCAGCTGCTGGCCTGCACATTCCTGGTCACTGGGGCAATCTTTTTCTTGGGGGGTGGGTATTCCAAGGACAATTGGTCCTGCTCTCTGCTGATGACTTTACCTCCAGTTTTGGAAGCTCTTTTCACGCCCACAGTGATGCTGCAGCCCATGCTTGGCACAGACTCAGTTGTGTACCCAGTAACGGCCGTGCACAGATTTCTTCTGCATTTCCTGACCTGGGTCAGCTGGGTGAGGGTGAAGGCCTCAGCTGACATGTCTTGGGATTCCCCAGGCCCTGCAAGCACGGAGTACAACTCCAGCTCTGCCGCTTTTTAACTGCAGGACTTTAGACAAGTCACCTGACATCCCAGAATCCACTTCCTCCTTTGGAAAACAGAGACAGCATCGCCAACCTCCTACTTCAGGGTGTGTGGAGACAAGCCTGTTCACAGGTGCCCAGGTCCCATAAGGAGCCATTTTACTGATTGTTTTGTTCCGTTTTGTAGGCACGGCGAGGGGCGGTGGTTTCTTTTATGTGGTACACTAATCAGGTTCATGTCATAATGATACAGTCATCGTATTAACAATAGTGGGCATTTTTTAAAATGGGGAATCACAAAATGAATTCCCATGTACCTGGTATAATAAAATATTCCCCCGATTTCACGGACGAGAATGTTCATAGCAGCTTAATTTATGATAGCCTATAACCGGAAACTGCAAATGTTGGGTGGCAGTGTAAGGTCGGACCTTAACAAACGGCACCGCGAAACAGAGGAAAGCTTCAAGTGAGCTTTATTAGGGAGCGCTCCCGGGCGAGGCTCACTGGTCCGAGAGAAAGGGGCCAGAGAAGTCGCACCCGGGCGAGGGTTGGGCAAGACTTTATAGGGGAAGAAGGGAAAGGGGTGTGGTGAATCTGGGAGGGCGCAGGGTATTCCTTATTTGGTGGTCTTTTCGGGTATCCTGGGGGACCGTTGGTCCCGCCCCTCGAAAGGCGGGAAGGCTGGGCTGGGTTCAAAGTCCCCAGGTCAGTTTCTGGAACTGGGTGGTCCGGAATGTCGCCAGGGCAGTTTCTGGAACTGGGTGGTCCGGAGAATTTCGTTCTGATGCAACCTGTGAATCTGATTGTGTTCCCCTGCCTCGGGCCAGTTGGCCTTACAGGCAGGAGAGTGGATAAGCTATGGCAGAGTCACACAAAGGACCACTCCTGGGCAATCAAAATGAACCTACTACTGATAAACACAACAGCATGGGTGAGTTTCACAGACCTAATGGAGAGTGAAAGAAGCCAGCAAGCAAAGAGAATGCACCCTGTGGATGCCCTTTTACAGAGTTCAAGAACAGGAAAAATCAATTGAAGGTGATGGAAATAAGATTTGTGCTTTTGGGCAAGGGCTGGGAGTGCCGCTGGGGAGGGGCATGAGGGAGCCTTCAAAGAATTGAAAATGACCTATATTTTGATCTGGGCGAGGTTACACAGGTGTACAGCTTTGTAAGATTCTTTGAGCCATACCCTTCAGATTTGTGCACGTTACCGTAGCCATGTTATACTGCAAGTATAAAAATCTTAGATGGTGAAGAGAAATTTTTAAAAATTAAAATAGGAACAGTATACAACTAATAATGCCTGCTTAAAAATCAGTACTGCAGTTATTTAAAATTATTTATGAGAATATTTGCTAGGTTTCAATATTTCAAGAATGCAAATTCCCAGTAATGGCTATTTTGTTGTTGTTGCTGCTGCTGCTGTTAAAAATGCACATTAGGGGCTTCCCTGGTGGCGCAGTGCTGAAGAATCCACCTGCCAGTGCAGGGGACCTGGGTTCCAGCCCTGGTCCGGGAAGATCCCACATGCCGCGGAGCAACTAAGCCCGTGTGCCACAACTACTGAAGCCCGTGCGCCTAGAGCCCGTGCTCCACAGCAAGAGAAGCCACCACAATGAGAAGCCCGCGCACCTCAACGAAGAGTAGCCCCCAGTCGTCGCAACTAGAGAAAGCCCGCACGCAGCAACGAAGAATTAATGCAGCCAAAAGTAAATAAATAAATAGGAGGGGGAAAAGCACATTAAGGGACTTCACTGATAGTCCAGTGGTTAAGACTCTATGTTCCCAATTCAGGGGACCCAGGTTCAATCCCTGGTCAGGGAACTAGATCCCGCATGCCGCAACTAAAAGCCCGCACGCCTACACTAAAGATCCCACATGCTGCAACGAAGATCTTGCATGCGGCAACAAAGATCCCGTGTGCCTCAACTAAGACCCAGCACACACAAATAAATATTAAAAAACAAACAATCTCTGTGAGATTTATCCCTCCATCATTGTTGATCGACACTGAAATTGTTTTTAGGTTTTATCATTACAAAGAACACTGCTCTGAACAGAGAGGAAGTCTTTATTATTTACAAAATTAGCATATATTAAGCCTTTATTATGTGTCAGGCATTCTATTGCCTATTTAAATCACAACAGCGCCTATCCCAGGTGTTACTATCCTCGTTTTACTAAACTGTTATTCTTACGTTCTCCCTCCTTCACCGCAACCGAATCAGCCCCAGGGCCCTGTGGCTTCTGCTTTAGGAATCTGGGTCAGATCCCTGCTTCTATGACTACCACCATCACTAGTATGACCTCAACTTCGGGCCCCAGGAGCTTCCAGCTGCTCTCACTGCTCCTCTCTAGATCTGTGCTCCACAAAGCTTCCTCTCCTGTCAGGACACTATCCTGCTTAAAACCCCAAACTCTATTGGTTTCCCCTTGCTCTTAGGATATAACCCTCAATCCTCACAGGAGCCGCCCAGGCCCTCCTGCTTGGTCTCACCTCTCCAGCCTCATCTCCCAAGCTTGGCCCCCTGCACCGGGGCCACAATGGTCTCCTTTCTGTCCCGCAAATGCACCCCGATCTCTTGGGCCTCAGGACCTTCACACCTGCGGTTCCTTCTGTGTGGACCCCTCTTCCCCCATTCCTCAGGCTAACTCTAAGATACCTCCCTTCCTCTGCTCAACTGTCACATCCATCCTAAGAGAGGTCCTCTCTTCTCTATCCGTTTGGCAGCATTCACCAAAGAGGTGACTAAACAATTATTTGTGCAATTATTTGTCCGCTGTATGCCTCTCTTTGGAGAATGTAAGTTCCATGAAAGAAAGCACTTGTTCACCACCGCCGCCGAAACCCCAGCACCTAGCAGAGCTGGCAGATGTGATCGCTCATATGTGGCTTTTAAAAATATATGTATGAACGGATGAAAGGATTTTGAACGACTTAACGTCTCCCATTCACACATGTGGAAACTGAGGCTAAGAGCACGCAAGGGACTGGCCCGTGGCCTCGGCAAGGACAAAGTCGCGGCCAGAGGCTTCTCCCCAGCCCCTCAGAAGGCCACCTACAAGAGAGACCCTCAAGGCAACGTGACCCCGCCCCGCCCAAGGGGTCCCCTGGGCATCTGCCAGTCAGGCGAGGCGCGCAACACGCTGGAAAAGTAGTCCGGCCGCTCCCCGATTCCGGCGCCCGCGACTTCCGCTTCCGGCGGGCACAGTCCTCACGCGAGGCTTTGGGAAAGATGTGCGGGACCGCGGTTTTTGGTCTCTGTTGCTGCGCGGCAGACGTTGTCCTTGGTTGTGCGCTGAGTTCGGTGCGCTGGGGCTCCTTCCCGGGCGCGGAGGTTGAAACTCCGGGAAGGGAGGTGACTTGCGTGCGGCCGCAGTATTTGGGGCAGAGGCGGGACTCGAATATGGGCTGCCTCCCCTTCCCGGCCTCTTTTCGCTGTGGCGTCACCGGGCGCGCTACAGAGCGAGTTCAACCAAAAGGACAGGGAGAGAGTCAAGTGTAGCCGACTGAGTCAGGCCTTAGGATGTCTGCGATATTATTACTGGCTAGAGTGGATTAACTCGGGACTTAGGAGCTGTAGTTTTGGAATCAAGAATTTGTGTTCCAGCGACTTCTCTGATGGCTCAGTGGTTAAGAATCCGCCTGCCATTGCAGGGGACACGGGTTTGATCCCTGGTCCGGGAAGATCCCACGTGTCGCAGAGCGATTAACCCCGTGCGGCACAACTACTGAGCCTGCGTTCTGGAGCCCGCGAGCTACAACTACTGAAGCCCGAGTGCCTGGAGCCCGAGCTCCGCAGTAAGAGAAGCCATTGCAATGAGAAGCCCACACACTGCACCGAAGAGTAGCCCCTGCTCGCCGTAACTGGAGAAAGCCCGCCCGCAGCCTCAAAGACCCAAAGCAACCAAAAATAAATAAATTTATTTTTTTAAAAAATTGTGTTCCAGTCCCATTGCTGTCACTTCCTAGCCATATGATCCCCCGTGGGTTCAATACCTAAAACTCTCAGAGATTCAGGGTTGTTTTTTTTTTAACCTGTAAAGATACAGTACCTCTGGCCTTACTAAATTAAGAACAAACGGGGCTTCCCTGGTGGCGCAGTGGTTGAGAGTCCGCCTGCCGATGCAACGAACACGGGTTCGTGCCCCGGTCCGGGAAGATCCCACATGCCGCGGAGTGACTGGGCCCGTGAGCCATGGCCGCTGAGCCTGCGCGTCTGGAGCCTGTGCTCCGCAACGGGAGAGGCCACAACAGCGAGAGGCCCAAGTACCGCAAAAAAAAAAAAAAAAAAAAAAAAAAGAACAAACGGAGTGCGAATGCGTATTGTCTGGTGATCAGAAATTGATGGCCATTATTTATCAGGAAGAAGAAGGCAGGACAAGGAGCTGGGGTTAGAAGTTGTCGGGATTTTGAGGAGGGAGTACTAGGCCTTGACATGGGAGGCCTTTATCTCCCAAGCAGAGGGTAGGCAAAGGCACTTGACCTCTCTTTTGCAGTCTTACTGTGGACAACTTCTGCCTTTGGAACCCCCAAAAGCCACGTCCTGCTTCTCCAGAGCACTCTTCTCTGTCAGGGATAGGGAGCCGGGTTACCCTGGAAGTGGTGGCAGATTCTTTTCTCGACCAGACTCTATTCAGGCTCCTTTGAACTCTCTTCTCAACTAGGCCCTGACTTTTGGGCTTCCATGTTCATCTCTGCATTGTTCACTTGTAGCCAGTTTAGCCAGAACCACCTGCCCCCACCCCAATTGGGTTCCTTATCCTCCCGCATTCCCCAGGTGATTGATGTCTGATCACCCTGGCCTTCCTAAAGCAAGAAACCCCTCTTACCCTGATGCTTCCTTTTGTTAATTTTCCAATGCCTCCCCTGAGCCCTGCACCCTGGCTATAAGTTCCCATCTTTCCTTGTTGTATTCAGAGTTGAACCTGATCTGTCTCCACTGCAAAATCCCACTGCAGTATAACAGTCAAGAACCTTTGTATTCTATTACAGGTTAATCACTAAAGGGATGACGCCTATAAGCTTAAATTATCCATAATGGCCCATCTCTAGGAACCCTGCCTCCCAGGTAATTAGCATTAAGCTAAAATACCTTTGTTTAGCTCACAGGAAACATTCCTCACCAGACCCACCTGTGAATGACTGAAAGAAATTAACACATCCCCTCCGGAGGCTAGCCAGAACCAGGAAATTTTGACTTTACTCCCTCTCCTTTTAATATAAAAAGAAGTCTGAATTCTAACTCAGGCAAGATGGTTCTTTGGGACCCGAGTCCACCATCTTCTCAGTCTGCCAGCTTTCTGAATAAAGTCGCTGTTCCTTGCCCCAACAACTCGTCTCTTGATTTATTGGCCTGTTGTTCAACAGGCAGTACAAACTTGGACTCAGTAACCTCAGTGGTCCCTAACAAGTGCCATGAATAATTCTTTTCTTTAAAAGTGGTGAAAGAAGCCCATTCCTCAGCTGTGCCTCTCTCTGTGTGTCTGTCTCTGTCTCTCACAGGCTGGCTCTCCTCTGTGTGGTTGGCTTCAGCCCACAGCAGATTTATTGGAGGAAGCTGGACATTTTACCTCTATTTCTCTTCTCTTAGCTCTGGCATCCTCCCCTTTTAAGAAAGCCTTTGGGGCTTCCCTGGTGGCGCAGTGGTTGAGAGTCCGCCTGCCGATGCAGGGGACACGGGTTCGTGCCCCAGTCCGGGAAGATCCTACATGCCGTGAAGCGGCTGGGCCCGTGAGCCATGGCCGCTGAGCCTGCACGCCCAGAGCCTGTGCTCCACAACGGGAGAGGCCACAGCAGTGAGAGGCCCATGTACCACAAAACAAAAACTTTATTGCTAAAATATGCTAACCATCATCTGACAATGCAGGGTGGCCACAAACCTTCAATGTGTAAAAAATGCAATATCTGCAAAGCTCAATAAAGTGAAGTGCAATGAAATGAGGTCTGCCTGTACATCCTTGTTTGTGCCAGACACAGCCCAGAAACGTCTTGGTGGGTTTGGTTTATGTCACACAAGATTTAAACCCAGTTTGAGTCTACATTCAAAACTGGGAATTTTCACTTAAACATCCAGATATCTGGCTTCTGGGGAGTGATCAGATTGGCAGGCAGTGTGGGGCCTGCATACCCCACTGCTTCCCATGGCCTTGACACTGAGGCCTTGCACCTGCTCCACCTGTCACGACGGCACTGTTGTGTCTCTTGTAGAGAGAAATTCCCCACATTCACATCACTCTCACACATGGTAATAGAGAAGAAAGAGCAAGAGGGACACGTGTTTTAAGAAAAATGGGAGAGAGCCCATGTCTTTGCGGAAAACAAGAATATTCCAGAATGTTTGGTGCACAAATGCATGTCTGTGTCAAAAGCCCAGTCTTGCCTTCCCCCCCGGCCCTTGTGGGTGTTTGAGCAGGTGTTGGTGGTGGTCTGAGGGGAATCTTTTGCCGTTCCAGGGACTGGTGGTGTTTATGGGTCTGGCTGTGTGCTATGGACTGAACTGTGTCCCCACAGAACTCATGTTGAAGCCCTAACCCCCAACGTGACTATATCTGGAGACAGGGTCTATAGGAGGTAACTAAAATTAAAGGAAGAAAGGCATCACTGTCTCTTTCCACCAAGTGAGGACAGAGTAGGCACTATCTATGAGCCAAGAAGACAGTCTTCACCAGGAACCAAATCTGCTGGCACCTGGATCTTGGACTTCCTGCCTCCAGAAGCATGAGAAATAAATGTCTGTTGGATAAGTGCCCAGTTTGTGATGTTCTGTTACAGCAGCCTGAGCAGACTATGACACTATGTGTTTTTTCCAAGAGAAGGGTGTGAATCTTCACCCTATTCTGAGCCACATCTGGGCCGACCGCGAGCAGGGGAGTTTAGCATACGTCATCCCCATGGGTAAGGATTTCTGAGCATGCCTGGTGGGCCTTGATTCCCCTTCTTCCTCCACACTCCAGGCTTTCTCTGTGATGCCTTCATCCTACAGGCAACTCTCCCTCAAAGGAATCATCATGTTTTGCACACCTGTTCTTACCCATCTGCTTCTTTTTTTTAAAAAAAAAGATTTATTTATTTATTTTTTGGCTGCGTTGGGTCTTCGTTGCTGCACGTGGGCTTTCTCTAGTTGTGGCAAGCAGGGGCTACTATTCATTGCGGTGCGCAGGCATCTCATTGTGGTGGCTTCTCTTGTTGTGGAGCATGGGCTCTAGGTGCACGGGCTTCAGTAGTTGCAGCACGTGGGCTCAGTAGTTGTGGCACAAGGGCTTAGTTGCTCTGAGGCATATGGGATCTTCCAGGACCAGGGAATTGAACCTGTGTCCCCTGCATTGGCAGGCGGATTCTTAACCACTGTGCCACCAGGGAAGTCCTACCCATCTACTTCTCATTTAACTTGCTGGCTGCAGGGAAAAGACAAAGTTTCAAATGCTGGGTGGTTCGAGGTGTAAACAATGGCTATCTCCTGCCTCCCTGTTAATTGATGTATCCTCTTGTCTAAAATTTAATAATGGAACCAAAACACAACCAGACTACAAGGAGAGATTTCACAGCATTGCACAGCAAGCCCTCTTATCCTTCATCCTTCCTGTTGATGAGAATAATAACAGAGGGAGGCAGAGGCAAGGCGCCAAAGGAAAGATGGAAGACTACCAGGCTACCGAGGAGACTGCTTTTGTTGTTGATGAAATGAGCAACATTGTAAAAGGAAATGTTGCTCACTTCATAGAAAGTGCCATCGGTGGCAACGCCTATCAGCACAGCAAAGTGAATCAGTGGACCACAAACGTAGTGGAGCAAAGCTTAAGCCAACTCACCAAGCTGGGGAAACCATTTAAATACATTGTGACCTGTGTAATCATGCAGAAGAACGGAGCAGGATTGCACACAGCAAGTTCCTGCTTCTGGGAGAGCTCTACTGATGGGAGCTGCACGGTGCGATGGGAGAACAAGACCATGTACTGTATTGTCAGCGCCTTCGGGCTTTCTATTTGACCGCCTCGTCCAGCCTGTGATCTTTCTCCTTTTGTCCCAACATTTCTCTTCCATCTTCTAACCACCAGCCATCTAGTCAGTGATCACCTGTCTCACTCTAAGTGTGTTTTTGTGACGCTTTCAAAATGTAGAGAAAAAAAACAAATAACCACACTGTTTTGTGACCTGCACACCCTAAGTCAGAGGAATCATCACTGAAGGTAGTCAGGAGCCTGTCCTGCCACTTGTCTTAACTTTGAATGTTTCTTTTCAAAGGTGCTAAAAGCCGAAATCTCCTAGTGTGAAACTTTCTCTACTCTCTGAGATGATTCAAATACACTAATTTTCCATAAAAAAACAAAACAAAACGACTACTGTTTACTGAGTGTGCCTATGTTTCACCCTAGAGCAAAGTATTTTAATGTGCTGTGTCATTTAATTGTAGTAAGTATCCTCTGGGAAATAGGTACTATTAACCCCCATTTATATTATTGTCGGAATCAAGTTTGTGATAAGGTTGGGCAGCAGAGTTCAGTGTCTGAAGAACAAATTACACCCCATTATTTATTCAGTCGTTCAGCAAATATTTACTGAGCATCTACTATATGCCAAGCAGATCTGCCTATTGTGCCGAGAAAACCAGAGGGGCCCTAGTTGGTCACCTCAAAGGAGAATCTTGGGACAGGACCAGAGTCTTCTGAGATACAGTTTGGATATTTACTCCAAGACAGAGCTCTGATTACCTGGCTGGCATTCAAGTTTGCCTTTAGGGGAGTGGTCTGAGCAGCAGGCTCTGGGGCGTACTTGCCCAAGTCTGTCTTGGCTCTTCTACTTTCCTAACTGTGTGGCCTTGGGCAGGGCTCTGCCCCTCTGTGAGCCTCAGTTTATTCATCTAAAACGTGCATAATAATGATATCTACACAATAGTCATTGTGAGGATTTAAGTAGCACAGTAAAAACACAAGCACCGTGGACTTAGGAAGTACTTAAAAAACATTAGCTTTTATTGTTAGCTCGCAAATGCCTTATAAAAAGTGTGAAAAACACCCATTACCTATCAGGTTTTGAAAACTGTAGCTCACTGATGATTCTTCTAGATAATTTAGTCGAATTAGCTAAACTGTTTGACTTGTACTGAATTGTTGGTTCTCAGTCATTTGGACTTTGGGAAATTGCTACCAACGATGACCCACACTTGTAAAGTGCTTGATGGTAGACCATCTCCTCCCAGCCATAATTAAGTATAAGAGTAACTGTGAGCTGAACCAACACCCAGTACGTGATTATGGATTATGTACCATCAGCCTGGAGATCATCTTCCCCTCTGTCTTCAGAGGAGGATCTACGTGTGCCTCTCAGTTGTTTGCCAACTTCTGTGAGTGTAAGGCTGCCATTTTAACTCAAACTGTTTTGTAAACTCCATAAACGCTATGAAAACAAGCTACATTTATAAGAATAAACAGTGGCATGTGATTATATATATATATATATATATATATATATATATATATGTATATAACTGTAAATACTTTTAATTCATACTGTAAACAATGCTTGGCGCCTGAATGAGTTGTGGACCTCTTACAGGAACTCCACGGGCCCAGGCAGCCAAGATCCACAAATCTTGAGGCCTGCAGACTTCATCCCAGTGTGGTTACAGGTCATAAGCTGATGTTTATGGAGCATCTGTTACGTGCTAGACATCATCATAGGTCCTTTACAAACATAATGTCATCGAAGCCTGTCTGTCAGCTCTCAGAAGTTGGAGCTATGACAATCCCCATTTTACAGACAAGGCAAAGGTAAGGCTTACCCAGTTAGTAAGTGGTGGATCTGAAGCACTGGTTTGGGTGTACATCAGGGTAGGCCCAAATTCATCCTGGTGTATGCTGGTTATGGACTGAATGCGTGTCCCCCTCAAGATAGGATTAAGAAAGAAATCCTGGGCGAAGTAGAAGTTTAACCTTTAAATCTCTGTTGGCTCTACTCACTGAAAACTGCCCAGAGAGGAGAGGGCCAGGACTACGTTAGTCAGGCCTAGGTTAGTCAGGTCACTTCATGGACTTGCTAACTTGTGTATATCTGGCCCCGAGGAGATGATAAGAGATGCAAGGCCAGGGCCCCACCGCTAACCAGGAGGCAGATAGAAACAGGAAGCTGTGCGGCAGCTTTGAAAATGCTGCTGTCCCCACACCTGTCCGCCCCTCCAGACGGAGCCAAGAGTGTCTCTTCTGTTTTCCTCCTTTTCCCTCTTCCACTTTTGTCTATCTGTCTTCTTCCTCCCCCACTACACACCCATCTGTGACTTCTTCAAATTACCCCTTTCCACGCCCTCCTCCTGAGGCTGATGGAATGGCAGGCTTCTTGTGTTTGGCTTGAGTGCCAGTGCTCTGAATGGCTCTGCACCTTTGTTCCCTCTAAGATCCCGGCTCTCCTGACCCGTTAACTGATGTATCCTCTTGCCTGTCTAAAATTTAATAATGGACCCAAAACACAGGTTCCAAGGAGAGATTTCACAGCATCGCACAGCAGCCCAAGATTATAAGGCGAAAATGAGGCATATGTGGTCCTGCTTTCCTCAAGCCCCACCACAAGGCTGTCCTGAAATCTGGCGTCTTCCCTTTAAAAGGTCCTGCCTTCCACCCGGGGTGTGTGTGTGTGTCTCTCCAGAAATCAGTGGTGAGCAGCCCTGTTTCTTGTTCTGCCTGTGTGCTCACAAGAAAAACTGGATATTGGATATAGGGGGAAAAGTGGAACGTGAGAGAGAATGGAGAGTAGAAATGGAAGGAAAGAAAGAAGCCGGTGGGAGGGTTGATTGAGGTGCTAGGCCTGAGGATGCCAAAGCTGAAAAACTCAAGGGTTGTCTGGTTGTTAGTCAGTGATGATGTTTATGGAGCTCTCACTGCTAGGCACACAGCTCTCACCATGACCCTCTTCCTGCTCAGACCTCCCTACCTGCCTACACCTCCCTCCCCCAGGCTCCACAGGGACACCAAGGACTGACTGTCCAGTTCACCTCCTGCTCATCGTGCCTGCTTGGCACAAAGCAGAGCCCAATAAATACATATTTGTTGATCAAATTAACAAATGAAGAAAGAAGCAATTAATAACGAAGATGTACCCAGCAAGAACTTTGTGAGTCTTCATTTTCCGGTCTCTAAAATTAAGGAGCTGGACCAAGACAGACACCTGGGTTCCAACCTCACCCCAGTTTTGCACTTACTGAGTGTTTGTGACCTTGGGCAGGTCACTGAACCTCTCTGCACCTCGGTTTCCTCACCTATAAAATAGGGATAATAGTATCCCCTTTGTTTCAAAGATGAACTGATTTAATACTTGCAAATCGCTTAGAACAGAGCCTGACATATACACAGTACTATGTATGTAAAAAAGTAAATTTCCAGGGTCCCCTCCACCGTGGAGCTCCTCAGGCCTGGCAGGGTGGACGGAAGAGAAGCAGGGAGAATGGCCCAGAAACTGCGGAGCCTCGCGCATGCGCACTGAAGTTGGAAGACCACCCTCCCGCAACGCCTCCCAGGACCCATCTACCCGAGGCCGCGGCTCAGCCAGGGGATGACTACGTTACCCACAGTGCATCTCGCGGACTCGCTACGTATCTCGTTTCTATGCCTGACAGTCGGTTCAACCAGTGGTAAGAGGACCCACAATGTGAGTAGTTACCCACAATGGCTCCCGTGGACCCGCCCACCCAGGCCCATTCTCGCTCTCCACAGCCGGCCAAAGGTGCGAGGACTACATTACCCACAATGCTTCCCGTGGGACGCCCACGCGGCCTCGTCCTCCAGCTCGACGCCGGCTCAGCCAGTGGTCGTCGCCGACTGTCCTGGGTCTGCGTGCTAAGGGTTTTGATCCTCGCTTCTGGCCCGCCAAGACTTCCACGCCCGCTCTCCCGCTCCCGTCCCAACCCGCTGCTCCGGGCCTGCCCCGAGCCCCCCCACGGGTCTCAGCGCTGCCGGTAAGTGCGGGCGCGGGCGCAGGGTCCCAGCTCGAGCTTCTGTCCGCGGCCCTCGCCCGCCGGAGCCTAGTTTGTGCCCGGCCCCGGTCACCGCTCTCCCTCCAGCTGAGCGGACGAGACGGGAAAGCAGCCCAGCCGGGGAATCCTGACCCTCCCAAGACCCTGGAGTTGGAGAGGCCTTGGTGACCATCCATTCGGTGGGGCCCGCGGATGGGCTTCAGGCTCCCGAAGCCCGAAATCAGGGGTCAGATTGGGACAGAATCTGCGTCCTCCTGGGCAGAGGGGGCTCTGGTTCTCATCATATTTCCAAACGGACTTCATCCAAAAATAGCCAACTGTAATATTGAAAACTCAGCGTTTGTAGAACTCTGACCGCGCGCGTTCCAGGCACTGTGCTAAAATAAACTATTTTCAAACGTCCCGTTTAGTCCTCTCAGCAACCTGAGTGTAGGTGGTGTCACCATTTTTTCTTTCACATGAGGAACTGAGGCCCAGAGATTAAGTACTTCTGCTGGGAATTAGAGGGTTAGTAGCAAAGACAGTTTGATTTACTTTAACCGTTTCTTTCTGCCAGTGAGGGCAAGTTGGCCTTGGGGTCAGGGCAGGGGCTTATGGGTTGCAGACGCTTATCCAGCCCCAGTGCTGCACCCTACATGACTTTATTGTCTCTCCACAGAGCCCTGAAAACATCTTCCCCAGTGTCTGGCCAGAGGTATAGGGAGAGACAGGTGAGAGTTCCAGGCCAGAGAAGGAACAAGGCTCACCAGGAGCAATGGCGACCTCTCCCGGCTTCCAGCACCCGCCACCCCTGGAGCAGGATGAGATCCTGATCGTGAAGGTGGAAGAGGACTGCTGCTGGGAAGAGGAGCCCTCCCTGGAGATTGAAGACCCTAGCCCTGAGACCTTCCGCCAGCTCTTCCGTCTTTTCTGCTACCAGGAGGTGGCCGGACCTCGGGAGGCCCTGAGCCGCCTCTGGGAACTCTGCTGCCGCTGGCTGCGCCCTGAGCTGCGCACCAAGGAGCAGATCCTGGAGCTGCTGGTGCTGGAGCAGTTCCTGACGGTGCTTCCAGGGGAGATCCAGGCCCGGGTGCGGGAGCAGCAGCCAGAGAGCGGTGAGGAGGCCGTAGTCCTCGTGGAAGGGCTGCAGCGGGAGCCCAGGAGACAAAGGCAGCGGGTGAGGTGGGGGGCATTTTAGCCCTGAGGTGAGAAAATGGGGCCCTGCTGCTGAAGTCTGTGTTTGTAGATTTCCTTGGGCTCTGGAGCCGTGGCCAGCCTTGGTCATTGGGAGTACCTGGTGCTGGCCACACACTGAATTGAAGAAGGCAACTGCAGAGTGTTTCTCAACGTTGGTCGACATGTGTCCACCCCTTGATTAACCACTATATCCCCACCAGCCCTTTCTAAGCTATGTGGATTGGTTTGTTTACACCATCCCAACGTAGGCCAGACACAGGTTTTAATGGGAGAGAGGCTGGGGACCTTCAAAGGCAGGGCCTTAGGAGTTGAAGAGATCTCCAAAGAAGGAGGAACACTGGGAAGAAAGACCAGGTGCTGGTGGGTGCCCTGGTTAGAGCCCCCAGATGTTTCTCAATCTCTCTGGGGCTGCGCCATTCAATACAGTAGCTACTAGCCATGTGTGTTTGTTTTAATTAAAATTAAATAAAATTTAAAATGTAGTTCTTAAGTCACACTGACCACATTCCAAAGGCTCAGTCATCACACATGGCCAGTGGCTGCTCCCTGGACAAGGACAGTGCAGATATGGGACACTTCCATCATTTTACAGAGAATGCCACTCTAGACCAACTCAATTCCTTCTAACCAGATCTGGGGAGTGCGAAGTCTCTTACAGATTTCTCCTGCTTGGGTCAGATTAATTCCTCCTGATTAGATATTTGGCAAATTCTGCAGGTCACCTTTCTCCCTGTGGCAGTGTCATTGGCTACACAGTGCTGTTCTTTTGCATCCGGCAGGATAGACCCCCCAACTCCCCCCGCCCCCCAAAAATCCCAAAAACCCAAAAAACTTGACCATAAGGTGAGTTGAGTGCATTAAGCACATCCTGCCTTCGTGGTGGCCAACAAGAACCCAGGAGCCCTTCTCAGCCCTGCCAGCCTTGGCGTTTGGGGTTCCCGTCATGGCTTTGCTCTGTCACTGGGCACCCTGTAACCTCCAGGGACTGTCTCCTCTCAGAGGTGTGGAATTTTGAGCCTGAGACAGGGTCCCTGGTGCTGGTTTCAGTTCCCTGGAGATGTATCTTGTCCCTAGTACTGTTACAGATGTCAGTAAACTCTGAGACTAAGTTTATCTGATTCACCTTCACTGGAATTAGGAAATAGATAATTCCAGAGGGTCTGTAGATGATTTCAAAAAATGTAGCAAGTGCAGTAACTCAGGCTTCCGAAATGAGACCTGATTTGGGGCCCTTCTGGCCCAGGTTTTTCAGGAGCACTAAGGAAGGAAGGGTGAGAGTGTGACGGTGACAGCAACACAGTGTGATGGGGAGAGACCACAGAGTCTCAAGAGTGGAGCAGGCTTCCCTTTCCCCAGGTTGGCAGCCTGACCTCTTCCTGGGTCACATGCCTTTTCCCTGGCTGGAGGGAGGTGCTTGGAGGGTCGCAGAGGCCATCAGACACAACGAGGTGGCCCGGGGGTAAGACAGCCTGGGAACAGGGTGGCCAGGGTGCCCGAGACAAGGAGGGATGGGGAACCCTGTGGGTTTCCTCCTGACCTTCTGGGAGCTAGTGGGCAGATCTCCATCTGTATGCAGGATCCGGAGGTAGTCCCTGATGACGCACTGGCCCACGGGACAGGGGAGTGGTTCTTAAAATGCCAGGTGGAGGCCCAGCCAGGAGAGCTGTCTCTGGAGGAAGGGACTCAGCACTCCAGCCAGCAGCCCCCAGCCCAGCTGAGCCACAGACCAAAAAGAGGCCCCCAGCTCTGGCCAAAGATGGGTGAGTAGCTGTCCCTCTTGAGGAAAGAGACGCCCTGCACTGGGGAAGGGAAGGGAAAGGAAAGGAGTGTGGCAGGGGTCGGGCCTGTTTGCCTGTGGGGTGGGCAGGCTCCCGGCCGGGTGAGTGTTGATGGGGAGCAGCTGGACCTGTCCAGCCTTCGCTGCCATGTGCACGGGTGGGTGACTCTCTGCTCTTTCCCCAGGCCCAGCGGCCTCCCAGTGTCAGGAGACGGCGGCACTGGCCACATCCTTCCTTTCAGCCTGGTCCCAGGTGAGTGGCATTCCTGATCTGCAGCATCCCCGTGTGTCCCGTGCCCTTGTTACAGGGACACTTCTCTTGCGTGGTCAGGTCTGTGGTTTCCAAGGCGGATCTTCACCTCCTGGGAAGTCCTACCTGTTTTCAGTTGCCACCTGAGTATTAGGTGTGTCCTGGAGGATCCTGGAGTCTCAATGGGCACTCACTTCCACAGTCACTAGGGCAGTCACTTCAAAGCCAGCTGTATGTTAAAATCTTCTGGCATCTGGGTAAAAATAGATTTTCCCCCAGCCCTGGCCTGGAAGCAGAGTCTCCTTTGCTTGTTTGTTTCAATTGCAGCTTTATTAAGATATAATGCACTTACCATTACAATTCTCCCATTTAAAGTATACAGTGTTTAATATATTTACAGAGTTGTGCAGTCATCACCATAATCAAATCAATTTTAGAACGTTTTCATCACCTCCCCAAAATACCCCACACCCATTACCAGTCACTCCCCCCTCCCCCTCCCTCAGCCTCCTGGCAGTCACCAGTCTTTCTGTCTCTCTGGATTTGCCTCTTCTGGATATTGTTTTCTTGGGTGTTAATCGTGCTCCCAGGTCAGTCTGGTGTTAGATTTGGGAACCACTGGCCTAGAGGCATCCTGAAGTCCCCAGGTCACCCCATTTGGGTCCTGGGGCTGGCTTGAGCTGAGGCAGGGCATGCTAACTCATGTCCTCAAGGAACGTGGGCCCCAGTGGCTGAGATCTCAGATCCAGCTGTTCCACACAGTACATCTGTCCACACAGTCTCTGGCCCTGCAGCAGTTGGGGCAGAGCTTGGTGGTGACGGTGTCCTCCCAAAGAGCAGGATCCAGCTGTGTCTGAGCCAAGCTTGGAAGGAAGGAGTGGATAACAACATATGGAAAGGGAAAGGTTGGGGAGGGGAGGAAGTAGGGGAGGTAAGCAGGACCTGCCTTCATCCCACAAGTGGAGGGGACGGGTGAGCCCACCAGGCTCTGAGTGAGCTGTGTTCCAGCAGGTGCCGGTGACCTTGGAGGACGTGGCCGTATACCTGTCCCAGGAGGAGTGGGGGTGCTTGGACCTGGCTCAGCAGGACCACAGCTGCGACATGCTGCAGGAGGATGAGGGTATGTGCAGGGAGGCCCTGGCCGTTGTCTTGTCAGACACCGGGTTGTGTCTCTGACGTGGGTGAGTGTCAGGGAGGGTGGCTGCTTCCCTCAGGCTGGCTGTGGTATTTGCTGGCCTCCAGGACCCGAGGCCCAGGCCACCTCCCTGCTCAGCACCTTCCCTGGTTCCCCCCGCCTACAGGAGTCACTCCAGCAGGTCTCAAACTTTAGTGGCCAGAGGAATCACCGGGCAACATATTAAAAATAGGAACTTGTGGGCCTTGTGCCCAAGGGTTGCTTTAGTGTGCTGGGGGCATTCCCTGGTGAGTCCTAGTGCTGGGCAGCCCTGCACTGCCAAGGTTGCTAGTGTCCCATCAGTGGCCCATCTGCAGCGGGGGCAGTGTGGCTGCTTGCCCATGTCCCAGGCAGATGTGCAGAGCTGTCCTGAGTTCCTTCTTTCGCTCCTTTACCCACACGGTTGTCCAGTGTCAGTGCAGCCTTTGTGCTGTCCTTGGACCCCATGGACAGAGCTGCTCTTGGCAGGGCCCTGCCTGTCTACGGCCTCTCCTCACCACCCCACACTGGCCCTTCTCAGCTCATCCTGCCACTTTTGACACGTGTTCACTCCCTGAAATGTTTTTTAAAGGAGTTGAGATCCTGCTTTGTATCAGTTGGGGTTCTCCAGAGGAAAAGAACCCTTAGGATATGTGTGTGTAGAGAGAGATTTATTTTAAGGAATTGGCTTTCACGATTGTGGGGGCTAGCAAGTCTGAAATCCATACAGCAAGCCAGTTGGCTGGAAACCAGGCAGGATTTCTAGGCTGCCTTCTCGAGGCAGAATTCCTTCTTCAGGAAACCTCAAGTTTTCTCTTAAGGCCTTCAACTGATTTGGTGGGGTCCACCCCCCAGTGTGGAGGGTAATCTGCTCTCCTTACAGTCACCTGATTGTAGATGTTAATTACATCTGCAAAATAACCTCCACAGCAACATCTAGACTGGTATTTAGGGAATTAATTCCCTGGTGGTCCCATGGTTAGAACTGTATGCTTTCACTGCTGAGGGTGTGGGTTCTGGTCAGGGATCTAAGATCCCACAAGCCGTGCAGCATGGTCAAAAAATAAAGGTAAAAAATTGATTGAGGGCTTCCCTGGTGGTGCAGTGGTTAAGAATCTGCCTGCCAATGCAGGAGACACAGGTTTGAGCCCTGGTCTGGGAAGATCCCACATGCCGCAGAGCAATTAAGCCTGTGTGCCACAACTCCTGAGCCTGTGCTCTAGAGCCTGTGCTCTGCAACAAGAGAAGTCACCGCAGTGAGAAGCCCACACACCACAATGAAGAGTAGCCCCCGCTCTCCGCAACTAGAGAAAGCCCACTCACAGCGACGAAGACCCAGTGCAGCCAAAAAAAAAAAGACTGGTATTTAACCAAACAACAACACTGTAGCCTGGCCAGGTTGGCACAGAAAATTAATGATCACATACTTTCTTACATCTTCATTTATTCCAAACTAAGTGTCTGTAGAGCAAATGAAGATGAAACCTTCCTATTGCCACGAATACTGGCTTGCTGTGTGCACTGTTGCTGTCCCACTGCTCTGTGCTCTGTCCTGCTGTGTGTTGTAACTCTTGGCTACTTCATCTCTGTTGTGATGAAATTCTGACTCCTCGGGGCATCTGGTTTCCCTCCCGGAGCTGGGGAGAGCCTTGGGCCCTGTTTTTCCTCACTTCCTCTCTCTCTGAGGAAGCAGTCTGCACAGAAGTAGAGTGCCTCCCACCTCTGTTGAGGCATGGAGTTTTTCCCACAGGTTCTCCTGATGCCCCTTTGCTCTCACGAGGAGGAGGTTGTTGCAGTCTTGTGTTCTGTCCCGGCCACACTCATATCCTCTCTTCTCTTTCTCCATCAGCAGGACTCCCCGCTCCTGGGCCCTGTCTGACTGCCCAGGATGGGCCAGGGCAAGGCCTGTGGGACCCAGCTTTTGCGGCCTCGGGGCTGAGGGAAGTCTCTGGCAGTGCTGGCTCAGGTGAGGGGGTCTGGGAGGAGACGGATGTCCCAGATGAGATTCTCCCCTCTCCTGGGCTTAGATCTCCGGCGACTGTGTTTGTGGAGTTCAAGCTCAAGGGCTTAGAGCAAGGGTTGGTAGATTTTTTCTGAAAAGGGCCAGATAGTAAATAGTTCAGGTTTTATGGGCTGTATGGTCTCCCTGGTGATGCCTCAGCTCTGCCCTCCTGGCACAAAAGCAGCCACAGACAGTATGAAAAGACATGGGCGTGGCCATGAAACTTCATTTACAAAGGCAGGTTCACCCGCCCTGAAGGAAAGGCAAGGGGAGACAGGTGGCTTTAAGAAAGGTTTGGGGCTCGAGCAGCAAGAGAGTCCTACCACCTTGAGCTGGGACATGGCACTGCGCGCAGACACCATAGGGAAGCTGGTCCTGAGGGCCACACGAGAGGCTGGGCACGGGGTCCTCAGGACGCCCTGAGTGTCACCAGCCAGCGGCACTCTCTCTTGGGCCTACACCTGGGTTGGAATTGCTCAGTCACGTGGTCGCTCTGTGTGACCGTTGGAGGAACTGCCAGAATCAGTTCCTTTGTAAAAACTCTTAGCGAAGGCCAGGGAGGTGGTTCCATCCTGTCTCAGTTGTACAGATGAGGTGGATGTGATCTCGAGCCCATGCTTGGCTTCCTGGACAAACCAGTGTGGAGGCAGGAGGGGGCTGCATGGGGGTGTGGGGTGGACAGCATCTTGGCAGGGACAGTTCCCAGCACTGGGAGGGCCTGTCCTTCCCCCATCAGGTCAGTGGGCCTCAGTGTCCTCATGTGTAAATGGGACTGTCACAGTACCACCTCATGGCCTTGTGGGTCTGGCCATGGTTCTAGTTCCCAGAATCAGGCTCTGAATGAGGCATCCTGTGGAGGGTGTGGAAGGGGAATTTGAAGGCACTTCTCTGCGTCAAGGGCTACCCCACCCTGCCTCCCCTTCTCCCTCTCCCCCTCCCCCTCCCCTTGGATCGCTCAGTGACTGTGCTCTCTCTGTCTCAGAGCTTGGGAGGCAGTTTGAGGACGGAGAGTATGCCAGGGCGGACGCGTCGGTGAGAACATGGTGGGGCCAAGCGCTCCCGGGTCTGGGTCAGGGGCCCGGCCTGACCAGACCCCAGCAGCCTCCAGACAGAGAGCGGCCCCTTGGGGTCCGGAAGCCGCACACGTGCCCCGAGTGCGGCAAGGCCTTTAGTAAGACGTCCCACTTGACCAAGCACCAGCGCACGCACACTGGGGAGCGACCCTACCAGTGCCAGGTATGCGGGAAGCGCTTCGGCGACCGCTCCAACTGCAGCACGCACCAGCGGGTGCACACAGGCGAGAAGCCCTACGCCTGCGCCCAGTGCGGGAAGCGCTTCAGCCAGAGCTCCAGCCTGGTCATCCACCGCAGGACACACACCGGGGAGCGGCCCTACGCCTGCACCGAGTGCGGGAAGCGCTTCAACAACAGCTCGCACTTCAGCGCGCACCGCAGGACACACACAGGTGAGAAGCCCCACACCTGCCCGGCCTGTGGCAGGGGCTTCCGCCGGGGTACAGACCTCCGCAAGCACCAGCGCACACACGGCGGGGAGCAGCCGCTTCACAGACCCCAGAGGCTCCAGGACGCCCCAGGGGCCCGAGCCTGATGATTGGGGAAGCTGCCAGAGTTGTTTCTGTCCCGGAGCCAGAAACTGGTCTTCAGGCATCTTCAGACTCCGTTTGCTCCCGTAGGCCCCAGCACGAGGACACGTGGTGGGACATTTGGGGGGCCCAGGCTGAGGGAAGAAGCTGGGCCCTGCGGGTGTATTAGGGTCTGGGGCAGCCACACAGAGGACCACAGCTGGGCCGCTTACAGCAGCAGGAATTCTCTCACAGTTCAGAAGGCCAGAGTCTAAAATCAAGGTGTCTGCAGGGCTGCCTCCTTCCTGCAGCTCTGATGGAGGATCTGTCCCAGGGCGCTCCTGGCTCCTGGTGCTGCCAGCTGTCCTTGGCACACCTGGGCTTGTGGCCACATCACTCTGCCTCCGCCTCCCCACAGCCTCTTCTGTGTGTGTCTCCATGTGTTGTCTCCTCTTGTAAGGACGCAGTCATTGGATTTAACTGATTACATCTGCAGAGACCTTGTTTCCAAGTAAGGTCACCTTTTGAGATTTTGGATATGAATTTGGGGGGAACACTTTTCTGCCCACTTTGGGGGAAGCGTCAATGGCTATGGTCTCTTGCAGCTTTACGTACCCCAGCCTTATCTGGGCTTGGTCTCCTGCCTTTCCCCCGAACCTTGCTGCACTTTCAAAATGTAGCCTGTTGCGGGGGGGTGGGGGGGGTAGTTTCCAGTATCACAGTGGTTGTGGGTCATCTTCGCAGAGCCACAGCTGTTCTGTAGGATGGATGGCTGGTGCGGGAACGCTTCCCCGAGATCGCATCTTTCAGCCTTCCCCAGCCCATCAGGAAGTCCCCAGGGTAGAGTGCCAGGGTTGCCTTTGTTCCGGCCCAAGTGGCTGTGTCCCAGGATGCAGGCCGGCCTTGGTTACCCCACTTTGAATTTCTGAGGTGGATGTGCCTCTCTGATCTGTTCACATCCATGGTGTCATAGTGGCTGAGGGGAGTAGTAAGAGGCCTTGTTTCCTTTAGTCATTAGTAAAGTTGTGGGGCAGCTCTGAAACCACTGGGTTCCGGAATGTTCCATTCAATTGCTAGACATATTTTTACCTTTCCACACAACCCAGGTTCCGGGGTGTGTGACCTGCTCTTTGTTCCCTTAATAAATGACATCAGTCTGTCTGGCCCCTGTGCTCTGTCCTGTGTATTCTCTGGAGAATGGGGCCGCCCAGTTTAGGGATGGTTTTTAACTTTGTGGGACACGTACTATCCAGCCAGGCCAGTGTCACCAACCACCCGCCTGCCCCTTACAGGCTCACTTCTCACATCCAGGCTGGTGCTGGAGGTGGCTGCCTACTGCCACTTGCGAGCTGGGCCCATCCAATGCCTGTTCCCTGACATTCTCTCACAGTCCTGTAACAGGTCTTCATGATTCTCCTTCTCTAGATGGAAACTGAGACCCGAGAGCTCGAAGCACCTTGTTCAGGTGGCAGGACCAGCTTTCAACCCAGGTCCGAGCTCCCACCGCCTCATCCTCCTGGCTTTCCTTGATAGACAGTAATTCGCAGAGTTGAACTTGGAACTAAGTTTATTTTCTGTCACTGTTGGGGAAACATTCTGCCATTAAAAGGGGTAGAGAGTGGGGGAAATGGAATTTTAAAAATAGCCTTTGTTCTTGAGGGCTAGTGGCTGCAGTGGAGGCTGTGTGCCATGTTCAGACTGCCTGCCCAGCGGCTGAGTCCTGACCATGCTGTGTGCACCCTGGGGTGGGGGAGAGGATCGGGGGGCCCCAGGTGATGGTAGTCTGGCCACAGTCCCCGCCGGAGAGAGGCCTCCCCTAGGCCTCCCGTGACTGCCTCACATCTGGCCTGTAATGCAAATGTCCGTTGTGGGGAATGGGGGCTGCTGGTAAGGCCCCTGTGGCCAGATCAAGTAGTCTGTGGCCCCGATCCTGGCTGCACATGGCTGGCTGAGGCTGGGCAGGGCCTGTCTTACCTGGTGCGGGGCTGGATGGGAAGAGGCCCTTGCCCATCCTCAGGGCATAGCAGCCGGTGGTGACCCCAGCTAAATGCTGGAACATGTGCCCAAATGCCAAGGACCCTGCTGGGCTGCCTGATCCCATGGCCTGGGGAGCCTGGGGTGATTGCTCTGTTCTTCCCATTGGCAGACAAAGCAGAGGGGCGCTGAGACTCTGAGACCTTGGAAACAAGTTGGAGAGAGAACAGAGGTGCTGCAGATCAGGGCTTCAGCCTGTTGGGAGCAGCTGGGCTGAGAACAACAGTTATGGAAGGACTGAAAATCGGGGCCGGGGTTGGGAGGTCGGGGGGATACTTCTAGGAAAGTAGACGGCAGAGCCGCCTGCGGCCCACAGCTCTTGCTGGTTGTCCACGGAGACAGTTTCAGGTGTTAGAACATTCACATTCTATCTGTATTTAAAAGTCCATCCACCTTTACTTTGGAAGCACCCTAAAACATACGTACATGCCTTTGTGTCTTGGTTGAAGAAAAAAAAAGCAAATTTCAATCTGCCCGTCTATCAAAAAGTTCATTTGGTCCGTGTGTGTGTGGTGGTTTGTGAATTTAGGAACACAAAAGAGCAAACATCCAGGACTCAGAAAATGAAGCTAAATTTTTCAAGACCTTTTCAATCCTGAAATTCTCCAAAGGAGTTTTAAGTTTTGGAGTTAAAAAGAAATAATAATACATGCACATTAAAGAGAAAAAAACGCAGAAATGGAAAAAGGTGAAAAAGCCTCGTGGTCCCACTATCAGAACAAAACCGTTGTCTTCACAGTGTTTCCCTTCTGGTCCATTTTCAGAGGGTTTGGGGCCATCTGATTTGTCATGCTACACCTACAAGTTTGCACTGGCATCTTTGCTCTCAGTGCACAAAGATGTTCTGACTGAATTCTAGCAGAGGGCTGGTAGCAGATGCTCAGTTGGAGGGTCCCTGTGCTACAAAGGCACATTCTGATGGAGACGGGAGAGCGAAGGGACCACCAGGGCCTCGGGTGTCGATGGAGAGTCAGATTATCCATTTATTCACCTTTTCAGATCCGTTACTGGAGGCATCTACAATTGGCCCAGAGGAGGCACCAGGGCCTCCCTGGCTGTCCCTGGCCCAAGAGCGTCCCCCAGGGCCCTGGGACTTCCTCCTGGGGGTCTGGCCTGGGCACTCTGTCTCTCAGCCCAGAGTGTTACATGTTGCTTCCCCCCCGGGGCTGGATCCAGCCGTATCTCCAGGGGCCTGAGCCTTCTGGCTTCTGGGACCCTTGCCAGCTGGCAGCTTGGGCTGAGCCGATGCCTTCTGAAATGCCCGGAGCTGTTGGAGGAGCTGACTCTTCCCGGTGCAGTCCCTGTGACACAAGAGAAGCAGCCTCCATCAGCACCCAGTGGAGCCAACCTCCCAATACTTTGCCACCGAAACAGGACACAGAGGAAAACCAGAGTGCTTCCGGGGCGTGTGCCTGGTTGTCAAGACACTAAAAAGGATTGCGGCCTTCCAGCCCTCACCATGTCAGCATGTTAAAGGCTTCTGGGAGGAAACCTGTGTGACACTTCTCAACCCAAGTTTGTTTTCCCTCTTTAATCCTATAATGCCTAGCTACACGCCACATTGGGGAAAAGCTGCGTTAGACTCTGACGTTCCCAAAGGATAGAATCTTCAGGATCTGTAATTCTAAAAACGATGGAGACTGCCAGAGCATATAATGCAAATTCACCCCACAACCACGGGGTGGCCTCCACATGTCAGAGACATGAACCTTCCCTGAATTTGACATTTCACTTAATTGACTCAAGCCTTTCATTTCTGGCTGACAGCCATCACTTTATTCCATCCCTTCACTTTCTCTTCACTTTTATTGCCATCCCTAGTAGGGAGCAAATCAAGTCGGGGGGGGGGGCAATTTTTCAGAAAGAAAACGTAATCCCTTCTCAAGACCGAGATAAGCATCCTTAGGGATGTCTGGAGAACAGGCCAGGCCAGACGTTGCTGGGTTACCCTGCCCGCCTCCCATATCCGCCCCCACACCCGCTCACACCCTCCTGTGCTAGCAGCCCTGTGGATGCCAGACAGCTGAAAGCACCGATGTTAACATGCGGGCAGGGGCTTGCTGCTGAGGCCAAGGTGAGCATCTCAGGCAGTGGGAGCCCCCCTGTGGTTACCGTAGCCTGGCTGGGCCCTGCTGGTCTCTCCGAGCTGCTGTCTCCTCTTCCCCCTCCTCGCTGTCAGAGGAGCTGGAGCTGCAGCTGGAGTGGGAGCTGGAGCTGGAGCTGGAACTGCAGCTGCGGGGAGAGGAAAGGTGGGTTCCTCTGGACATAACCAGCCCACTCCAGCCAGGCATGGTTCCCACCAGGAACTTGGAGCACCCGGGTCTCCCTGGTGACCCAGGGCAGGAGGATGGGCAGGCTGGCCAAAGCCCAGCCAGCCGAAACCAAAGGGCCACTGCAAGTGGTGGAGGGACGCAGCCAGGGCCAGGTACCCCAGCCTAGGCTAAGTCTGCTTAGGACTCCGCCAGGAAAAGATAACCCTTGGCCCCAGCTTCCTCCCAACCTGCGGGGAGAGCCTGCTGCTGGGACCCAGTGGGACTGGGCCAGGCTCAGTTCTTGGCCAAAAGCACTTCTCAAGTGAGCAGTGCCCCCAGGACCCGCTTGTCCAAGTCCCCCTTCCTCCTGAGGCCAACATGGCAACCTGAAGGAGCAGGTTTGCGGCAGGGCTGTCACTGCTCCCTGTACCTTTCCGAGGGCCCATGGTCTGATGGCTTTGTCGGCCGCAGGTCAATGAAGACGGTGGGAGGCTCTGCTGGGCTCCTTAGCCGCGTGTCCATGGCCAGCGCCTGGAAGCCCAGCTCCCTGGAAGCGCATCTGGGGTGAGAGGAGCCGGGCGGCTGAGTCACTTCCCGGTGACCACTGTGTGCTCTGCCACTTACGTCCTGGGCAAGGCAACCTCTCTGAGCCTCAGTTTCCCTGTTTGTAAAATGGGGGTAATGGTAGCACCTACCTGATCATATTCTTGAGATAAAAGAGAAATACACATCAAGTGCCCCACCCATAAATCAAGGCCCAATAAATGCTGAGAGAAGCCAATTCTAGAGAGGACAGGGGCCATGTGTGGTCCCACCTGCTTCCGGCCTCCTGCGGCTTGATGTCCTGGGGCATGTCAGAAGGCACCCTCCAGGCAGAGGAAAAGGCTCTGGACTGCATGGCACATAGGAGGGTGAGTTGTCCCATGAGCCTGTCCTGGGTGCTCGGCTTGGCATGGTCTGTGGGGAGGGGGGAGGCAGCTTAGTGGGCATGCAGCCCCCTTTGACTCACAGCAGCCTGAGCCTCAGGACCCCTCGTGTGGACATGCCTGGGCTTGTGCTCAGAGAAGTGCTGGGGGCCAGCGGAGGCCCAGCCCACCCTCTGCCGCTCACAGCTTTTGTGTCACACCCTTCAGCTCAGCAGGGCAAGGGGCGCTGTCTTCTTCAGCAGGGAGCTGTGTGTGAGCCCAGGAAACAGGGGTGACGTCCTGTTAACAGTGTAGTCCACGTTCTCACTCCGGTCCCACTTGTCAGAGGGAACCATCAATAACAGTTCTGTGTATTTGCTTTTTTTTTTTAAGAAGCAATGGGATCATCCTCTATAGATTTTTTTTTTTTTACTGAATATATTTTACATTTTTCTGTGTTGAGAGAAATGAATAGATAGATAGATAGATAGATTCCATTTGTTGAGCTGCAGAGAATTCTCTGGTTGACTGATTAGCTAGACTCCTGCTGAATGTTGAATGTGGTTTGCTTCCAGTTTTTCACAAGTATGAACAATGTTGCAATGAACATCTGTGAGGGTGTGTTTAGGACAGCCTTTAGAAGTGGAATGAATAGCTTAATCAAAGGCTTATGTGCCTTTAAATGGAGAACAGATTCTGCCACATTGCCCGCCAAAAGGGGGCACCAACTACATCCCCCCAGCCCTGCCCCAACTTGTAGGAGAGTGAGTTTCTCCATATCCTGCTCCAAGGGGTTAAATTCCAAACAAAACCCTTTTTAAAATAGCACCAGGGGCTCTTGGCCACAAAGGAGCCTTTCCTCTGGAACCGGAGGCCAGAACCCCCGCAACACCTTTGCCTCAGACCTGCCTCCACTCACCTTTGTGGGCCAGAGTGGCCGGGAGGGGACAGGGAACTTTTTTACGAAACTGCCCAGAGTGAGGCCACAAGTGCAATGTAGGAATCACCCCTGGCTTTGTTTGGTAAATGTGGAGGCAGTGGAAACAGGATTCTGTTTAGGAGCGGGCTGAAGGGGGTACCAAATGCAGGATTACTTTGCTCCCAGAAAGAAAGAGACGCAGGCCTGAGGAGGTGGGGGGGAAGAAAAGGCAGGGACCCTGTCTGAAGGGCTTCCTCTCGTATCCCCAAGGCCTGGTCCACCCCAGGAACATAGCAGGCAGTCACATATGTAATGGATGAATGAATGAGTGTCAGTGAGTGAATGGATGGGTGGATAAAGTCTTGCATCCTGGGTGTGCAGGACGGCGAGGGCTGAGCAGCAGAGAGGCGCAGCAGATGTGGCGAGCTGCTGGGCTGACTGTGCCCAGCCCATTGCCCTATTTTATTGGGAGGCCCTGGAAGGAGCCACTTGTGGGTATGCACTTGGGCCCCGGCGTTCAAGGTCAGACCTTGGCCCTGGAGGCGGTCTGCTGCCCACCACGCGGCTCCAGAAGCGCCATCTCCCAGTTCCTCTTGCTCTGTCAGACTCTGAAGGACTTGATCCAAATCCCACTCTTCAAGTTGCTGAAATAAGTAAAGTGGTGATTATGAGGCTGCTGTGGGGTCCCAGGGACAGGAGTGCCAGATTTCACAGCTGCCATGACCCACACAGGCAGTTCTGGGATGTCTTGGGCAGAAACCAGGGCTGAGATGAGGCAGCTCGCTCACCCACCCCCACTCACCCACCCCGTGTGGGTTGCAGAATGAACTTCCTCCGTGAAGGCTGGTGAGGCCACCTACCTTCCTACGCAATAGTTTTATTTCTGGCACAAAGACGTTGTCTGACTTGGAGGAAACTCAGTGTCGTATTAAAACTTTTTAGGTTCATGCAGGTTTAGAATGTTGGGAAGTTAAAACGTTTTGCTCTTTTAAGAAACAGATTGTTCCAGGCAGGTGCTAGGACTGAAGGGCTTGGAAGAGGGGTGTGGAGGCGGTGGTGTGATGAGGGGGGAGGACGTTAATCAGGAATTATTGTGTCTTGTGTATGGCCTTGCAGCTCCTTGTAGCCCCATAGGGGAATGAAGATAAAGGGGTTCAAGGAAAGAATGGAATTGATAGGCTAGAATTGGTGAAAGTGACCTCCATGTACACCTTGATGCCAGTTTTCTCTAAGTTGTTAAGAAAATTTGTCAAATAAGGCAAAAAAGAGTTTTGTGATGTTTTAGTGTCATGCAGGAGCATCTTCTAAGGAGCCCATCTTTCTAGGGGAGGGCTGGTGTGCACAGTTGACCAGGGCTCACCTGTTTGATAACTTTGTAAAACTGAGAAGTGTGATGGTTTTCTTTTCCGTCCATTGGAGCAGCTAACCCCAAAGGTACCAGTTCTGTTGCCCTGTAAGTACTGACCTATTGTACTTAATGTAGCAATTTAATCTCTGCATTCCTTCCCCCCTCCCCACCCCACCATGTACAAAATCCCAGTTTCTTATAATCTCTTTGAACCGGCTTTGTCATCCTGCTGGTTCCCTTGTTAATGAGCTAAATACAGGGGCTCACCATTTGTAGGAGAACAAGGGCTTTATGTGAGATTACACTTTGTCAGATCTGTTACCTATCTCATATATCTTCATGATCATGCTTGGGATTAGTATTCTTTTTTCTTTGTTTAAAGAAGGCTGGGGTCTCCTTGCTCTTCCTTGTTCATTTTAACTCTGAGGATGGTCTGTCAGATAGGTAGGACTGCCTGCCTGATGATGGGCCTGGTGCCATGGGCCTAAGGTTGTTGCTATAGACTGAATCTCTTTGTCCCTCCAAATTCATGTGTTGAAATCCTAACCCCCAATGTGATGGTATTTGGAGGTGATTAGGTCATGAAGGTGGAACTCTCATGAATGGGATTAGTGCCCTTAAAAAGGAGACCCCAGAGAGCTCCCTCACCCCTTACAAATGAACCAGGAAGCATGCTCTCACCAGACACCAAATGTGATGGAGCCTTGACCTTGGACTTCCAGCCTCCAGACTGTGAATAATGAATTTCTGTTGTTTAAGACCCCCAGTCTATGGGATTTTTGTTACTGTGGCCCAAAGAGACTAACACAGGCATAGTGGGCCAGCCCTCAAGTTGGCCTGGGGAGGACCATCGCCCTGGGGAAGGCTGGGCTAGGGGGACGCCTACCTGGAGGGAGAGCAAGGGCGGTCCCCGCTGGGGTCCCTCTGGCAGCGTTTCCGCAGCATCACAGGGCATCTCCTTCACTCCACTCAGGTCTTGGCAGGCTGGGTCCTGGGCATCCCAGGTGACTTTGTGAAGTATGTCTTTCTCGATCATCTTCCTTCTCTCCCTCCGGAGGGCTCTGCGGTTTGCAGAGTCTGAGCCCTCCTGGGCCCATGAGGCAGCGCCTGGGGGCTCTGTCTGCAGGCCTGCTTCCTGAGGGGAGAGAGTGGCCTCTCCCTTTGGCCCCTGGCAAGGACTCTGTGATGTACTGGTGTTGAAGGCTGTGTCCCCATCGTCATCCTGCCACATGGGCGTCTCCACAGGCATCCTGAGAAGAGAGCTGCTCTCATCACAGCTCTGCAAAGGCCTGCCAGGGGCCCTTCCTTCCAGAGAGACTGACTCCTGGGCCTGGGGCCCAGCGTTCCACTCTCCCCAGGGTTCCCCGGCGGATTCCACAGGCACTACAGCTGGCTACAGGGGAAACAAGCGTCCTCGGTTAGCAGCCTCAAAACATACCTCGGGGAGTTTTTGTGTGCGGTAAGATGTGTATAGAACATAAAATCTGCCATGTGAACCATGTTTTTGTTTGTTTGTTTGTTTTGCGGTACGCGGGCCTCTCACTGTCGTGGCCTCTCCCGTTGCGGACCACAGGCCCCGGACGCGCAGGCTCAGCGGCCATGGCTCACGCTCCACGGCATGTGGGATCCTCCCGGACCGGGGCACGAACCCGTGTCCCCTGCATCGGTAGGCGGACTCTCAACCACTGCGCCACCATGGAAGCCCCATGTAAACCATTTTTAAATGGACAGTTCAGTGGCATTGAGTATATTCATCATGTAGTGCAGCCATCACCACTATTTACAAAGCTTTTTCATCACCCTGAACAGAAACTTTGTACCTCCCCTCCCCCAGCCCCTGGTAAATGCTCATCTACTTCTTGTCTCTATGGGTTTGCCTGTTCAAGATACTTCATAGGCGTGGAATCACACAATATTTGTCTCTTGTGTCCTTTCATTTAGCTTAGTGTTTCCAAGGTTCACCCATGTTGTGGCATGTGTTAGAACTGCATTCCTTTTCATGGATGAATAATATTCTGTTGTATGGATGGTCCTCATTGTGTTTAACCATTCTGTCTGTTGATGGATACTCAGGTTGTTCCCCGCTTTTGGCCATTGTGAACAGGCACACAGCAGTTAGAGGTGGACAAGATAAGACCCAGGCCCTTTGTCTCCAGAGTGAGCCCATGGCCTCAACCCCTGTGAGTTGGTACAGACTTTCCCATCCCAGGTTAAAAAATGATTGTCCAGAAGAGTTGCCGAGGTAATTGTAGAAATGAAGAAAACACAAAATAAAGTGACATGGACATGGTTCCAATTGAACTAATCAGGGGACTTGGCAGCCCTGGCAATTCTCCTGTTTGAGGTTATTTCAGATATATTTCTAGGCATGGCTGAGGGTGTGGGTGGTTTCTGTCATGGTGCTGGGAGGGGACATGCCCTGGCTCCGTAAGATGACCCTGTGTCAGTGCTTGCACTCAGAACTGCAGAGTCTTGGCATGTACCCACTCCGTCCAAATACCAAACTCCAGCATAGCTTCTGGCAGCGTAAGCCTGTGCCCCTAGGATTACCCCAGCGCCCCATTAAAATGCCTGCCTGAGAAAGCTCCATGCTGCCAGGAGAATTTATTATTTGTTCTAGCCAACACCTGATGATAGGCCCCTGACCTCCCTTTCTTAGAGCACTTACTAAAAAGGTCTTATAATTGTGAATATGTGTCTCTTACAACCCAGAAGCATCTGTCACTGACCTGAGAGCCGTTCCCTTGAAATATACTCATCAGGAAGGACAGGGCCTCTGCCTCCCTTCTCTGTGGGAGGATAGGCTCCTGCCTCCCACACCTGCCAGGCAGCAGACACACCTGGCCTAATTGCAGCTTCACTGACCGGCTCTTCGTGACTTTTCACTTTTCTGACTCCACTGAGCCCTCCTCACCCCCTCCCTCAGTCTTCCTTTGAAACACCCGTCACCTCTGCACAAATCAGACGGAGCTCAGCTCTTTCCCCTGCTGTCAGTAGTTACCGAATAAAATCTCCTTCCACTGCTTTAACTAAGCATCAAGCCATTAACTTTAGATTTAAGAGTTCTTGGTCTTACCTGGGACCCTGGGAAATGGGGAGACAAGAGGATGGAAAATTCCCTCTGACATTTGGCAATGACCGCAACTACAATACTTAATTCTGAGCGTCCTGTGGCATTTGCTAATTGTTTTCTGTATTCATCTTACCTTCCCAGCGAGGGGCACCTCTTACCTCTGGATCCCCACTGTTGCCCTTATTCAATCAACAAATGTTTAGGGAGGGCAGGATTTTGTGAGAAGCCAGATAGTGCTGAAGCCAGCTGGGTTAAAGGAGGCATTTATGACAACAAATTGTGACAATGGTCAGAGAGCTCAGGTGGAAATAGGACAGCTGGGAGGTGTGTGTGTGCGTGTGTGTGTGTGTGGTGAGGGGTCAGAGGGAAGAGCAGGGAGCAAAATCAGATAGATTTTGCTCTAAACCCCCAGCTCTAAGTGTTCTGGGCTCCTGGGAGCATGATGTGCACAAGGCCATTAGATATTTGGTGTCTGAACTCCTTGGGTTATACCTGGAGAAAGGCTTGGGTGTGCAGAGATGCTATACCAGGGGCTTTAACCTCTTTAGACCCACATTGCTGTTAGAGTCCAGCGAGGGCCATGGACACCCAGACCCACACCCACACCCTATTGTGCTTAAAGGGTCCTGGCTTCATGGATCCCTGGATCCTGCATTCCACAGACCTCAGGAGGAGACCCAGAGGAAGTGACCCAGGCCCCGTCAGGGTCTTCGGCCAGTTCTTCAGACAAGTCTGGAATCAGGGCGGTTTGATTTCGCTGGAAGATGAACAGCTCCTCTTCCTCGCAGTTTGACTGTGGACAAATGAGAGTTCTCTGGATTATATGGCAGCAGGCAGGGCCGGGTGCACCTCAGCTTCCACCCACCTTCCCTACCCCGCTGCTCTCCAGCTGTCTGGGCAGACCAGTTCTCTTCCGAAGGGACTCGCCATGGCTGGTTCCTGCCGCTGACTTAGAAATGGGCTTGGCAGCACCACCTGGTGAAGGTGAGATCCAGGGCTCCCAGTTCTGCACGTACCTGCCACCCCTAAGACTTTGCGTACAGCAGCTGCTCACTTAGTGCCTGGCACTAAATGAACAGAGCAGTGAGGTGACAGCTGAAAGAGCAGAGTCTGGGCCTCCCCGTACCCTGCAACAGGGAACCTTGGTGCTTCACTTACATGACATTGAGCTGATAAGCTCCAAAGCGGTCCTTGGTCGGCATCATGTTTGTCACGGGAAGAAAGGGCATTGGGGGCCTAGGAAGATGTAGGAAGAAGGTGCTTGCTTACCGAGGAGGAATCTGAGTCCAGAGATGGGAGCTGCTCCTTGACGGCCTCAAGGATGGCGTCCCAGGGATTGGGCAGTAAGGGCCCCACATCTTTGTCATGGGATGCCATGGGATGCTTCTCAGTGTGCCATCATCCAAGGAACCTTGCTGAGGACATGGAGTGAGGTGAGAGAGTCCAGGAGCAAAGGGTCAAGAGCTCAGGGGGCTACCTTTTCAAAGCATATACCATCCCTTGCCTTGGGGGATGAAAACAGATTGGGAGGCCACCCACCCCTTCTTCCTTCTAGTCTGCAGGTTCCTGTTACTGAGGGCCAGGCACTGTGCACTGCATTGTGTGTGTGTGTGTGTGTGTGTGTGTGCAAGTGTGTATGTGTGTGTAGTGCAGTATGGAGCCTGCAGATGTATGTACATAGTGATATTTTATGATAATATATAGATATATGTATTGATATATAATGATATATGTACTTGATGTGTAGGTATATGGATGATATACAGAATGATACATGTATATGACATACAGATATTTGTAAACTATGTATATCCCATACAACAGACACTATTATTATCTACATTTTATAGGCTGAGATTATATCATTAGTAAAGACAAAGACAGAATTTGTATCAAAGTCAGAGGGGATTTCAAGCCCCACTACTCTTTACTGCCCCCTTACAAAGGAACAGACTAGAGACATTTTGGAGTCCCGCGGACACTTTTTTTGGAGTTGACACTCAAATTAACCCCTTATACCCAGGCACTTAGGCAACACGTCCCAGAGTCTAACAGAAGGCCCGGTCCCTCAGGGGTCAAGGGGGCTTAGAAATGTGGGGTGATGGTACTTCAGAGCCAGTGTCTGGAGAGTACTTGCAGCCTGAGAGCGCTCTGTAACCATAAAATGGGAAAAGAACACTCCTGCCCCAGCCCTGGTTCCCATCAGGAAAGCAGCAGGTGAGTGGGGGCTTCTTACTTCTTCTGTGCTCACAGGAGTGGGGCAGGAGCTTGGTGCACCTGACTTGGGAACAGCAGAGTGGGGACATATCTGGTATATACGTCACGGGATGTTCTCCGGCTGCAGGTCAGGTTAGAGGGCAACAGAATCACCCAGGTGAAGGGGACTACCAGAGACTCTAAGTTCTCCAGGAGGACAAGGCAATAGGGGAGGGAAAGGCATTACAGGCTGCGGGAAGAGCACGTAAGAGCTCAGAGGAGTGAAAAGTGCCCAACATGTGTGGGAAGAAGTTTTCAGTTGCTGGAATATACGGTGCAAACGGACAAGATCGTGAAGGGTCCTGAACGCCACGTTGAGGAGCTTGGCTCACCCAGCAGACGAGGTTTACGCTAAACGCTGCACGAAACAGCAGCTCCCTCCGAATCCTGACTGCCTCCACGTCCGTTTCTTGGCTGCAGCCCGTTAGCCCCGCCCAAAGCTCCGACGCCCCACCCCTTCCTGCCGCCGGTCAGCCGGTTGTTATGACAACTAGACGCCAAAGTCCTCCTGGGTCAGGCTTTTAAATTCTAAAGGTCGGAAACAGGAAACCCATCGTGCGTCCTCCCACCGATCCCCAACTCGTTTCCCCAGCCCCCACCCCGTCCAACTCCCAACATTTATCTCCGCAGCTGCGGCAAGCCCGAGGCCGTTCACCTCGGCCTCAGCCTCCCCGCCTGGCGCGGTCCAGACAGGGATATAAACAGGCTCCAGCGCGTCCCTCCGGTCGTGTTCTCCCCTTTGGGCCGCGGCGTAATTACTGAGGCTGTCGCTGCCTTCGGAATTCCCGCTCAGCAGAGTATTATACTACGGCACTGCCAACTCCTTCCCACCCCCCGCTCTTCTTTGGGGACTTGGAGCGTCCTGTCTCTCCTGAAACTCGATTGGTTTCCCTGGCCAGCGGAGGGGCGCGGTAGGGCGAAATCCCCTGCTCATTGGATGCCGCCGACGTCACACAGCGAGCTGGGCGGGCTGACCGGAAGGTCCGGGTGCGGGACGGACGAATTCCACAGCGCCCGGGGGACCCACGAGCGTCCCGGCGTGCTCCGCGCCTCTCGCAACCACTTCCGGGGCGGGAGCGGGGCCGCTGGGTCCGCGCGCTGTGGCGGAGGCC
>NW_020174705.1:4033353-4038586 GCF_003031525.2 Neophocaena asiaeorientalis asiaeorientalis | reverse complement strand
CGGCGGCCCTGCCCCGCCTGGTGTCCTCACCTGCTGCGCACTCTCGGGGCGTCGCAGCAGTGCCGCTGGCTCGCCGCTTGAGTTTATGACTCCGAGCGTCCGCTTTGCCGCTGGGGAGCGGGGACGATAAAGCCACGTGCGGTGTAGGGTTACTGGGAGGAGGTGTCAGTGCTTGGGTAGTTCCCTAGGTTACCCTCCCCAGGGCCTGAGAATGAGGTTGGGATACCCGGGGCCAGCGGAAGGCCTACGCCCCGGTGCGGGACGCGGTGCCCTCCGGCTTTCACAGACCTCCTCCCTGTGGACGCCACGGTCAGCAGCAACGTCATTTTTTTGTTATTGTTGTTAATTTTTTGTTTGATTTTGTTTTGCTTTAAAAGTAACGAATACTTAGCATTTTACAGAATGGACAGAACACAAAGGTAAAAGGAGAATCAAAGGGTTGCGTTCCTAGTACTACTTCCTGGAAATAAATCCTGGAAGCGATATGCAGAAGATTTTCTACAAGTATACGTGATGTATGTGTGAATACAATTTTGTTCGTAAGGAGTACCCCATCATCGTAGAGCATCTGGCGTGCGGCAGGGTGATAAAGGAAGTAATAGTATTGGGTTGGCCAAAACGTTCTTTCGGGTTTTAAGTAAAAGTAAAGGACACATTTTTCATTTTCACCAAGAACTTTATTGAACAACGTATTCAGTGTTTCGTTCTACTACTTTCTGCCATTTTTCAGGTAGCTTCATAATTCCATCTTCCCAAAACTTTTTATCTTTTGAGCAAAGAACTGTACCAGATGCCTTTTAGTCTTACAGGGAATTGAAATGTTTTCCCAGTATGAGAATTTTGTAAAGACTGAAATAAATAGAGATCTGAAGATGCGATGTCTGGTGAATATGGTGGATGAATCAGAACTTCCTAGCCAAGCTGTAACAGTTTTTGCCTGGTCATCAAAGAAACACATGGTCATGTGGTATCCTGATAGAAGATTATGCGTTTTCTGTTGACTGATTCTAGACGCTTTTCATAGAGTGCTGCTTTTAGTTGGTCTAATTGGGAGCAGAGCTTGTAGGAATTAATCGTTTGGTTTTCCAGAAGGAGCTCAAATAGAGGACTCCCTTCCAATCCCACCATATACACAACATCACCTTCTTTGGATGAATATCGGCCTTTGGTGTGGTTGGTGGTGGTTCATTTCGCTTGCCCCACGATCTCTTCCGTTCCACATTATTGTACAGTGTCCAGTTTTCATCGCCTGTCACAATTTGTTTTATTTATTTTTTTTTATTTTGTAAAAATGTTTATTTATTTTTGGCTGCATCAGGTCTTAGTTGCGGCGTGTGGGATCTTTCATTGTGGCACGTGGGCTCTGTAGTTGCATCATGTGGGCTCTTCAGTTGTGGTGCACGGGCTTCGTTGCCCTGTGCGGCATGTGGGATCTTAGTTTCCCGATCAGGGATGGAGCCTGCATCTCCTGCATTGGAAGGCAGATTCTCAACCACTGGACCACCAGGAAAGTCCCCACAACTTGTTTTAAAAATGGAACGTTTTAGTTAAGTAGAGAATCACGTGTGGAAATACAGTCAAGAAGGTTTTATTCGCTTAACTTACGTGGAACATCAAAGCAATTAACATAACCAAGCTGGTGCAAATGATTTTCAGTGCTTGATTTGGATATTTTGAGTATGTCGGCTATCTCCCACGTGGTATAACGTTGATCATTCTCATTTAATGTCTCGATTTGACCACCATCAACTTCAACTGGTCTGCCTGACCTTGGAGCATCATCCAGTGAGAAATCTCCAGCACGGAACTTCTCAAACCATTTTTGACATGTTCGATCAGTCACAGCACCTTTTCCATACACTGCAGCGTTTCGGTTGTGTTTTTACCTTTCTTGAAATAATAAAGCATGCTGAAAATGTTGCTTTTTTGTCTTCCATCTTCATTGTTAAAATGGCTACACAAAAATTCACCTATTTTGATAAGTTTTGTGTTGTTTTTTTTTGCGGTACGCGGGCCTCTCACCGCTGTGGCCTCTTCCATTGCGGAGCACAGGCTCTGGACGCGCAGGCTCAGCGGCCATGGCTCACGGGCCCAGCCGCTCCGCGGCATGTGGGATCCTCCCGCACCAGGGCACGAACCCATGTCCCCTGCATCGGCAGGCAGACTCTCAACCACTGCGCCACCAGGGAAGCCTGATAATTTTTTTTTTTAAATGCACGCTGATATGGCAGCTGTCACAGTACAGTCTAACAAAATTGTTTCAAATGAAGTTAAAGACAACTAAGTGCTACTAGAGCCATCTTATGGAAAAAAACCAAACGAACATTTTGGCCAACCCAATAGCTTTATGGTCTCTTGGCATCCGAGTTCTCCCTCCATGGGCTTCTGGAGTGGGGGTCTGATTCTGATTGCCGCTCAGCGTTCTGGAAGGTGTCAGACAGGTGAGCCTCCAATAAAAGGAGAGAGAACATGGGTCCCACCCTGGAGGAGGCATTTGGAGTAGAAGAAACACACCCAAAGAAGGCTTGGGGGGTGTATTGAAAGGAGTGCTGAACTGACAGCTTATTTGAATTCTTATCCAGGCTCTGTGGCCTGGACTGTTCAGCTTGGGGGTTCCCACCTGAAAATTGAGAGAGCTGATTGTTCTCAGGCCCTGCCAGTGTGGACAGGTGGTTCCAGGAAGCAGGGCTTTGCCCTGAACTTTGTTACTCTGGCCAGGGGCCGACAGATTCTTTGTCCCCCAAATTGGTGGCTTGTTTGTTATTTGACCATCTTGGCTGTATCTCATGCTTGGAAGCATTTGTTAGTAGAGGTTGATGTGCTAATGGCATCTGTGAACCGCTGTGGTACCTTCAGGCCATCTGAACATGAAGTGGTTTTCTTTGTTTTCTCCTTCTCTTGCTTTTCTACACCTTGGTCTTTGTTCTTTCCCCTCAGAGTAGAACAGGAGACAATTGTCACTCCAGAACTAAGGGTTCTACTAGGAAGCTGATGACTTGGGCTTGATGGGTTAGGATTCCTAGAATGAAGGGCTCTTCATCCTGCTGTTGTCCCATCGTGGGGAAAGTGTCACCCAGCAAATTAACCAGTCTATCCCATTCCCCCTAGTCTCTCCCACATTCAAGGGATGCATAGGTAGATTCCTAGTCAGTTAGCACTGGTCGCATCCTGGTTCCTGTGTTGGGGCTTTCTTTCTGTTTGTTTCAAAATTTGTTTTTAAAATTTATATACAGTAAATTTACTCATTTTGGTGTTCAGGTTTATGAGTTTTGATAAATATATAGAGTCATATGTCCATCAATCAAGATACAGAACAGGGGCTTCCCTGGTGGCGCAGTGGTTGAGAGTCCGCCTGCCGATGCAGGGGACACGGGTTCGTGCCCCGGTCCGGGAAGATCCCACGTGCCGCGGAGCGGCTGGGCCCGTGGGCCATGGCCGCTGGGCCTGCGCATCCAGAGCCTGTGCTCCGCAACGGGAGAGGCCACGACAGTGAGAGGCCCGCGTACTGCAAAAAAAAAAACAAACCCAAAAAACAGAACAGGTCCATCGTCCCCAAATTCCCTCTTGCAGTCCCTTTGTGGGACCCCCACCCCTAACCCTTATTACCACTGATCTATCCTCCTTTAGTTTTATCCTTTTTTTATTAAAAAAAACTTTTTAAAACTCATGCACTTTTATTGTTTATTTACTTATTTTGACCACGCCTCATGGCATGTGGGATCTTAGTTCCCCTACCAGGGATCGAACCCGCGCCCCCTGCATTGGAAGCATGGAGTCCTAACCACTGGACCGCCAGGGAAGTCCCCCCTTTAGTTTTATCTTTTCTAGAAAGTCCTGTAAATGGAATCATACAGTAGGCAGCGTTCTGAGTCTGGCTTACACTTGGCATAATGCGTTTGAGATTCGTTCATGTGTTGTGTGTATCACCTGTTTATTTCTTCTGCTTATGGCTGAGTAGTGTTCCACTGTGTGGACGTCCCACTGTTTGTCCATTCTGCCATGTGTTTTTAACCACAGTCCTTGGAAATATCACGTCCCCATTAAACAGTAAGGAACTAGGGGTTGGAGATGCTAAGTAGCAGAGCTAAATTTTGATCTAATTCCAAGTCCAGGGCTCTTTATTTTTTTTAATTTTATGTATTTATTTTTGGCTGCGTTGGGTCTTCCCCGCTGCATGCGGGCCCCTCCTAGCTGCGGTGAGCGGGGCCCACTCCCTGCCGCAGTGTACGGGTCTCCCACGGTGGCGGAGGCCCCCCTCCTGCTGTGGAGCACGGGCTCCAGGCACATGGGCCTCAGCAGCTGTGGCACACAGGCCCAGCAGTTGTGGCCCACGGGCTCCAGAGCACAGGTTCACGGGCTCAGTCGCTCCGCGGCATGCGGGATTCTCCCAAACCAGGGATCGAGCCTGTGTCCCCCACATTGGCAGGTGGACTCTCAACCACTGTGCCACCAGGGAAGCCCCAGGGTTCTTTTTCACCACATCTGAGAGTTGATTTGGTCCACTGACCTAATTACCATTTCTCTGCTTCCCATCCAAGAGGTTGTCAGGCTCCTTGAGTTCCCTTTCTAGAATGTGGGGCCTGGGGGTCATAAAGGAAAATATATGCCACAGTTTATGACACAATATGTGCTCCTCTTTTTCTGTCTAGTGACAGGCTCACCAGTACTAGCATGATGGAGCTGTCCGAACCATACAATTTTTTTTTCTTTTTGGCTGCACTGCAGGGCTTGTGGGATCTTAGATCTCTGACCAGGGATCAAACCCAGGCCCCCTGCATTGGGAGCGTGGAAACTTAACCACTGGACCACCAGGGAATTCCCGCATACGATATTTATTGAAAGGAAGTTGTCTGGTCAGTCCCAGGAGTTGGGTACATTGGGCAGCAGTCTGTCAGGGCAGTGACTTAGCTGCCTGCTGTGGGCAGGAGTGTGACCATGCCATTTCACTCTGTGTCGCTACCAGGAAGGAAGGACCTAACGACCCCAGTGCCTCCCTCCACAGCGATGTCGGAGCTCAGCGATGAAGCCAGCGAGCCGGAGCTGCTGAACCGCAGCTTGTCCATGTGGCATGGGCTGGGTGCGCAGGTCAGCCGGGAGGAGCTGGCCGTCCCCTTGGATCTTCACACAGCTGCTTCCATTGGCCAGTATGAAGTGGTGAAGGAATGTGTCCAGCGGTAAGAGATCTTGGAAAATGTTCCTTCCTCTTGGATTTTTGAGCTCCATGGTTCAGCTC
>NW_020174705.1:4013244-4033167 GCF_003031525.2 Neophocaena asiaeorientalis asiaeorientalis | reverse complement strand
GGGGGGGGGGGGGGGGGGGGCCTTGCCCACAGCTGTAGACATTTAATCCTTGGGTGGATCAACTGCTGCTTCTCTTGGGCTGTTGTCAGGGATGATTTATGCTGGACGCCAATAAGGAAGGCAGTTTTGATTCCAAGGAAGAAAAAGGCAGCTTAAACTTTTTTCATAGGCTTAGAAATTGTTCATTTCAGGCTTACTTTAACCAGAGTAATTTTGTGGTTTTCACTAATTGCAGAAATGCTCAAACAAAACAAAAATAAAGATTGAAAGCAGTGCCCTATGGCCTTCTTTCCCCAGAAGCTTCATTTTAATCCCTCCTGCCGCCCTCTCCCCTTTAGCTTCTGCCATAGAGAAGGAGGTGGGGTTATCCCCACCTGGAGGATTGCACCTTACTTACTGCCCACATGCCGTTTTCACTGATCTTATGTGCATATTAGGTCCCCCTAAACAGCACTGCTTATTAGCGCCTTCTTGTTTGAAGTACGGTTTGATACTCAATGTAATTTTTGGAAAGGGATCCATCTTCTCATCTCTTCCCACTTTGTCCGCCACACTTTGTGCTCACTGTTATCATCTCATTGATAACTTAGAGAAACAACCTATGTCCATACCTACCTGGGCCTTTTCCAGTTCCAGCTTGGGGAGTTACAGCAGAGCCTTGTGGAAGTCCCGTTTCTGGCTCCCAGGTCGTAGCCATCACTTATGAGCATCTGGCCAGTTGGTACTTCTATACCGGGCAGGTGTGCAGGCAGCACATCCCCCGACAGGGACACCACGACCCCACCTATATAGTTCTGCTCCTTTAACATTCACAGGCTTTAAGCCTTCGGGTGTGCTGTTAAAATGAACAGTCCAGAACAGCTCTAGGAAGTGTTTGTGTTCTGATTGGGGTTGTGACACCTGCTGAGACGCAGGCTGGTGCACAGTAAACACACTGGGGACCCGAGGGGGATTTGGAGGGGTCAGAAGGGAGGATTCGGCTGAAGGGGGTTGCCAGAGCCCCAGGGCCGCTCTGCTAAGGGGTGGGGGTAGGGGCGCCTCCCTGTCCATGTGGGAGGGCGTGTGGTGAGAATGGGCTGGTCTCCAGGTGGCTCTCCCGGCCAGTGGCTACCCCTGCATTCCTGGGATCAGGACCTGGGAAATGGCTGCCTGGGTCCAAAGCCAGGGTCAGTAAAACGTGCTGGTGAATGGAAACTAATTGTCTGGTGTAGCTTAGTGTGTGTATCTAGGAGAGGCACGAACTGCATGGGTCGACTGTCACTTGGTACCTCCACTGGAGGCCAGGATTGTGGAGGAGGAAAGACTGGGGCGTGAAACAGGCAGGATGCTCCTGGAAGTGGGTCTTACTTCCATCCCCCGACCCCAAACTCTGGGTTGGGAAGCCTGCATTGTTTTTCCTGTGGGAAACACTTTTCCAGAATTGTAATGGAAATCAGTGAGAAAGACAGGATTCTTTGGTCACAGATTTTTCCAGGAATGTTTCTGTAGGGTGGGACGACAAAGGAGAAATCGTCCACTGTCTGAGTCCCCTCCTCTTTCCCCTCCCCTCAGTTCTGGACTAGCAGACTGGTCTGTTGGCGGGAGGTAGTCAAGGCTCCAGGTCAGCGTTTCTCGGCCTCGGCACTACTGACAACCTGGGCCAGCCATTCTTTGTTGTGAGGGGCGTCCTGTGCACTATAAGATGTTGAGCAGCATCCCTGGCCTCCACCCACCGGATGCCAGTAGCTTTTCCCTCTCCAGTTGTGACAACCAAAAATGTCTCCAGACTTTGGCAACTGTCCCCTGGGGGCAAAATCTCCCGTGGTTGAGAACCATCTATGTAGCTGGTGGTAGCAAAAAAGAGAATTGCTGGCCTTAGGGTAGGAGGAGGGTGCAGATGAGAATGAAAAATCGGAGGAGGGAGGCAAACTTGAGGGAGTTTGCAAAGGCAGTTGTCCGGCAAGTGTAGTCACTCCCCCCGCTCCCCGCCAGTGATGTCCAGGGTGGCATATGACTCTGCTTCCTGTCAGCACTTCCTGCTCTTTCTCTTGGCCTGGCCTGGCCACCGGCTTTGGTAAACCCCACCTATGAGATGGCTGGCGTGTCTAGCATGTCTTGCGTTTGTTTAGGAGAGAGTTAGATTTGAATAAGAAGAATGGTGGTGGCTGGACCCCGCTGATGTATGCCTCCTACATTGGACACGATACCATCGTGCACCTGCTGCTCGAGGCGGGGGTGAGTGTGAATGTGCCGACCCCAGAAGGGCAGACTCCGCTGATGCTGGCTTCCAGCTGTGGCAACGAGAGCATCGCCTATTTCCTCCTCCAGGTGAGCTACGAGGGCCTCAGGCCAGAAACCTGAGGGGCCCCCGGCCGCTCTGCAGAGACGTGAACCACTGCAGGCCCCTGTGTGCGTGCGTGTGCTCGGGTAATCACTTCGATTCTTTCAGCGTGATGGCTTGGAGGGCGCCCACCCTGCGCAGAGGAGACGCGGCCTTAACGAGCATTCTGTGTTTTCTTGAAGCAAGGTGCTGAGCTAGAAATGAAGGACATTCAAGGCTGGACTGCCCTCTTCCATTGCACCAGTGCTGGGCACCAGCAGATGGTCAAGTTCCTTTTGGACAGTGGAGCGAACGCCAATGTGAGGTGATTACGAGGTCTTAAGTGGCCGCAGGAGGGAGGTGGTCACGTCTGACTCTGAGTAGGGCAACTGGCGAGGCAGCTAGAGGCTGGGGTGCAGGGAGCCCCTGCCTTGGTTTGACAGGCTCAAGACAAAGGGACGGAGGGGACAGTCCTGCCTAGGCGTGGAGGCATGGGGATCGTTCTAGCTTTCTCATGCATCTGTCAGGTGGCATTGTGTGCAACATTTTAAGTTCTCTGTGCCTTATTTCCTTTATCTGAAAACAGGATGGCAATGCCCATGTCATAGAACTGTTAGAAGAATGACATGTTCTGTCATATAACAGGTGCCTAACATAGTGTGTGGCACTGAATTGACATGCATTAAATGCTAAATCCCTTTAGCTTTCTTGCCTTCTGTATGTATCAGGTGAGGTGATACTTTGAAAACAGTCATGAGTTTTAAATAAAAGCTGGAAGTAGGGTTGTTGTCTAAAGCATGTCACCATGATAATCCTCTTTCAACCCAGCATTCACCTAACACTGCACACCCTGGCTGGTATCAGCCGTTGTAACACACTGTAGGTTTACAGGCCATTAAGAAAGAAAAAAAATGCTCCTAATTAAAATGCATTTCATTTACTGACATTCTGACTTCAGTGATGCTAAAACGTGAAAAGTGTGTGTCTTCGAACGGATGAAAACCAGTGGTTAGCTTGCTTCCTGTCTTCTAGCCCAGGTGAAACCAGTGAGGACTTGGTGGGTGGGGCACTCTGAAGAGGGCACTGAGTTAGCCATAAGTAAGCATTAGGTGTAGTGAGGGCAGGAGATGGTTAGTCCTGGAGCTCCTGGAAGGGTTCCTAGAGGATGTTGATCTCAAAATGTAGGATATCTGGGTAGGTGGAGAGGAGGTGCTAGCTGTCTGTGAGAAGTGAAGGGCGAAAGCTACTTTTTGCTGTGATTAAGTAGAGATTCAGGCCGTAGCAGCGGGGGAAACAGCTAAGAAGGAGTGAAGATGGGAAACAGATTGTCTTAGGAACAAAAGACTTGACCTGGGGTAGAAACCACGGGACTGATGTGTTGATACTCACTTTCTCATCTCTCCCCGTTCAGGGAGCCCTCTAGGCTTAGGGATGGGTGACTTTGCGTCACTGAGGTTTTGTTGGCAGCAGGCAAGCTTCTGCCCCCGAGAGCTTCCTCTGCTCATCATCTGACTGCAGTCTCGATGTTGCAGGGAGCCCGTATATGGATTCACTCCTTTGATGGAAGCGGCTGCCGCTGGCCATGAAATAATCGTGCAGTATTTTCTGAATCATGTAAGTGATCCTGTTTATTAGCTTATAATTTAGTCACAGCAAGTGAGGCATCATATCACTGAGGAATAAACTGTAACAGAACTTTCTCCTACACAGAAATAACTGCTCTTCATCTGTTTATTCAACACATTTTCATTGAGTATCTGTTGATGCCAAGTGCTGAGTGGTGCTTAGGCATTAGGGGTACAGTGGTAAGCAACTATAGACACCTATTCCTGTAATAACTTAAAAAATAGTATTAATTCAAAAAAAAAAAATAGTATTATTTGAAAAGTATGCAAAAATTTTAAAACAGTAAATAGCACTCATCATCCCATCACTTAAAAAATTTATATAGAATAAGGAGGCAAAGATCTTCCTACCTTTTCCACCCGCCCCCTGTTCCCCCACAAGATGCCCAGTTGGTTGTTAAAGAGACCCAGGATTTTCCTCTGCTGAGAAAGTATGTCTGTAGACACCTGCGAACACATGGCTTTTTGTTTTGAACAAAGTGGGATTCTACTGTGTATTTGATCTGCAGCTTCTAAAAAATAATATGCCATAGACATCTTACCTTTGTATGGTATTCTATGCAGTATCCATGCCGTAGTTAGTTCAGTCAGTTCCTTAATAGTAGAAATTTAGGTTTCTAACATTTTGCAATTATAAGCAGTGCTCCAGGGAATATCTTGGCACACACAGCTTTAGCACGCATGCAGTTATTTCTGTATGCTGTATTTCTACAAGAGGGATTGCTGGTGCTCACATTTTGAACTTAATAGGTCCTAATAAAAAGGCAATTAGGGGGCTTCCCTGGTGGCGCAGTGGTTGAGAGTCTGCCTGCCGATGCAGGGGACACGGGTTCGTGCCCCGGTCTGGGAAGATCCCACATGCCGCGGAGCGGCTGGGCCCGTGAGCCATGGCCGCTGGGCCTGCGCGTCTGGAGCCTGTGCTCTGCAACGGGAGAGGCCACAACAGTGAGAGGCCCGCGTACCGCAAAAAAAAAAAAAAGGCAATTAGGGCTTCCCTGATGGTGCAGTGGTTAATAAGAATCTGCCTGCCAACGCAGGGGACACTGGTTTGAGCCCTGGTCTGGGAAGGTCCCACATGCCATGGAGCAACTAAGCCCGTGCACCACAACTACTGAGCCTGCGCTCTAGAGCCCGCGAGCCACAACTACTGAGTGCACATGCCACAACTACTGAAACCCACGTGCCTAGAGCCCATGCTCCGCAACAAGAGAAGCCACCGTGGTGAGAAGCATGTGCACTGCAACGAAGAGTAGCCCCCACTCTTTGCAACTAGAGAAAGCCGATACGCGGCAATGAAGACCCAAAGCAGCCAAAAATTAATTAATTAATTAATTTAAGAAAAAAAACAGGGAAGTTAAATTAAAAGACAATAAAAAGATGGGCAAAGGATCTGAAAAGATACATCTCTAAAGAAGATACACAAATGGCCAATAAGCACATGGAAAAATGCTTGACACCATTAGTCATCAGGGAAAATGGCAAATCAAAATAACCAGGAAAATAATAATATAATAAAAAAAGACAATAACAAGAGGTGGTAATGACGTGGAGAAATTGGAACCCTCATACACTGCTGTAAATGAAAAATGATGCAGCCTCTTTGGAAAACATTCTGGTAGTTCCTCAAACAGTTAAGCATAGAGTTACCATATGACCCAGCACTTGGATATATCACTCCTAGGTATATACCCAAGAGAACTGAAAACAGGTCCAGGCAAAATCCTGTACATAAATGTCCATAACAGTATTGTTTGTAATAGTCAAATGGTGAAAAGAACCCAAATGTCCATAAGCGGATAAATAAAATTGTTACATGCATACAATGGAATATTAATTGGCCATAAGAAGGCGTGAAGTACTTCCCCGTGCTACAACCTGAATAGACTTTGAAAATATGCTAGGTGAGGGGCTTCCCTGGTGGCGCAGTGGTTGAGAGTCCGCCTGCCGATGCAGGGGACATGGGTTCGTGCCCCGGGTCCGGGAGGATCCCACATGCCGCGGAGCAGCTGGGCCCGTGAGCCATGGGCGCTGAGCCTGCGCGTCCGGAGCCTGTGCTCCACAACGGGAGAGGCCACAACAGTGAGAGGCCCGTGTACAGCAAAAAAAAAAAAAAAATATGCTAGGTGAGAGAAGCCAGATACAAAGGCTGAATATTGTATTATTCCTTTTGTATGAAATGTTCAGAATAAGCGTATCTGTGGAGACCAGTAGATTAGTGGTTGCCTAGGGCTGGGGGGAGGTACAGGATTTCTTTTCAGGGTGATGAAAATGTTCTGAAATTGTGGTGGTGGCTGTCCACTATTGAAGTGTAAACTGTAAGTGGATGAATTGCATGGTAGAAGAATTATATCTTAATAAAGTTGTTTAAAAAGTTCAACGGGGGAAATACTTAGTAAGTTCTAACAAATTCCCACTAAACAGATGTCTCTCTTGTCCTTCCCACCAGTAATACATGACGATGCCCATTTTCTCACATCCTCACCAGCCCTACCATCGTAAAGTTTTGCCAGTTTGGTAGGAGAAAAGTGGCATCTTGTTTTGGTTTGTACTTATTAGTGAGAGTGAACATTTTAAAACATATTTATTGACCATTTGTATTTCTTTTATGAATTGTCATATTTATTTATTTATTTATGGCTGTGTTGGGTCTTAGTTATGGCACGTGGGCTTCTCTCTAGTTGTGGCGCATAGGCTCCAGAGTGCACGGGCTCAGTAGCTGTGGTGTGAGGGCTCTCTAGTTGTGGCACACGGGCTCAGTAGTTGTGGCTCACAGGCTAGTAGTTGCGGCACACGGGCTTAGTTGCCCCGTGGCATGTGGGATCTTAGTTCCCTGACCAGGGAGTGAACCTGCGTCCCCTGCATTGGCAGGTGGATTCTTAGCCACTGTGCCATCAGGGAAATCCTGTGTTTTTTTTTTTTAAACTTGTCTATCCTGGATTGTTCTATATCAGTAGATATAAAGCTCTTGTATGGCAGCATAGCACTCCCTTGTAGGGATGAATCAGTTTCTCTAACAGTGGTCTGCAGATAGAATCAAGTTGTATTTGCCATCATGCACAGTGCTGTGCGGGATATCTGCACACATACTTCTGCACACACTTGTGCGACCACATCTCTACAGTTTGGTACTAAAGGTAGAAGTTTTGGATGTAGCCTAAGTACAGCCATAACGTGGATGTTGCCAAATAGCTATCCAAAGAGCAAGTTGTACCAACCTGAACGGTGTCCATACAGCAATAAGCATTATGACTCTTAAATTATGAAGTTGGGGTTTCCCTTGTGGCGCAGTGGTTGAGAATCTGCCTGCCAATGCAGCGGACAAGGGTTCAATCCCTGGTCCGGGAAGATCCCACATGCCACGGAGCAACTAAGCCCGTGCGCCACAACTACTGAGCCTGTGCTCTAGAGCCCATGAGCTACAACTACTGAGCCCACGTGCTGCAACTACTGAAGCCCACGTGCCTAGAACCCCTGCTCCACAACGAGAGAAGCCACTGCAATGAGAAGCCCGCGCACTGCAATGAAGAGTAGCCCCTGATCGCCGCAACTAGAGAAAGCCCACGCGCAGCAACGAAGACCAACACAACCAAAAATAAATAAATAAAAATAATAAATTTATTTTAAAAATTATGAAGTAGTTTAAACATTCAAAGTAGTACAGAGATAATATTAATACAACTAATGCACATGATTCCAGAGGTAACCACTATCCAGATGTTGGTCTGTACCTTTCCTGTCCCTGACTTTATACTCTCATCACATGCTGTGTGTCCTTAAGCAGCATGTAGACTTATTTTATCTATTTTAAAGATTTATATAAATAATATATTTATTTATATGTTATATATTTATATAATGACTGTGTCATTTAACACAGTGTGGTACATGTAGACGGGGTTCACTCATTTTATCAGCTCTGTATTTATTGAATGTATGAATACGGTATATTTTCCATTCCCTTGTCAGTGGACCCCTAAGTCATGTCCACCTTGCTATTCCTATCAGTGCTGCAGTTAGCATTTTCTACCTGTCCTCTTGCACACATGTGAAGGGATTTCTTTAGGAGATCAGGATGTGTTCTTCAAAGCAGAATTTTGGGTGTGTAGGCTGGGTGCATCTTCACTAGAGAGTGTACCTTGCTTTCCCCCGTAGGTGTCCCAGTTTGCACACCTCTGACAGCGTTTCATAGCTTGTGTCTCCTGTCCCCTCAAAACCCTTGGTACCTGCTATCAGCTGAGTGGTCTCCTGTTGATTTTTGCCTTTCCCTGATTTCTCGTGTGGTTGAGCATCTTTTCATATATCTATTTGCCATCTGCGCTTCCTTTTCTGAACATAATTATTCTTTGAAGGTAGTTCCACTCACACGAACTAGGCCTCCTTAAGACGTAGCAAAGGGACAGGCATTGATGCGGGGCAGGGAGCTCTGGCTGTGAAAAGCATAACTTCTGCCTCTGAGCTTAGAGCCTGATCTTAAATAAGGTAGAACTAGAGACCATAAGGGACAGTTACTGTTATAATTTTTTTAAAAGGAAAACGTGTTAGAGAATCAGACTTTTGATCATTTATGTACTGTGCAGATTACACCCTCACTTGGTGCCTTTACTCTCGGCTGGGTCTGAGATTGTATGTGGGCGACTCGTATGTAGGGAAAACAAATTGTATTGGATTTATTTTGGAAAATTTTCTAAATTTTAAACTTTGAAACAATTTCAGACTTAAAGAAATGTTATAAAATAGTACATAGAATTTGCGTACCTTCACTGAATTCCCCAAATGTTAGCATTTCACTTCATTTTCTTTATCAGTCTATATACCTATTATCTTTTTTGGAACCATTTGAAAGTAAGTTGCTGACATAATGCCCTTTTCCTCCTAAATACTTTTTTTTTTTTTAAACAAACCATTTTCTTTTTTTTCTTTTTCTTTATTTTTTGGCTGCATTGGGTCTTTGTTGCTGCACATGGATTTTCTCTAGTTGTGGCAAGTGGGGCTTCTCATTGTGGTGGCGTCTCTTGTTGCGGAGCATGGGCTCTAGGCGCCCAGGCTTCAGTAGTTGTGGCACGTGGGCTCAGTAGTTGTGGCTCGCATGCTCTAGAGCACAGGCTCAGTAGTTGTGGCACACGGGCTTAGCTGCTCCATGGCATGTGGGATCTTCCTGGGACCAGGGATCTAACCCATGTCCCCTGCATGGGCAGGTGGATTCTTAACCACTTTGCCACCAGGGAAGTCCCCCTCCTAAATACTTTAGTATGTTTTTCCTAAAACAAGAATTTTCTCTTTCATTATCACATACAGTTATCAAACTCAGGAGATCAACAGTGAGCCTCCCCCAGTGCACTAATCAGGAGTGGAAGGGGCTGGTCAGTTCTGGTGGTTGCTTTTTGGCTGATGGGCCAGGTCATTCCTTTGCTAGGGTGGCTGTCTGGCTGGCCCTGTGTGGATGCTCCTCATTCCCTGCAAATTTCCTCCTGCTCAGTCATGGGTGAGCCCACCTAGTCCCCTGACCTTAGCCAGGCTCCACACTTGGAGGCCGGGCACCCCGTGCTCTTTGCCAGGGGAGGAAGGGGCTGCAGCCACTTCCCTTGTACCCTATGTCCCTCCTTCCCGTAGGACCATGTAGGGTGGGCTGGGCCTCTCCTAGGAGGGAGCTGAGGGTGCCATGGCCTCCACATGGGGAGTGCCCCCCCCGCCATCACACTGGTTCACGGCCTCTCACCTTTGTGATCCCACCTTCCTGTCAGTTAAAATGAACTTCCATCATGTTCTTCTCTAGTTACATATTATGTACATTATAAAATAGAAAAAACAAAAAAAATTAAAGGATAAATTGATGGAAATTCTAATATTTTCTTCCCTCTCCTTTGGAGCCTTCTTGTTGTCAGTTCTGTTTTCTTCCTCACTAAGGAATAGTGTTACTACTCTTTTTTCCCTTTAGTATAATCTGAAGTTGAAGTCTTCCAGGCTTAAAAATAGATATTAGTGGGGCTTCCCTGGTGGTGCAGTGGTAGAGAGTCCGCCTGCTGATGCAGGGGATGCAGGTTCGTGCCCCGGTCCGGGAAGATCCCACATGCTGCGGAGCGGCTGGGCCTGTGGGCCATGGCCGCTGAGCCTGCGTGTCCGGAGCCTGTGCTCCGCAACGGGAGAGGCCACAACAGTGAGAGGCCCGCGTACTGCAAAAAAAAAAAAAAAGATATTAGTTAAAATCCTTCAGGGACTTCCCTGGCAGTCTAGTGGTTAAGACTCCATGCTTCCAATGCAGGGGGTGCGGGTTCGATCCCTGGTCGAGGAACTAAGAAGATCCTACAAGCCCCGTGGCGTAGCCAAAAAAAAGAAAAAATCCTTCAGTAAAGATGGTATTGTTTTTCTGGTTGAAACCTTTGGGTCCTTCTATCAAACTGAAACTAGAAATTATCTTTTTTTCAGCTTTATTGAGATATAATTGATATACATCACTGTTTAAGGTGTACAGCATAATTATTTGATCTCTGTATATCATGAAATGCTTACCACAATAAGTTTAGTTTATATCCATGATCTCAAATAGATACAAATATCTATATACATATGTCTCCTTGTGATGATAACTCTTTGGATTTACTCTCTTAACAACTTTCCTATATAACACATAGCAGTGTTAAGCGTGGTCATAATGTTGTACGTTACATCCCTAGTTTCTACTTACAACTGGAAGTTTGTGCCTTTTTAAAATTTTTCATTGAGATGTAGTTGGTGTACAATATTATATGTTACAGGTATACAACATAGTGATTCACAATTTTTTAAGGTTATACTGCGTTTAGGGACTTCCCTGGCAGTCCAGTAGTTAGGACTCCGTACTTCCACTGCCGGGGACCCCGCTTCAATCCCTGGTCAGAGAACTAAGATCCCGCAAGCTGCGAGGTGTAGCCAAAAAAAACTAAAAAGTTATATCCATTTATAGTTATAAAATATTGGTTATATTCCCTGTTTGTACAATATATCCTTGTAGCTTATTTATTTTTACATAATAGTTTGTATCTCTTAATTCCCTACCCCTATTTTGCCTCTCCCCCCAGGATGTTGTGCCTTTTGGCCACCTTCATCCAATTTTCCCTCCTGCCACTCCCCTGAAATGATCTTTTAAGGCTGAAGGTTTCATTGCTGATTTCTAACCAGAGCTCTGGAAAGTTGGGGATTATAGAAAGTAAAGCTCAATTAGGCTCTTGTACAAATGTGGTTTTTTTCCTACCAGAGGGAAGTGTGATAATCACCTTCTGTACTGGGCTCAATCAAGACTGTCAGTTGATCATAGTTTTCTAAAATAGGGTAAAAAAAGTACATATGTAAATATTTACTATACAAGCGATATATACTTGCTATAAAAGAATTAGAAAGTATATTTAAGCAAACCGAAAGCAAAAATCACTCATAATACCATCACCCAGAGATAGCACACATTAACATATTGTTGAGTGTCTTAGTTTTTTTTCCGCACTGTGCAGCTTATGGGATCTTAGTTCCTCAACCAGGGATCGAACCCAGGTCCATGGCACTGAAAGCCCGAGTCTTAATCACTGGACTGCGAGGGAATTCTCAAGTATCCTAGTTTTTTATGGATAAATATTTTAAGTCAAAGTGGAATTCCATTATACAGAATGTTTTGTAATATGCTTTTTTTTCTTAATGATGTCTTGTGCACACCTGCCCAGGTTTGTATGTACACTTGGCCCCGTCACGTAAGTGGGTGGGTGGTGTTCCATTTTATGTGTTCTCACTTATTTCACTAATCCCCTAGTGAACTAGTTCTTTTCAGTTCTCACTATGCTAAATGCTTCAGGGAAGATCCTAAATGTTAGTGTATATCCTTCATTATTTCCTGAGGTTAAATTCCCAGAAGTGGAATTTCTGGGTCATAGGGCATGCACACTTTTCAGGTTTCAACTATCTCTTGCTGATTTGCCCTCCAGAGCACGGGCTCATAGTCCCACCATCAACTACGAGGCTGCATGGTTGAAGCTTTCAAAATGGAAAGCTTACTGGGCTTTTCCAGTTTTCAAAAGTAAACGTGCTGGGCTTCTCTGGTGGCGCAGTGGTTGAGAGTCCGCCTGCCGATGCAGGGGACACGGGTTCGTGCCCCGGTCTGGGAAGATCCCACATGCCACGGAGCGGCTAGGCCCGTGAGCCATGGCCGCTGAGCCTGCGCGTCCGGAGCCTGTGCTCCACAACGGGAGAGGCCCCAACAGTGAGAGGCCTGCCTACCGCAAGAAAAAAAAAAAAAAAGTAAATGTACTCATAGTAGTAAATTTAGAAAATATAGAAGATTAGGAAGATGTGAAAAATCCCCATTATCTTACTGCTTAAAAATAATACTAACAGTTTGGGCATATTTCCTTCCAGTATTACTTTCTGTATACTTCTTTGTTTTGTCGCAGTTGTAATGTATATATACAGTTTTGTATCGTGGTCCTTTTTAAATCTTGGTTATAATTTTGTTATTTGTAAATACCAGCACTTATGGCAGTAACATAGCTGACTCTCCACCCCCCTGAGCATTTAAGTTGTCTCCGGGTTTTTGTTATTGCAGGTATGTGGTGTGGAAGTGGAACTGTTGTGTTGAAGATGATAAGTACTTTTTAGGGCTTTGGGTAAAAGTTACCAAATTCTGTTTCAGAAGGGTGGTGCTCCCAATCTGATTATGGTTTTTAAAGGCTGGCCCTCTAGTGAATCTGTTGTCTCCAGTTTTCTCTGTGTGAAGAGAGGTGCAGTGAGTGGGACACATGCTCCCCATTCAGTGTGTGTCTGCAGCGTCAGAGCCAGCCAGGTGCCCCCGACTCCTGTCACTAAGAAGCGCCTTCCCGGGGCTGCCCTGGTGGCGCAGTGGTTAAGAATCTGCCTACCAATGCAGGGGAGATGGGTTCGAGCCCTGGTCTGGGAAGATCCCACATGCTGTGGAGCAACTAAGCCTGTGCACCACAACTACTGAGCCGGCGCTCTAGAGCCCATGAGTCACAACTACTGAGCCCATGTGCCACAACTACTGAAGCCTGTGCACCTAGAGCCCATGCTCCACAGCAAGAGAAGCCACCTTAATGAGAGGCCTGCGCACCGCAACAAAGAGTAGCCCCCACTCGCTGCAACTAAAAAGAAAGCCTGTGCAGCAACGATGACCCAACGCAGCCATAGATAGATAGATAGATAGATAGATAGATAGATGATAGATAGATAGATAGATAGATAGATAGATAGATAGATAGATAGATAGATTGCCTTCCCCACTTTCTCGCAGGAAGCCTTGTCAGGAAGATGCCGGCGCCCTCCCTCTCCTCCAGGGTCTGCAGCCCGGAAGCGAGGCTGCTTTGTGGGCGAGGTTCCTAACTCTTCTTTTACAAACTTTCACAGGGAGTCAAAGTGGACACGAGAGACCACAGTGGAGCCACAGCCCGGATGCTGGCCAAGCAGTATGGACACATGAAGATTGTGGGGCTGATAGACGCTCACTCACCTTCTCTGCCTAAGAGCCTCTACCGGAGCCCAGGTACCTGCATCTGCGGCCAGGCCTCTGCTGGCGTCCCCTCCTCCCCTTTGGCTCCTGGAGCCTGGCCAGGACCCGGGCTGAGGGGGGAGGGTGTAGAATGTAGGGCGGGACTGCCAGGCTGAGGATGGGCAGGACAGGGAGGAGGAGGGCAGCTCACAGAGGGGATCGCTCTGGTTTTTGTTTCTTGACTTTGCTTGTGCTGTTTGTTGCCATGCAGATGTTTTAATTTAATTTAATTTAATTTTTTTTTTGCGGTACGCGGGCCTCTCACTGTTGTGGCCTCTCCCGTTGCGGAGCACAGGCTCCAGATGCGCAGGCTCAGCGGCCATTGCTCATAGGCCCAGCCGCTCTGCGGCATGTGGGATCTTCCCGGACTGGGGCACGAACCCGTGTCCCCTGCATCGGCAGGCAGACTCTCAACCACTGCACCAGCAGGGAAGCCTCAGATGTTTAAATTTTATGTAGTCAGATTCATCCATTTATTGCCTCTGGGTTCTAAGTCACAGAAAATCTTGCCCTATGCCCTGGTTGTACAACAAATTGCCCATGTTTTCCTCTAGTATCTATGTGTATGGTTTCATTTCTCCATGTAGATCTCTGATCCATTCACAATGTATTTTCACGGATGTTTTTTTCCAAACAGCTGCCCCGTTGTCCTAGCATCATGTGTTTAGAAGTCTATTTTTGACCTAGTGATCTTTACCGTATATTCTGAATTTCTGTTTGCATTCAGGTCTGTTTCCGGACTGCCTGTTCTGTTCCACTGGACTCTGCACACACAGACCCACACTGTGTAAATGACAGAGGCTTTCTCTGACATGTTTTGCCACCTGGTGGGGCCGGCCCTCCTCGTGGCTTTCCTTCTCCAGTGTTTCCTGGCACTTGCTTTTCTGTGTGAACTTGAGCATCAACTTGTCTAGCTCCTTAAAAACAGCGTGCTGATATTTTTGTGACTGTGGCAAATGTACAAATGAACTGCTGTGTTGTTGAGTCGCCCTAAGACCAAGGGACGTCCTTTTATTCAAGTGTACTTCCGTGTCTTGCAAGAGGGTTTTAAATTTTTCCTCAAATACATTTTGCACATACCTGAAGTTTATTCCTGAGGGTCTGATTTTTGTCATTGCTGTTGTAAACGCATTATCCCTCTTAATGCTGCCATCATAGCCTTGGACGGCTTGTTGTCTGTGCAGAGGAAGGCGACTGCTGTCTGTCCACAGTTCTACCGCCTCCTGCCTTATTGAATTCTTTCATTGTCTCAATTCATTTTATTTATCTGTTCTCTAGGGTTTTCCAGGTACACTGCCATAAAACCTGCAAATAGAGACAGATTTACTACTTTTTTCCTGATTTTTGTACCTCAGATTTCTTTGCTTTCATCGCACTCATTAATCCCTCTAGTTCCCTATTGAATGAGGTGAGGTAGTGGGCATTCACTTTGGCCCTGATCTTAGCAGAAATGCCACGTTAAGTATGATGCTGGCTTGGGACTTCCCTGGCAGTCCAGTGGTTAAGACTCCACACTTCTACTGCAGGGGGCGCGGGTTCGATCCCTGTTTGGGGAACTAAGAATCGGCGTGCTATGTGGTGCGGCCAAAAAATAAAAAATATAAATGAAAATAAAGAATAAAAAATAAATGTTTTGTTTTAAAAAAGTAAGATGCTGGCTTGCAGAGTAAAGTCTGCATATATGTTATCATGTTAAGAAAGTATTTGTCATTTCCTGTATTCTTGAAAGTTTTTATAGGATAAGTGCTGAATTTTGTCAAAGGTGTTTTCAACATCTATGGAGATGATTGTGAATTTTCTCCTTAGATCTATTAACACAGTATATTATGTTAATGAATTTCTTAATGAACCAACTTTACATTCTTGGCATAAATCCCACTTGGTGTACTCTTTTCTTAATGTGGTTCTAGATTCTGTTTGCTAATGTTTATTAATTTTGTATGGATATTCATAAGTGATGTTGGTCTGTGATTTTCTTTTGTCTATCTTTTTTTTTTGGTTTTTTTTTGTGGTACGCGGGCCTGTCACTGCTGTGGCCTCTCCCGTTGCGGAGCACAGGCTCCGCACGCGCAGGCCCAGCGGCCACGGCCCACGGGCCCAGCCACTCCGCAGTACGTGGGATCCTCCCGGACCGGGGCACGAACCCGTGTCCCCTGCATCGGCAGGCGGACTCTCAACCACTGCGCCACCAGGGAAGCCCTCTTTTGTCTATCTTTATCAGTTATAGGTCTCAATATTATACTTCATAAAAAGAACTAGAAAGTTTCCCTTCTTTTCTGTGCTCTAGAACAATTTATGTAGCATTGGTCCCATGTGGTCTTTTTTTTTTTTTTTTGGTGGGGGTGCGTCGGGCCTTAGTTGCGTCATGTGGGATCTGTCATTGCAACACACGGGCTTCTCTCTAGTTGGGGTGCGTGGGCTCCAGGGCGTATAGGCTCTGTAGTTTGCAGCACGCAAGTGCGGGTTCAGTAGTTGAGGTGCATGGGCTTAGCTGCCCAGCAGCACATGGGATCTTAGTTCCCTGACCAGGGATCGAACCCACATCCCCTGCATTGGAAGGCGGATTCTTTACCACTGGACCACCAGGGAAGCCCCCCATATGGTCTTTGAAGGATTCCCTGTGAAACCATCTGGGCCTGGTCTTTAGCCACGTCTCTCTTCTGTGTGGTGTGTTTCCTAGACCCACTAGTCTCTGTGCAGATTCTTGGGGTGAGTTCTGAGTCTCTGCTGGAGCGGGTGCTCGCCTCCTCCCGGGCATCAGGGATGCTGGCGTCTGAGGGGCTCCCTGCCATCTGGGCCATGTTGGGGCGTGGGGTTCGTGTGGTTCTGTCTGTTCTGCCAACTGTACGGGATCAAGGGGCCACGTCAGGAGGTTCAGATTTGTGGAGCCACCTTTTCCTTGGTTCCCCTGCCTGAACATTTATTTTTTATGACTCCTTCAGCTTCTGCTTGGATAGACCCCAGTCTCCTCCTGGCGGCATGGATCCTGGAGTGTGAGGGAGGGGTCCACTTGGCGTCACTGGCCTGGGCTTGGAAACTGGGCCAGTGACTCTCTCGCTTTTGGGCAGTGGCTGGGCTGAGCCTTCAGTTCATGTCTGAGTGAGCCTCTCCCTTCTTGGCCTCAGGACTGCTTTGTAACAGACACCATCACACAGGGGATACAGTGGTAATGAGGGGCTTCTCTGCATGTCTCCACCCCAGTTCACCAACTCCAAAGTGAGATCTTACCCAATGGGTGCCTTCTACAAATAAACCCCTGAATTTTGTCTTCTAGGTGTAATGAAATATGGAAAACAATGAAAAGCTATAAAATGCTGACAGCTGTGGGCACACTGAGCTCTTTAGCTCAGACAGGTCGTAAAATAGCACACAGAGCTGTCATGTGGCACTTGTTTCCCAAGAGATTGTTCAGGTTGAGAATATAAAATGGCTTAAGAAGTTGTGACTGCCGCTGCCATATGTTTATGAAGAGATGGATCTTACTTGTCACCTCAGCTTAGAACAGAATGTATTTCTAACTGTTAACATACTTACATGTTGTAAAAAATTCCGGAAACTCAGAGAGAGGGATGAGTTGGATCTGCTCACCATATTAGCAGCTTTACTCCTCCCCCCCAGCCCCCTGTCCCATGTCCCTGTGGCCCATCTGAGCAGTGGACCCGCCCATTGTGGCATTTCTTACAGGTGACATCCTGGGAACACTTTTCTTAATTTAGGAAAAGGAAAAAAGCAATTACGATGATTTTTATTTCAGTTCATTATGAGGATTAGTAAATTAGTCCATCACTGAACATACTGTCTGAATTTTGGTGTTTGACCCACAGAAAAATACGAAGATCTGAGCTCCTCAGATGAATCCTGCCCTGTCCCTCAGAGACAGAGGCCCTGTCGGAAGAAGGGCCTCAGCATCCACGAGGGGCCGCGAGCCTTGGCCAGGCTCACAGCTATTGGACTCGGAGGCAGGATACAGCAGCCTTGCTATGGTTAGTGCCCCATGATCCCGGTGGCTTCGACACCGTAGTCTAGGATTCTGTCTGAGAGAACGAGGAACTCTCAGGCTCCTGACGTGGGGGCCGCCTGGGCTGCCGGGTGGGAGCAGCAGCGCAAGGACTCAGAATCCGTCACAGGGATGGAGACACATTAGTCAGTGGCTCGCTCTTGGGTTTTGGTTCATCCTTTGAGTTTCCTTTCTGTTGGTTAAAACTACAAATAGAACATTCTCTCCTGTAGGAGAGAGATAGCTGAGCTTGGATCCATTCCTCACGTGGGTGGGTCAGCCCAGCAGGGAGAACGTGACCGTTGAGTCCCCTTCCTGTCTCTGCTGCATCCCCTGGGGAGGACTCTGCCCTTGCACTCTTTTCTCAGGGTGTGGATTTGAGAACTGCCCACCAGACACCTGGTAGGCCAGAACCCTAGACCCTGAGTTTCCAGATGGCCTGAGTTTTTGTCAGACCGTCAGCTCCTGAGTGTTGAGTGCAGTGCTTTTGGGGAGCACAGGCGCTGAGTACTTGGGGCGAGTTGGGCTTGACGCTGTCTCTCATGCTGGCCTGAGTGACCAGACTCCAGTGTGGGTCTCACCCATCAGTGGCCAGGCCGCTGGTCTAGCGAGCAGCCCTCAGAACCCCCTCCTAGCCAGGACACCATGTGAGGACTTGATTCCCTTCTCAGACCCTTGGAAGGGGTCCTGACACTGGTTGGTAACCAGGCCTGCCTCCTCCCAGCATCCAGGGGGCTGACTGGCGAGCTGGTGCTGAAGGTGAGGACACGGGCATCCGGTCTGCCATCTGGGAGCTCGGGGCTCTGGGATGAGTGGCAGAGTCTGTTCCTTTGGAGGAGCCCAGGCCACCTGTCCTGCCTGAGCTGTGGCCGGGGCATAGGAAGGAGTGTTCGCCAGCCTCTCAGCTCCGGCCTTTCAGGAGATTCTGTTTTTCTTCTTACACTGTGTGAAAGTTTAAGTTTCTGTAAGTGCATATATGCTCTTTGCCAAAAGTTAAAAAACATTTTTGAATGATAAATAGCATGTGCTGATGTAAAAAATCTCTAACTTCAGAAAAGTATAAAGAAGAAAATAAGTTACCTGTGGTCCCACCAGCCAGGCTCTTTCATGCAAATACACGTACTTTCTGTGGGGCAGAGGCAGGGGCAAAGGCGGAATTAAACGCTGGTTTGTGTTCCGCCTCTTCTTGTTTTCTCGCAGGCAGACATTCAGAGGTTATATAATTCACTGTCGCTGCCGTTAATGTTTAGCCAGGGCCTCTTACCTTCCTGTTCAGCTGGATCTTCTTGACTGGGGCTGGCCCCTGTGCTGGGAAGTCGCAGGGGCCATGCAGGCCGGTGTGTGTATGAGAGTAGATGTTTCCAGCTGCGGGAACACCTTGTAGTATAGTTTTCCTTTGGCTCAGGAATTTGTAAATACAGCTTACCGTCTCCTACTTTGTCCTCTTGGCAAAGCAACAGCGTGGCGTGATAGAGAGGCCGCCACTGCCAGGCCTGGCTCCACGTGCACCCGCTGCTGGGCACAAGCTGGGCACTAATCCCTTGGAGCCTGTTTCCTCATCTGCGGACGGCACGGCTCTGTCCAGGTTACCGTGGCGAGTAGAGAATGCTGTCCTGGGGCTCCCCTTGCTGAGATCCCTCTGAGGTGGTGGTTGTGTGTGGAAGGAAGAACTCGTCCTTCCTTATGCATGCGTGTGGATTTACGTGCCCCATTCTGTCCACAGAACAGGTGCCTCCACGGGGCTACGTCACCTTCAACAGCAGCGATGAGAACCCCCTGGAAGAGGGGGGCCTGTGCTACAGGGACGTCACCTCCCCCATCAATGAGCGGGATGTGGAGAGTAGCAGCAGCAGCAGCCGGGGTACGCACACCCCCCCGCCACCAGTCCAGCTGGGCCGTGGCCCTGTGATGGGTCCATCCGGCAGAGGAGAGGGTGAAGGTTAGAGAAGGTTCTGGCTGTTGTGAGGAGAGTCATAATCTGGCTTGGGGACAGGTGAGGAGACTTCTTACCCCGGGGTCTCTGAGCAGGATCTGGGAGTCAGTCCAGACAGACAGGCTTAGCCTCTTGACTGGTAAGTCCTTAGGAAATGTCTTCGTATGTTATGTGCATCGTCCATTCCACAGCTGTTTACCGAGTGTCCTGTGTGCCAAGCACTGGCTAGATGCTTGCATTTATCGGTGAACAGAGCAGACAAACCCTGCCGAGCCTAGAGAGGAAGGGCCTGGCCCGGCAGTCGGCGTGAAGCAGAAGCAAACAGTGAACGATTGGAGGGGCCGGGGAGCGCTGTGGCTGAAGCCGCTCGGGGACAGGGCTCTGGGGAGTCGCCATGGGCGAGGCCTGTGGTCAGGCGTCCTCGTCTTCGCCATTGTCAGAAGAGCACGCCTTCTGTGCCCACCTCGGGGCCGCGCGGAGCAGCAGCAGCAGTGAGGGCCTGGCCCGGGCCCCGGAACTCAGCAGCGAGGCCTCCCTGGAGAGCAACGA
>NW_020174705.1:3986775-4013216 GCF_003031525.2 Neophocaena asiaeorientalis asiaeorientalis | reverse complement strand
CCGGGACCCCCCCCCCCCCCCCCCCCCCGGCGTCGTGGGGGCTGCCTAGCAGTTCACCTGAGGTGAGCGTGTCCATGCAGTGCCACGGGGGCCGCCACCGGGGAGGCCTCTGGCAGGCGGGGGAGTTACGGGAAGTTTGAGACCTTCCCCACCGTGAGGGGAGCGTGCAGAGGAAGCCGCATACACTGGCGGTGGGGCAGGGAGCAGAGCTTGGATGCAGCATGTCAGCTGCCAGCCCCCGCAGTTGCTTTAAACACACACCTCTCACCACAGGATTCGGATCATGCGCGGAAAAGCTCGGTTCGCAAACAAACTAAAAGCTACGTGAAGACCAAGAATCGTTACAGCAGCAGCGACAGCCAGTGGCCTCCTGGCACCGGAACTTCCTGTGCCCCAAGATTGATCCCCCAGACTGACAGGTCCCCCTACTCAGGACCCCAGGTAAGACCGTGGGGCTTCTTGTGATTTGTGAGGCATTTATTTGTACTTCCCATGGGGCCGGCACTGTTGAGAGAAAAGAGTGGGGTGGTTTTCTCCACACGACCTAGAAAGCTACTCGGGCTGAGAGGATTCCTAATGGTGAGAGGAGCCAGTTGCCGGGCTTCTGTTCATTCCTTTCCATGGAGGGATCCGTCTCTCCCCCTGGTTTCCATGCTCAGCTCAGCCTCCCTGAGCCTGGGGAGGAGAAACACAGGACCAGCATCACAGAGCTGCTTTCAGGTGACAGTGACAAGCTGCATGGGAAGCAGAGGCAAAGTGGCACTTAGTCGGGACTTAATGAGAACTTAATTGCTGCCTTTCTCATCGTGGCTGCTCTGACTGGGCAGTTTGTCCAGGATTACAGGTACAACAGCAGCGCCACTGCCTAGTGTGTTCTCCCACCCTCTGCGGGCATAAGTGGTACAGAGGTGGAAGAGAGGTCAGCATTTGCCATTTATTAAAGGCACAGTTCTGCTCTTCACTAAAAGCCTGTGGTTTTGCTGGTTTCTCCTCGCAGCCCCTCTGGCGTGCCTGTGTTCCCAGGCTCGGTGAGCAGCTGACCTCTCCATACCTTAAACACATGCCAATTGGAGCCTTTAAATCAGCTTCTGTAAATATGTTCCAAGATTTGGTGTATGTGCTTGGCAGAGGAGCCAGTGGGGCGAAGCTACCTGCTTCTGGGTCGGGGTTTCCTACGTAGCAGAGCAGCTCTGTCACTGCCATCTCCTGAAAGTCAGCCCTTGACCCAGGGTTTGTAAAACAGAAACAAAAAAAGGAATAAAATATGTTCCAAGAGCTAAAGGAAACCATGTCTAAATACAGAATATCAATAAAGTGATAGAAATAAAAATGAACCAAATAGAAATTCTGGAACTGAAAGTACAATAACTGAGATGAAAATTTTACTAGAGGGGCTTAACAGCAGGTTTGAGCACACAGAAGAGAGAACCAGAAGACTTAACATAGATCACTTGAGGTTATCCAGTCCGATAAAGAAGAATGAGGAAAAATGAACAGAAACCTGTGAGACACCAGCGAGTGTAACAGCGTGCACGTAATGGTGTTCCTGGGGAGGAGGGAGGGAAAAGTAGAAAAAATGTTTTAAAATAGCCAAATCTTATCAGGGGAAATGAAAAGACTGCCGTCCACTGCACAGTCCGTGGGGCCAAGGCAGAAGAAATCCTGGAGAAACATCTAAAGGTGCGAGAATGCAAGTTAAGAAAAAATAATCTCTCAGATACTGGAAATTTTGATTTGGGGATCCAAGAACACGTCGATCTGGGGATCAAACACCAGGCATTGGTACCTACAGCCTGGACCTCTACGTGGTGCTGGCGAGGCCAGGTTTCAGCATCGCAGACAAGAAGTGCAGGGCAGGCTGCGTCGTGACCAAACACAGAATTAACAAAGAGGAGGCCCGGCACTGGTTCCATGGGATCATCCTTCCTGGCAAATAAATTCCCATTTCTATCCAAAAGGCCAAAAAAAAAGTTTTCAGTGAAAGAAAAAAAAGGCCAAATCTTCTCAGATTTGATCAAAAAATGAATCTGTACATCCAAGAAGCTGAATGAGCTCTAAGTTTGTTAAATTCAGAGCCACACCTGGACACATCACAATCAGAGTGTCACTAAACAAAGAATCTTGGAGCAAGAGACAAGTGACTCAGCACGTACAACGGGATCTCCAGACAATTAACAGCGTATTTCTCATCAGAAACCACAGGGACCAGAAGACATGGGACGACATGTTAACCAACAGTGCGACGTCCAGCAAAGACTGTCCCCCAGAGTGAAGGAAAAATGAAGAGTCCCGGGTCAGCAGAGACCGAGAGGAGCTGCTGCCGCAGACCTGCCACAGGGTGTGCTTCCTGCTGCAGTGAAGACACTGGTCCAGAGACGCCCTGCCTGCCCTGCCTGAGGACACACAGGGGGCAGCCCAGGCTCTCTGCCGAACTTGGGAGTCAGCAGAGCTCAGGCCAGGCCAGGTGCTCAGCAGGAGAAAGGCAGCTCTGTGTGCAGCACAGGCCTTTCCCTGTCTCCACGTCTTCGTGGCCTGCCTGTCCTCTGTCTGACCTGCCCTGGCTCCTCACCCTCTAGGACCTCGCCACACTGCTGGAGCAGATTGGCTGCCTCAAATACCTGCAGGTGTTTGAGGAGCAGGACGTGGACCTCCGCATCTTTTTGACCCTCACTGAGAGCGACCTGAAGGAAATCGGCATCACGTGAGTCCCAGGGCCTCTGTGGCTACGATGTCCAGGAACCAGCTGAGGTGCAGCTCCCAGCATTTGGGTGGAGACCCTTCGTGTCCAGTGGCCGGCTTTCTCCCTGCTGTCAGCTGTCCACTCCTGCAGCTGCTCCCAGCTCAGGTGCAGGCAGCCTGGGTCCCGAGGCCCCGAGCTGGCCCGGCAGACACTGCTGTGCTCAGGGCACCCTGACATTTTCCACTGTCCACCTTTGAGAGCATCCCTAGCAGCCCCAGCTCCCTGTCCAGTGAAAGCAGCAGCCAGGCAGGGTGGGAAGGTCATGACTCCTTACGATTCTTTCTGTCTTCTGTCCCAGGATCCTGGGGGCTACTCTCCCCCTTCAAAGCTGGGATCTTTCTAGCAGACAGTCTTGGTAGAAGGACAGCCCACGGAACCTCCACATAGAGCGGGTGCTGATCCGTGTCCTCTCACTCCCTGCTGTAGGTTGTTTGGGCCCAAGAGAAAGATGACCTCTGCCATCGCCCGCTGGCACAGCAGCGCCCGCCCCCCCAGTGATGCCTTGGAGCTGGCCTACGCCGACCGGCTTGAAGCCGAGATGCAGGAGCTTGCCATCCAGCTGCACAAAGTAAGTAGAGAGCTGGGGCAGGGGATGTGCAGAGAAGGACACAGAGTGGAGACAGATGCCCAGCATCAGCGGAGAGCAACAGCCAGGGCGGGTGACAGGATAGCAAGGCCAGGAAGCATCATGGCTCGGATGCAGTGGGGCGCACAGGTGGGCACAGGAGGGAGAAAGGGTGTCAGCAGCGCACACCACCGGGCTTGCAGGAAGGGGCCCAGGCCTGGGGGGCTCCAAGGTGGAGACAGGTCCCCCCAGGCCAGGAGAGGAGGCGGCAGTCTGACGGCGGAGATGGAACCTGGGGTGGGGGAACCCTGCCCGAGTGGTCATTCCCCACCCCCGAACCAGCCTGCTGCACCTGCTGCCTCTCCCGCTGCAGCGCTGTGAGGAGGTGGAGGCCATGCGGGGCCTGGTGTCACAGGAACAGGAGCTGCGGGCCGTGGTGGAGAGCTGCCTCCTGGAACAGGACGGCGCCCGCAAGGACGTCCACACACAGTTGCAGGAGACCTGGGCCCTGGCCCGGGACGCTGCGCTTGTCCTGGACCAGCTGCAGTAAGTGGGTGTCCGAGCTGCCCCCGGGCCCGGGCCAGGCCAAGTCACTGTTTCCTCCAGATTCTTCCAAGAATGGGTTGTTTTCAGGGCCTCCTGGAGTCACCGCCACCCCAATTTCATCTGGCTGTCCCTCCTTGCAGGGCAGACCAGGCAGCAGAGGGGCCCCGTGTGGGTCTTTTCTCTGCCCGGGCCGCACAGGCACAGGCTGGCAGGGTGCACAGGGCAGAGCCCCGCCTCACACTCTGGGAGAAGGGTGTCTGCGATCGCCTGGCCTCTCCCCTCACCAGAGATTGGTTCTCGTGTCCGGCAGAGCCTGTCAAGCTGAGCTGTCCGCCCGAGTGCAGCAGGATGAATCCCCGCTCGAGGCCATGCTGGGCCCAGGCCTCCCCACAGCTGGTAAGGAGAGCAGTGTCCTGGACCCAGAACAGGTAGACAGAGGGCAGGGACACCTCCCCAGGCTGGGTTTTACCACTTGTCTCAGTGCAGTTATCACACTGACACCACCCCACCCCAGATCCTCTCACATGCCCAAGCCCATGTCCTCACTGTCCCTCCAGGTGGCCTTTGGGCCATGGCTGCCTCCACTGTCCAAGACCTCAAGTGACTTCTGCAGCCCCTGGCTGGGCCCCCCGCAGGGCATAGCCCAGGAGTAGGCAGGGGCCCTCACACACATTCCTGGGGCTGAGCCCTGACCGGCCGTCAGCGCTTTGCTCCACAAGTGGGAGGAGAACACTGATATAATGAGGGGGACGTATGGCACCAAAGGTTGGGGGAGGGGCGTCCCCTGGTCGCAGTGGCTCAGGATGGAGGCAGGGCCTGCGAGCACAGACCCCAGGCCTACTCAGCTCTCTGCCCTGCAGACTCCAAAGGCTGGCAGGCCGCCTTGCAGGCCCTGAGCCTCCCTCAGCTGTCGGGAGCCCTGGAGGATCGAGTCCGGGAGATGGGTGAGTCCAGGGGGCCGGACAGCCCACCAGCCCTCAAGGTCATCCATTCCTGTGTCCTCGAGCCCTCCAGACTGCGAAGCAGTAACTGTCTGCCCCCGTTCTCAGGGCGAGTGCTGTGCTTAGTGACCCAGAGCCTGGAGAAGCTGCAAGTGCTGAACGGGAAGGAGAACTGGCGGGAGCCTTAGGCAAGGGGACGGTGAGTGTCCGTCCAGGACCTCGGCCCCAAGAGCAGGGCAGCTGTGCAGCCGAGCAAGCGCCCCCCTCAGTCTTCCCTTTCCCTTCTCAGAATCTGACGTGGGGTGACTGATCCACCCTGAAGCTGTGTGCCCAGAGGACAGGAGGCCAGCGAGCGGGTAGCTGCAGTGGCCAGGGCCAGAGGATCGGGCCCCAGGAGCAGCTGGCAGACAGGACGGGGCTGTGGCCGGTGCGAGGGCAGCAAGGCCCGCACTGAGGCAAGACGAGGGTCTCTTATCCAGACCCGGGAGTGGGGCCCAGAGCAGGCAGGGCCTTGGGGAGAGCGTGTCCCCACATACCACAGGCGCCACACTGAGGTTCGCCCAGACAGGTGAGGACTGGGGCGGGGTGCCTGGGCAGCGTATGTCATTTGCTGGAAAATAAAGTTTAAGATTGGTTGGTGAGGGGTTCAGTTCTGGTCCCATGGCCTGAGGTACTGGCTGATAAACCACAGCAAGAGGAAAGCTGTGCCAGGGCCCTCGCCCAGAGCACCATGCTCAGGGCAGGACCAACTGGGTGATCCCTGCTGCCCCATCCCTCTGTTGCCTGTAGCTAGGGCCACCTTTGCATCAGAACCCCCATGATTCTACAAAGCTACCTGGAGAGCGAAGCAGGCCCCAGAAATAAGAGAGGAGCAAGTACAGGTGTTTTATTTACAGAGCAGAGTGTCCTTGCCCACATGTGCCAGCCACTTCGTCGAGGCTCTAAGATGGGACACCCAGGCTGGGCCGGGAGCATTGCTTTCCTTACCAGGCCGGCGCTGTGGAAACTGTGAGCTTCACTGAGGAGTCTTTCCAGACGTAGGGCCATAGGAGACCGCCAGTGGTGACCTTCCTGTCCTGTGGTGGCTCTGCTGTTGTCATTGTGCACGCTTGGCCAGTGCTGCCAGACTGCTTCCTGGAGGTGCCTGCAGGCTGTGCTGGGAACAGAGAGGGGAGGCTCTCAAAGGAAGCAGCAGTGGGCTCAGCCCAGGCGCCACCAGAGCCACCAGGATCAGGGAGAGGTGTCACACTGTCAGTCTCAGTGAAGAAACCACCAGACCAGGCCCATGGCCCAGAAGAGTCCATGGCTGGCAGTGCTACAGTCAACATGGGGAGGTGGCTGGCACCCCCACCTGGGAGGGGAGGCCTGCATCAGCTCCACCTGAATGGTACCCAGAGCCCCGCTCTTATGCCCGGCCCCTGCCCTCAGGTCCCTGGGTGGCGGGGAAGGGGACACCCTCGTGCATCCACCCCTAGGCCTGTAGCCAGGACTGAAGAACACACAGAACAGCGGAGGCACAACTTTACTGTCCTTCCTCCAGCAGCTCCCTGTACACCTGGGCCCCACGGCCCTGACTGTTCGCAGGGACAGGGCCCAAGACAGAGCAGGTAAAGCTGCTTTGAAAACTCACCACAAATAAAGCTAACAACCAAAATTCACAACATAACCTCCTATCCTGGGCTGGCGTTTCTCCAGACCCTGGGGCTGGCTCGGGGCAGGACGCAGGATGGAGTCAACCCAAAGTTGGCCTCCACAAGAACAAAAGTGCCACGAGAACAAAGCAACTTCTCCAGGGTCCAAGTGCATGTGCACTTATCCACTGAGGCCATCAGGAAACACCTGGGGCTCCACCAGCCCACGACACGCACGCAGAGAGCTCATTTTAGAGTGGGTGCACCCAGGCCACCACCCAGTAACTGCTCTGGGCAGTGGAGAAGAGGAGGTGCCCACTCCCCAACACAGTCGGAATGGGTCAAGCACAGAACATGCTAGAAGACACACTCCCACAATGAGGCTGGAGGGCCCAGCCTCAGCCCACGGGTACAGAGAGCCAGCGGGAGGGCGACAGACACAAGGCACAGGAGCAACCTCAGGAGGAAGATGGGAGCAGCTTCTCTAGGGCCTTCTTCTGCTTTTCTGTGGCCGCAGCCAAAGCTTCAGCCAGCTTTTCCTCGGGCATCATGTTGAGCACCTTGAGAGCAAAGAGGAGCTGGTACTTGGCTGTGCTGATGAAAGCGTTGCTCAGGAAGTTGGGAAAGCCACCGACTCGGTCCTTCTGGGTGTACAGTGGGACGCGCACGAGCCCCAGCACCTGCATGGAGAGGAGACCAGGATTGGGACCAGGCCCCCACACGGATGGCATGGCCTTGGCAGGAGGGGCTTGTGAGCAGCTAGGCCACGGGAAGGACAGCCAGGTTGCCAAGGACGTAATGGGAGACCCAGCTAGGGTTGGGTGAGGTAGAAGCCAGCCAGCTCCCTTGGTGCGGTGCAGCCCCTCTCTTCCCCAAGCAAGTTTCAAGGCCATCCCCATGCACATCCCACTCTCAAGTCCCAGCCCTCATCCACTAGCAGGAAGCCCCACAGTCCACACCCCCATGCTCCCTCTTTCACCTGGTGAATCCCAAACACCTCAAGTGCCACTCCCAGTCTTCCGGACTATAAAACCCAGAAGTAGAGCCTTCATCCCTCACACCATGAGATTCCCGCCCATGAACCCAGACCTACAAGATCTCCTTTTTACTCTGCAGTTTCACACCTCCCGAAGCAGGCACCGCCCCTTCCCATCCTCCCACCGATCCCACTCCCCACTCCCAGGATTGGCAATGGCAGGCAGCAAGGCAGATGGAACACAGCCCCGAGGGAGCCCCAGCCCCGGTCCCCCTCCCACCCTTCCCTCTCCCCACCCCGAAGCTGGAGACAGCGACACCCTCCCAAACTGTCCAGGGGACCCTCAGGGGGACGTGTTACCCATCGGTGCCTTCCGCGGGGCCAGAGCCAAACCCCGGGGCGGGGGGCGGGGCCCGAGCAGCGGCCCCCACCTCCAGGCCGTGATCCCGCGAGTGCACCGCGCTGATCTCCACAGCATGCAGCTGCTCCAGCGTCAGCTGCCGCGCGTACAGGTGCGCCACGACGCGGTGCGGGCCCTCGGTCAGGTGCGAGCTCAAGTAGTCGGCCTCCGTGAGGCGCAGGCAGCCCAGGCCCAGGCCCAGCACCCGATTCAGTCCGTCCTCCAGCGACCAGAAGCGCCGGTCCACGAAGCCCCCGGGGAAGCCCAGCAGTCCGTCGAAGCGCATCTGCATCTGCAAGGGAGCGCCGGGTCACGGGCGCAGGTCCGAGTGGCGTCCCGTACCCGCCCGCCCGTGTCCTCCCGCGTCCTCACCAGCACCGAGAAGCGCATGGGGATGCGGCCGAAGAGTTGCCCGGGGTTTGCGGCGTACAGCATGGCGTGGCACGAGTGGCTCCAGCCCGGCCCCAGACGCATCGCCTCCACCCGGCTGATCTGCTTCAGCTCCGGAACCGCCGCCGCCGACATCTTGGCACTACCCACCGCGACCCGTGCACCGCCCTTACGTGCATGCGCGGGCCCGCCCCCGCCGCGCCCGAGCAATCCGCGGACAGCCCCGCCCCTGGGCCCCGCCCCTCCACCAATCGCTGACGCGCACCAGGGCAGAGCCCGTCACGGCTCTCCGACGCTCCGTTGCGGGGCGGAAGGGGCGGGCACAAAGGGAATGGCTGCGGGCGCCCCAGCCGTCACCCAATAGCCGCGCACCCCGGGCGGGCCCCGCCCACGGTCCTCGAAAACCACAGAGCCCAGGATGCAACGCGACAGCCGAGCTCGCAGGAGTGGAGCGCGGACTTCGGGTCCTCGGGCGCGCGGCGCTTGCGGGGTGGGGACGGTGCTTGCGGAGTCAGGGTTCAGACTACCCGCCCCGAAGAGGGCAGGAGAAGCCCCAGCGATCTCTTTGCCCTCGGCCCTCCCCCAGCGCCTGCCTGGGAGCACCACCCCGCGGGCTTCCCACCGCCAGCTCCAGGCCTGGCCGGCTCCAGCTTCTGGACGCGAGGGCGCCTCCTGCTTCCCCCAAGGGGCTCAGCTGAGCCCTGGGATCAGAGGACACAACCCTCCCCTGCACGCACGCCAGCCCCATCGTTCTGCAGCCGGCTAAGCACTGGAATCCAAGGTCACTGCTGGTCTGCCTGACTAGAAGAGCAGGAAAGCAGAGTCTGGCAAAGCTCCAACTGCCCTCACAGTACAAGTCCACACCCAGCACTGAACTGGGTGCATGGTGAGGAGTTCTGGGGCTCCCTAAGCCCAGCCTGCTGGGGCAGAAGTGATTTAAATCCCGGGGCAGGGAGCTTCCCAGCCCAGAGCACCAAGTACCCTGCCTGTCAGACACTATAGCCAGGTACTGTTGGAGGAAATAAGGTCTCCCCCACTTTATTCCGAGGAGGAACCTGGGGCTCAGATGAATGGGACTTGCCTGAGGGAACCCAGCAGTTTGTGAGAGCCAGGATCCCACCCAAGATTCCCACTGCCTCCTACCCAGTGTACACAACAGAAAACCGTGAAGCTTCAGCAAAAGGGGGCCTGAGTTACTTACCAGGTGTCTGTACTGGAGAAGGAAGTTGCTAGGGCTCGGAAGCGTCAGAAACAGCCATCAGAGGGACAGTAGCGGGGCTCCCCTGGATCCTATGGTGCCACTCGCTCCACCAGCTGGCCCAAGCTCCATTTTTCTCCCACCGTGGACATGGATTTGCTGAGGGAAGGCACCACAGCCTGTGCTCACAGGATGGGTGCCATGGCACAGCCTCAGGAAAGCCATGCAGCCGAGGGCAAGTTCTGTGCCCTGACCGGGGCTGAGAAGGAGAGGGGCAGAGGGCAGGCGAGGGTTGGCAGGATTCGCCAGAAACTCATTCACGTTGGGTCCTCGGTGGTGTTCTGTCAGACGTGGGGAGTAAGGACCCAAAGAGAGAGGCTCTCCCCTACCATGGCCCTCTGCCAGGGGTCAGGGCTCAGGTGGGGCAGCCACAGCTGGCAAGGGGAAGCCAGATTCCAGGGCAGGTAACCGTGTCTGAAGGGGAGAGATTATCAAGGGGAAGGGCCAATTCAGGGAGGACCCCACCTCCAGGCCGCAGACATTAAGAAAGGAAGTGGGTTGGTTTGGGGGCAGTGTGGAGGGAGATCCAGTGCAGGCCATGCAAGAACCCATGTGACACTGAGCGCCCTTCTCCCACACTGGGACCATGCCAGACCCAGGCACAACTGAGGGTGGCAAGCCTTCCTTGGGGCAGGGACAGGCTGCCTGAGTCAGAGGGGACCAGAGGAGTCTACTTGGAACTGTGTCTACAAAGGAGCCAGGCCCCTGCTGGTGGGTGGTGGTTCAGGCAGTGCTGCAGTGGGTGTTCTGGAGCCCCAGCCTTTCCCTACGGGGAGGCTGCTCGCTGGGTAGGGGAGCGCAGACCAAGCAGAGGGCCCTGGCTGGGCTCCAGCATCCTGGCAGCCAAACCTGCCCCTCCAATCCATTCCCCACATGACAGCTGGAGAAAGTTGCTCCCTTGCTTAGAAGCCTCTGACTAAAACTACCCCACAAGGTGTCTGCACCCCACACCCCCAACTCTGATGCTTCAGCCACTTGCTGGACACACTTGGTCCACTCCTGCCTCTGGGCCTTTGCACTTGCTGGGCCGCCTGCCTGGGGTGCGCTTCTGCGGAGAGCTCCTTGGCAGCATTCAAGGCTCAGCTGAAATATCTCCTCAGAGAAGCCCTCCCCAGCCACAGGTTAAATCAACTCCATCTCGTGACCCGCTGACTCTTCTTAACAGTAACCAGACCTGAGAAAACTTGGATTACTTGCGTGGTGTCTCACTGACTAGAACACAGGCTCCAGGGGCCTTGCCCATTTTGACTTCTGGCAGAGCAGGCACTCAGTTCACGGCGGTGGGATGAATCAACTCGCTGAAGCAACTTGCACACCTGGAGGCTTTGGGCTCTGCCACCTGCTCAGGAGGCAGAGCCAAGTCCCAAGGGTCCCTCCTTTGCTCCAACCCAACAATCAGCACGATGATGACCGAAAAAGTAATAACAGCAGCCCTCACGCCCTCCTGGAAGTTGTAGTTCGCGGACATCTTATACATGAGGGAACAGAGGCTGCAGCCACAAGTTGGCACCTGCACTGCTGTGAGGGCGTCAGAGCTGCCACCAGCTACTCAGCTGTCCTGCCTCCCAAGAAACCTCAAGAAGCTTCAGTCCTGCGGTGCTGTGCACGGAGGAAGGAGCGGGTGGGATATTGCTGCATGATTTTATTACTATAAATAGACAGTAAAAACGAACGAAAACTAGCCAATCAGAGTACATCAAATGGTAGCACACGCAAGTACAAGACAGGCCAGTCTGCACCCTGTCCTTCAGAGTTACTGGCACAATATCGATGGCGAGAGGCCGGGGTGCTGGCCGTGAGAGGAGAGGGCTGAGGAGAGGGACACGGCCGCCCTGCCTGTGTGTGTGTGCGTCGGCATGCGTGCACCCATGAACACATGGTGGGTGGGAGGGGAGGGGAGGCAGGGAGCCAAGGGGCCAGGGCAGGCTGCCCCAAGCGTGGCCTCTGTTCACAGGCTCAACCGGAGGGAAAAGGAGTCATCCACGCCCGACTGCCCCACTCAACAGAGCCTCAGGCTGTGCAGCCGGCCGCCCCAGAACCGTCCTTCCCAGGGCAGCTCCACAGGAAGCGGGACGCGCTCCCGCTTGCAAGGAAAGTAAGTGTCTGCACCCGGGAGCTGCAGACCCACCCACTGGGCTCAAGGTCCTGCTGGGGAAGCTCTCACCTGGGGGCACCAAGGCCAAGCGTCCCCTCTGCCTTTCTGTTACCCAGAAAGTTTATCTTTAAAAAAAGACGAGGTCACCTCAGATGGGACCCTCATCCCCTGGCAGGTCCCACCACATGAGTCCCAGACAGAACAAATCAAAGAGAAACGCTAAGTGGCATCTACCTCGTGAAGAGGGAGCGGAGAAGCGGCTCAGGCCCTCCTGGGGCAGGTGGGCAGCAGCGCCACCGGCCAAGTGGAGCCCCCCACCCGGAGGGCCTGATGACATGAGCTAGGCCGCCTCCGAGAAGGTGTGGGGCTCAGAGAAGGGCCCCTGGACACAACCGCTGTTAATGGCCAGACCCAGGCCTGGCCTGACTGCCTAGCCGCCCGGGGAGGGGGGCGGGGGGCAAACTGTGGGAGGTGGTCCCACAGGGCCGCGTGGGGGGGGGAGGGTACACGCATATGGGGAGGGGACAGGCACTGTTTCCTTCATTGACTGACACTCGGACCCCACTTCCTTTCCTCCCACAAGGCCCCCGTGACGTTTCCTGTGAAGACTGCACTCTGTTGGGTTCTCGGGCATTGACGGGCCCCCTACAGACTTGGGGGCTGGGTGAGGCCCATCCAGGCTGCACGTGGGTGATCAGCCCATAGGACGTCTGGGAGGAACCCCAGAGCTCAGCGCCCAGGACAGAAAGCCGCCATCCTTCATCCTGTACCATTTATAAATACATCGACCGTAGAAAAAGGGGGTTGTCAGAGAGGAAGGTCAACTGTGCTCTTCAGTCAAGGGTCACATGGTCCCTCGGAGCCAGTGACCACACAGGGCGTGCAGACTGGAGAGGCCAGGGGTCACGCTGGAGTCCGGGCAGCCCCTCAGCCAAGTCTGGGGAGCTGAGGGCTCCATGCTGCCAGCCTGGCCACGCTCTCAGAGTGGGGTCAGCTCAGCGGCCCCAGGGTCAGGACTGGGGCCACCAAGTGGAGGCCGGGGGGGCCCGGCGGTGTGGAGGCTGCGGGGCGTCTCCATGGAGGTGGACCATCCTGCAGGCGGGAAACAGGGAGGAGGGTCACGTTCGGCTGAGCTGCCCCGCCTCACCGCTCCCTTCGCCCACCAGGCTCCGGGTCCCCACCAGCTGCCCCGCTGTGTGTCTGCGGCAGAGCACACAGAGGGCCCAGTGACCCCAGCCCCCGCCTTGGAACAGAAGGCAATGGGGCACCTTGTCTGCCAGCCCCCAGGTGCCCCGCCTGTGCCTGCTCCGTGCTTCCTGGGCTCCGACAGGCCACTGAATTTGGCTGGAACTCGGTCACCCCCGGTGGAGGGGTGCCTAGAGCGGCCCCAGGAGCCCCTGCCTGCCCTCCTTGGAGGCTGTTCCCGCCATCCCCACATGGCGCCTCCAGGATGCCGTGAGGGGCTCCGTCCCTGGCTCAGGCCACCCCCAGGCGCTGGTGCAGGGGGAGCTGCACACCTCTCAGGGCCGTGCCCATCCGCACAAGGAGCCCCGGGGTGGATTCAATGGCAAACCCAGAAGCCCCCTGCGACAGACTTCGGGGACTCGGTGAGGGACAGTTTTCTTAGGAACCGTGGCTTCACGTGGGAAGCCAGCTCTGCCACACAGCACACAGGACAAATACAATTCCTAGCAGCCGGGTCTGACCCGTTTCCTACTTCCGGAAGTTTTACCTAAGTGGCAACACTCAACATCTCCCACGGATGAGAATACAAGTGTCAGGTCCTATTTCAGCAGAGAGTAAGATTCGTCACAAGGAATGATCAAGGAAGATGAGAAAGGTCTGTGGGGGAAGGCAGTGGGTGGATGGACCCCGCAGCCTGGGTCCAGGACGGCTGACCGGGAGGAGGGCTGCGTCCCACAAGGCTGACACAGCACGCGGTGCAACCCCACCCACACTCGTCTGGAAACCCTGGGCCACCGAAGGAGCCAGGTTCTCTATCTCCAGACTTGCTGGTGAGGCTGCTGTCACCTGAGGGAGGGGCAGGGGCCCCAGCGCGTCCCCTCCCAGTGGTGCTCGCAGAACTGTCTTCTGTAAAACGTCTGTTTGGGTCGCCCAGGGAGAGGGCACCTCCCTGTTAGGTGGGGAGACCACTTCACGCAGCTGCCTCACAGACTGACATCAGGGCATGTTGGTGTTCCGGAAGGTTCCAGAGGTGGGTGGGGGAACAGGCTAGTTGTCAGCGACGGGAGGGTCTCAGCTAGGGCTGAGTCACTGATCCCGGGACCCTCAAGGCTGCAAGAGCCTGAATGGGCTGCCTGGTCCAGATGGGAAATCCTCTGGTTCCAAAAGCCAGCATCAGACCCCGCAGGACCACCTCTCAGGGGCACCTCTGCCTTGGTGTTTGGAGCACTCTGGATTCTGAATCCAGGGCCCCGGAGAAGACACGGCTGTGGAAGGGGCCCGGAAAATGGGAAGGAACCCCTAGCGGGAGCAGGAGAGGAAGGGTGGCTGGGGCCCTCTCTCCAGCACCCTGCCAAGGCCGCCCGCAGAGCCCCCGCCCCGCGTGCGAAGGCGTCACGTACCAGCTTACTTCTCTAAACCACCGGAGCAGGAGCCGGGCCCCAGGGCTGCGCAGAGGAGGAGAGAGACGGAAGCTCGGTTAGCAAAGCGCTCAGAGGGACCGGCACGTTCCAGGGCAGAGGCACTGGCTTTATGACAAGGTGCCAGGGTGGGGGTGGGATATGATGGAAATAAATGCCACACAAACCGATGTGCTGACACAAAAGAGACACGTGCTGAAAACGCTTCCTTAGAAACAGCACTGGGCCCAGTGCTAATGAAGAGGAACCCAGCCCAGGGAAGGATGCAGGTAGCTGTGTCAGGGCTGGAGGCTGGGCACAGCGGAGCCCAGAAAGGGCCCCCACCCTGCAGGGCTGCTGGGATGCCGGACATCTAGGATTTCTCCATTTTATGGATTTGCCCCCATCTCCTTTCTTCCTATCTACGGGATACACTAAGATTCACTGAATCACGCTCCATCCAGCCAGAGAACGCGGTGCTGTTAAAAAGAATGGAGATCCCTGCGTGTGTGCATTCTTAAACACACACACTGATGTGGAAGATGTGTAGGGTCTCTGCTAAGCAAAAAAGCCCAGAGAGAACAGAGGAAGAGGCGTGGGAATGGACGACTCAGAGGTGTGTGTGTCCACGAGGACCCCTGCCTGCCCCCCAGGTACAAGCAGCCATGCTTGTGAGGAGGGGGTACAGGACACCCACGTGCAGCCTCCTCTCTGCTCTGGCATTGAGAACCAGCCCCACCCTGCTGTCCAGTCAGGCCCCACAGCCAGCTTTTTGGTCTCTGTGGCCTCTCCTCTACCACCTCCAAAGCCGACTGCCTCGACCCCCAGTGTAGACCTAAAGAAGGCCCGAGACATGCACTGGGGGGTCCAGAGAGCCAGAGATCCCGCTCTCACCCGTGGGCTGGGCCAGCTGGCTGTGGCCTGTCCTGAGCTCCTGGACACTCCATGGGCCACTCGAGGCGTGGGAAGTGAGGGGTGGCACTGCAGAGGCTGCGTGCACTCAGGGTGCCCTCAACCACACCCAGGGGCTGCCTGCAGGGTCAGGACTCACTCAGGGCTCTAGGAAGCTGAGTCCCTCTCCTGACCGCCCCTCAGCCCCCGACCAGGTTTTCATCCTCATGATATACTAAGTCCTCTGGAATCCTGTGTTAATCTAAGTTCCAAGACACAGCTTTCACCCAGGGGTTCCTTTGGGTAGGCCCGTGTTTGTCAACGAACCAACTAGTGCCCTCCTTCCTCACACCTGGGGACCCGCTGTCCTCTAACCACACCCTCTGTCTGCACAGGCCGCTGCTCATCCAGAAGCCCAGGAACAAGAGGCCCTTCCAGACCAAAGCACATCACAGTTCCCCCAATGCCCAGGCCAGGGGACCAGGCAGTGGTGGCTCCCAAGACAGGTAGGGGTGAGGAGAAGGGGCTTCCCAGCCATGAGGAAGCAGCCAGGCTCTGAGGGCAACGTGGCTTTTTATCTTGATTCCGGAAACCTCAGGTGGTGTCCCAGCAGGCCTGGGCACAAGCGTCTGAGAGACCCCAACTCCCGTCCCGTCTTTGGAGCCCAGGACTTGAACCTGAGGATCTTGACCCAGAGGAGCAGAGAGCAGAGCTAAGGCCACAGGGCCCTAGGTGGGGGCCTGGGAAGGGGTGCGAGGAGACGCAAGACCCCTTCCTGCTGCCCTTGGGCCTCGCTGGCACCTAGTGCCCCAGCCTGTGTCCCTTGCCCTGGCCTGGACGTGCTGCTTCACCCGGGACCAGGGAACCTGTGAGCCCCAGGCCAGTGGTGGAGCCTGTTGGCCCTCGCCAGGCCTGCAGCCAGCGGGGAGGTTTCCATCTTCAGCTGCCTGGGCAGAGGCCCGGCTGCTGGGGCACCCAGCACAGCCCAGGGATGAAGGAAGACAGCAGTGGCAGTGGGACCAGATTTGCCCGCCTGGCCTTAAACAAGAAGCCTTTTCTGCCTTCCTGAGGCTGAGCTGGCTCCGGGATGAAAAGGGGCCTCAGGCACAGGCTCTGCCCCAAAGAACCAGGGGCTGCTCGGTGACTGTGTAATCCGGGCCTGGCCGTGCTTTGGGGGTCAATGGAAGGAGCGTGCGCTCAGAGCCAGGGATGGGGAAGTGGGCTTCCCCCAGGCCTGGCAGGCTCCCAGCGCCACCGGCCGAGTGCCGTTACCTGGCAGGTAGATGTCTGCAGCTGCGCTGGGCTGGCCTCGGCTGCAGGGCTCAGGGCTGCCATCCTGCAGGACGTTCTCGATAGACGGCACTCGGCTCCCTGCAGAGGAAAGGGCAGGTTGGGGACCGGCAGGCAGGAGTCTGGGACCCCAGACCCCACCCTGGGGCCCAGACCCTACCCTTGACTCCCCCTCTGCTCTCCCAGGACCCAGAGGTAGATGTCTATTTTCTTTCTCTTTCCTTTTCTCCTACCACCCAGCGTGGGGCTTTATTTTGTTTTTATCATAAAAACATCACAGACCCACATTTAAAAGACAACATGGAATGGTAATAGATCTGTCTCCTATCTTCCTGGACAGGCAGGTGGGTGCTCAGCCCTCTGACCCCCAGGCCCGCAGCAGGGAGCTCACATGAGGGGGAACAGGGGGGTGTCCTCTCTCTCACACATCAGTTCTCAGCCCGGGACCTGCACTGTGCTTGTGGGGGCATCCCCTCAGGCAGAAGAGGGACCTGGATCCTGTGACAGGGCCTCCGGAGGGCCCCCAGTCCTGGCACATGCTACGTGCAGGTGGGAAGGAGCCACAGCCATGGAAGGTGGGGAAGCTTAGGCCTGAGAGGCAGAGGGACCTGGCCCTGCACGCCGGGTGGGAAGTGACAACACCATGCTCCTGGGGGACACCTTAACCCTGGCACCATGCCCAGGCCCAAGGCCCTGCCCAGCGGCCTACAGGCAGACATGGGTCACCCAGCGCAGCACTGGCCAGGGGCCACCCAGCAGGGAGGGGGTCACAGCACCAGGGTGGCTGCAGGTTGCTCTGGGGGCCTTGACCACACTTTGGCCACCCCCTGGCTCTGTCATTCTCAACTAAAGGGCCTTGGGCCTCCTCCGACACCAACCCTGAGCCTCAGTCTCCTCATCTGTCTGACACGGGGAGGAAAGACCAGGACTGCAGAGGAACAGCGTCTTCCCACCTCCCGTCACCTCCCCACTCACAGCCAGTGCCGGCAGCGGCGCTGGGACTGGACCCCAGGGGGCTGCCAAGTGCTAAACCTCTGCTCAGGAAGGGCACCAGGCCCCTTACACAGTGAACACGCCGGGGAGGGGCCTGGCTGAGCTGCGCACCCACCGGCCATCGGCTACCCCAGGCCTGGGCAAGGCCCAGAGACCCCGGTGGGACCCTGCCCTGGAGGGAGGGGCACAGCCCAAGCCCAGGAGCATGGAGCACCAACCATGGGCAGAATGATCCAGGCGGGAAGAAAAAGGGCTGCTACCACTAAATGGACGGATAAGGAGGGAAAACCAGGAGCGGCCCAGGGCTGTCCTCCATGAGACCGTGTAGGAACCAAAGTGTGTGGTCCCAGGAGGGCAACTAACACAGCTTGGAGGAACCTCCGGAAGAGACTTGGAGGCCCCGCTTCCTGCCGGGCAGGGAGCACCAGGGCCTCAGGGAGGAGAGGGCTCACCTTGCTTTAGTGATGAAGTCTCGTCAACCTCCTCCGTTATAAAGCTCTAGGAAACAAAGGAAAAACATGCCTGGACCCTGGTGCTGACAGCTGGACAACAGGTGGCCGGGGAAGACACAGGGTGAGTCGGGTCCAGGACAGGCGGCGCCTTTGGGTGTGTCACACACAGCTCCTCCTACGGCCCTCGCTGGACTCCACCCAACAGCACCCACCCGACAGATGAGGAAACGAAATGGAGGCTGGGGGAAGTCACAGCAGCCAAGGTCAACAAGCGCGCGAGGGAGTGGTGGAGCGTGGGGATGGAAGGACAAATGGCAATGGCATGCCTGAGGAGGGCGGGCAGGGGCCTCACCTCGGGGGAGCTGCTCAGCGCCACCCCTGCCCCGCTCGGCGGGGGCGGGGCCTCCGAGTCATCCTCTTCATGGATGGGGGACGATGGGGACCGCAGGGTGCTGGGGACAGAGTGGGCAGAGGACAGAGGATGAGCAACGCCAACCCCACCCAAGCCAACGCCCCAGCTGGGCCAGCAAATGTGCGCTAGGCCTGGGGAGTAGGTGGCCCTCCACCTGCAGCCTGCACACGGCGCTGTGTGCAGGGGAGAGTGGAACCGCGATGGTATAGGCTTGGGGTGAGGGCTGAGCAACAGCAGGAGAGACCCACGTGTCCTTTTGTATCTTTGGAGTTGTTTTGTCACACGTATAAGGCGCAGGGGCTATGGGAGTTTTATAGAACCTGTGCCTTCTTTATACTTTTCTAGAAAACCAGCACACGTCTGAGCAAAGACTAAACACAGCAGGGCTGCTCGCTGGCACCTCCAAGTGTCCAAAGGACCAGGACTGACCCTTGCCCAGCCCCTGGGCATGTGGCCCTCGAAAGTCCCTTACATCAGTGATGACGATCCTGTAATTGCCAAGCAAGGCCAGGGCTGGCTCGTGGGGCACAAACAAGGTGGATGAGGTGTACCTGGAGGGTCCCGCACACCTTCCCCAGGGGGCTGCTGGCGGTGGTCTCACCTGTCGGGGGATTTGCTCCTCAGCTTGCCTTTCTGGAGGCTGCTTTCCATGATCCGATCGATCCCAGCAAGTGGACAACTCGCTTGGGACAGGCCGTCTGAGACGCCTGAATAGGTGATCTCTTCATAAAGGGGGGCCGAGGGGATGGCTGGGGAGGCGGCCCGAAGGCCGTTGAGCGCCTCGAGCAGGGAGATGGGCTCGTAGCCAGGCGGGATGCTGTCGGAGCTCTGCAGGGACAGGAGCAGGTGAGGGACGGGCCGGCCAGGCACCCTGCCCACTGCCCATGGGCCACAGAGCCCCAGACGCCGGCCTGGTGCCCCAGGGATGGTCTGCTCCCCAGAGCCTGCTCTCTGACCATCTCCTGTCCACTCCACCTTCCAGAGACTCATATCCCCCTCCCTCAGAGGGGCACCAAGAACTCCAGAGCAGCATCGGACACCCCTGCCCAGGGCGCCCTCGGCCATCAGCTGCAGCTGCAGCCCAGGACACCCAAGTGGCCCACTCGGTGCCCAGGATGGAGGAAGAGAGGGCCTTGGCCAGCCCCTACCTGGCTTTCTGCTCCTGCCTGGTGGGCGCAGAGAGTGAGAGAGGTGTTAGTGAGAGGAGGGGGCAGGGGCAGGGGCAGGAGGGGAGCAAAGCCATGGCAGAGGCAGGAGAAGCCGGTGGGAGTGTGTGGCCTAGGCCAGGAGGACCTGCCCGACACGGGGACCCAGCCTAGAGATCCTCCTTGGGCCAGACAAGCAACTGCAGGGCTGATATGGGCTCCGGGGAGTCTAACAGGCACCTCCACAGGACCAGTCTCACCCTCTCTGGGAGTAGATCCAATCAATAGGCTGAGTCTTGCTTTAGGGTTAAAGGCAAAGGGAGATGTTAGGCCTCCCAAGCCGGGGGGTTGGGCAGCCGCCTGCCCTCACTCTCGTGGACAAGGTGAAGGGCAACGCTCTCTACATGGGACTCCTGCCTGCCCGGCTGACCTGTGAGAAGGAAGGGAGCTGCCCTTCAGGGAGGTGACAGAGTGACCCCTAGGGACCAGGGGGAGGCAGAGGAGCCAGGTGGTACTCTCTGTCCTCGAAGCACCTCCTGGGTTCCCTGGGACCACGGTGCCTGCATTTGTCCCAAGCCACCCCTTGCCCCTCGAAACAGGGAGAAAACCTCTCTGTCTAGGCTGACCCTCAGTGACCCCAACCCTCTACCATTTTCCAAAGGGGCCCGGGGCTCAGCGGAGGCCCCAGGCAGAGGCCCGGCCCAGCCGCCACATGCTGTCTGCTCCCTGAGATGCAGGAAAAACTTGAGAAATACAAGTGTTGGCCCGCAGAGCAGGGGTGCAGGGGGAGCAAGCACGAGGGACGTTTGCAACAAGAGCGGCAGCCTTAGTTCCGCCTCCGTCATTCCACTGCCAGCAAGAAAAAAAAGGGAAACAGGGCATCAGGAGACCACGGGCAGAAGCAGAGCTGGCGAGAAGGGGCGCCCGGGGCTTTCTGCCAACAGACCTTGAGCTTTGCTTGTTCCACAAAACTCCCTTCCTGGGCAGGGACGCCGGGACTGGGGAGAGTGGATTTGACAGATTAAATGAACAGAACACGTTAGCCTGGGGTGAAAGTGACTTCCCATTCTTGTCACTGGTACAATAATCAGGGCACAGGGCAAAGACGTAGCCACAGGGCCAAACACACTTACTGTTTCCCTTTTAGGTTTCTTGCTGGCCAGTGAGGCAGGGTGCGACTTTGATTTTTTAAAGGGACACTGTCAAGATAAAAATCATAGATTTTACCGCTGCCACCCCCCATGCGGCGCTGGAGCTGGCTGGCTGGGGTCTCCCTGGTCTGCTGGTCTCCAGGTGTGCCATGAGCCAGCGCTTCGCAAATTCTACGTGCATGTAAATCGTGGGGACCTGGCCGAGCATGGGTTCTGCCTTGGGCCTGGGTTGGCTGCGCCTGCACATCCTTGCAGCTCTGGAAGAGCCCATCCCCGTCTGCAGCGGCCACTCATGGTCTGGGTCACCCTGAGCAGCAGGTCCTGGCCAGGGCAGGTGTTGACAGTGGCCAAGCACTCCCCACAAGCAGGCCTGGCTGGGCACAGGGAAGGGACCTGGAGGTCCCAGCACAGCCTCATTGACTCATCACCAAGTCTAACTCCTAAAGGTGGGGCTAAAGCCCCCGATGACCCCCACTCTGCAGCGATCTTAACAGACTCACTGGAGGAAATGCCCAATTTGGACTCTAGTACTACGTGGAAATTGCTCGTGCAGGGAATGTGGCAGAGAACAAGGGCCACTTAATTGGGACTGTAACCTCCAGAGAGGAAGGCGGTGGCCCTCTGGAGTGTGAGCTTACCATCCAAGCTCCAGGCTGCCCTGCACTGTGGGAGGCACTTCAGCTCTCAGGACAAGAAGGATAAACATGGGAGGATCCCGCCTGACCCTCAGATGCCAGGGCAGAAACCCGGAGAGGCGACAATAAAAACCTACCACCTGAGCCCACCCTCCGTGGAATAGCAAAGCTCCTTTCTCGGGGTCAGGAACAACTCAGTACTGTTTTTATCTCCACCAAAAACATGGTGCTGGAGAAAGTACTCGCTGTTCTGAAAACAAGTCCACTGTTAAAGGGCTGAGGGCCTGGTTTCAGAGCCGGAAGCCCTGATGCCTATGGGCCTCACAGGCTAAACAGTGTGGCTGGCCCGGGAGAAGTGGGGTGACGGGCACCCCAACCTGAGGGGCAGCCTTGCTCCTGATCCAGCAGCAAGACCACACCTTCAGATTTTGAAAGAGAAGCCAGAAATCTGAGTCTTAAGGAAAATTCCTAGACTTTTAAACATTGGCCCAATTTTCAGAAATGCTGGGCTGAACACATCACACCTGCTGGCCTGGGGCAGGTGCCCTCTGTGGGTATGCCAATCCAGAGGGCTTTGGCTCTTTTTCCTTTTTGTTTTTTAAAAATAAATTTATTTATTTATTTTTGGCTGCTTTGGGTCTTTGTTGCTGTGTGTGGGCTTTCTCTAGTTGTGGTGAGCAGGGGCTCTTCGTTGTGGTGCATGGGCTTCTCATGGCGGTGGCTTCTCTTGTTGCAGAGCATGGGCTCTAGGCACCCGGGCTTTAGGAATTGTGGCTCGTGGGCTCTAGAGTGCAGGCTCAGTAGTTGTGGCGCACGGGCTTAGTTGCTCCACAGCATGTGGGATCTTCCCAGACCAGGGCTTGAACCCGTGTCCCCTGCATTGGCAGGCGGATTCTTAACCACTGCACCACCAGGGAAGCCCGCTTTTTCCTTTTTAGAGAGCTGGCAGGGCCTCTAAGAATCACTGGATCCAAACAACCTCAATTGAGAGCCCAGAAAATAGGTTCACTGGCTGACGATGCTCAAAGCCAGCTGGGACCCAGGAGCCAGGAGCCGGGCCTACCCCTGTCCGTCCTCGGTCCTTCTGCCCGACCTGCCCACCTCAGCGACCCCCTAAACCCCACCCTGTCTGTGTGTCTCTCCACATCTCTTTCTGTGTCTCCCTGTCTGCCCATCTCTCAGCATCTCCCTTCTGAACCTCATCCCCATCTGTCTCTCTCTCTCTCTCTCTCCGTATCTGTCTCTCCATGTCTCTGCATTTCTGTGTCTCTCCCTCCCCATCTCTGTCTCTGCCCACCTCTCTCTCAAGGTCACCTTGGTGGAGCAGAGGTGACGACACCACGACCCTTCAGACTCAGCGAAGGGTCACCTGCATCTTAGGCTCTTGCTATTGGCAAAAGCAACGCCATCCGGCAGCCAGAGCTCACTGGGCCCAGCCTGGATCACCCACGCATCTTCACAGCTGCCCGTCAGGACCAGGCAGGTGAGCCAGAGGCCCAGAGAGCTGGCAGGCAGGGGTGCTGGCCAGATAGTCTGGGTCCTGGCCTGGCACCACCCTGAGGGCAGAGCCTGGGCAGCCTCCTCCTGGCCACACCTCCAGGGCTTCCTGACCTACTGGCTCCCACCAGACCAGCCCCACCAGGAGCCAGGCACTGTCCTAACATGAAGGCGGGCCCTGCACAGTAGGCAGGGGCTTCCTCCAGGCCCCTCCTGTCTCTACCCCCACACCCTCCAATGCAGGAAGGAAGAGGCACTTACAGAATGTTCATCGTGGTCCATGCTCTGGGCCAAAACGGGGCTGAAGGAGATGGGGGACAGGGCTCCTGGCTTCTTCCTCACTGCCCGGATCTGCAGAAGGGCCCGGAAAGCTGTGGTGGAAGGACAGGGTCATGTGAGGCAAGGGGCAGCACCACTGAGACCCTCCAAGTTTCGGGGACACTGACCACCCACCCACCCCGCAGCAATCCCAGGACAAGCCACGTTTCTGAGTTGAAGGCAGTATTTTTTTTTGACATCAGTTTCAGTAAAATTTTGAGGGGTATGTCTCCTCAGGCAAGGGAAACAAAAGCAAAAATAAACAAATGGGACTATATCACACTAAAAAGCTTTTGCACAGCAAAAGAAACTATCAACAAAATGAAAGTCCACCTACTGAATGGGAGAAGATATTTGCAAACAATATATCTGATAAAGGGTTAAAATCCAAAATATTCAAAGAACTCATATAACTCAACATCAAAACAAACAACCCAATTAAAAAATGGGCAGAGGGGCTTCCCTGATGGCGCAGTGGTTAAGAATTTGCCTGCCAATGCAGGTGATATGGGTTCGAGCCCTGGTCCGGGAAGATCCCACATGCTGCGGAGCAACTAAGCCCGTGCGCCACAACTACTGAGCCTGCACTCTAGAACCCGTGAGCCACAACTACTGAAGCCCGCACGCCTAGAGCCCGTGCTCCGCAACAAGAGAAGCCACCGCAATGAGAAGCCCAAGCACGGCAATGAAGAGCAGTCCCCGTTTGCTGCAACTAGAGAAAAGCCCGCACGCAGCAACGAAGACCCAACACATACAAAAATAAATAAATAAATAAATAAATTTATTACAAAAAAAAAAGATAGATGCACCCCCTATGTTCTCTACAGCATTATTTACAATAGCTAAGATATGGAATCAACCAAAGTGCCCATGAACAGACAAATGGATAATAAAGATGGGGTGTATATACAATGGACTATCGTATATGTATATACACCATAAAAAAAGAATAAAATCTTGTCATTTGCAACAACATGGATGGACCTAGAGAGTATTATGCTAAATGAAGTAAGTCAGATAAAGACAAATACTGTATGATTTCACATACATGTGGAATCTAAAAAACAAAATAAATGAACAAACATAACAAAACAGAAACAAGAGTTATAGATACAGAGAACAAACATCTGGCTACCAGATGAGAGTGGGTGGGGAGAGGAAGAAATAGGTGAGGGAGATGAAGAGGTACAAACTTCCAGCTGCAAAATAAATGTCATGGGTATGAAATGTACAGTGTGGGGAAATATAGTCAGTAGCTATGCAATATCTTTGTATGGTAACAGACGATAACTAGACTTACTGTAATGATCATTTTGAAATGTACAGAAAATAATTATTATGTTGTATAACAGGAACTAACACAGTGTTGTAGGTCAGTTACACTTCAAAAACAAACATACACACACATAGAAAGAGAGATCAGATTTGTGGTCACCAGAGGTGGGGAGGGGGGAGGGGGAATTAGATGAAGGCCGTCGAAAGGTACAAACTTCAAGTTACAAGATAAATAAGTACTAGGGATGTAACGTACAACATGATAACTATAATTAACGTTGCTGTGTGTTATACTTAAAAGTTAAGGGAGAAAACCCTAAGAGTTCTCATCACACACACACAAAATTTTTTTTAATTTCTATCATTTCTTTATATCAGATGATGGATGTTCACTAAACTTATTGTGATATTCATTTCGTGACGTATGTAACTCAAATCATTATGCTGGGCTTCCCTGATGGCGCAGTGGTTGAGCGTCCACCTGCCGATGCAGGGGACACGGGTTTGTGCCCCCGTCCGGGAGGATCCCACATGCCGCGGAGCAGCTGCGCCCGTGAGCCATGGCCACTGAGCCTGCGCGTCCGGAGCCTGTGCTCCGCAACGGGAGAGGCCGCAACAGTGAGAGGCCCGCGTACCGCAAAAAAAAAATCGTTATGCTATACATCTTAAACTTATACAGATCTGTATGTCAATTATATCTCAATAAAACTAGAAGAAATAAAAAATTTAAAAATAAGGTTAAAGGGAAAAAGAAAAAAGAACAGAAACAACATGAATAGATTCCTCCCGGTAGTAAGCCAGAAGCTCAAAGGAAGCACGCCACCTTCTTGGAATCAAATAGTAAGAATGATTTCCTGAAGACAGTAATTCTCAGATACAAGGAATTTTACTCAGTCAAATATAGTTGATGAAATAGATAACCACAATTATATTCTAGTTTTCAAATGCATAAAGAATTTGCTTTGTGAAAGTAAGTTGGTTGTGAAGTAAGAGTCCATGAGATATTAAAGAGTATTAACTTATTATTGAAAATGAAAATATGATTTAATTAGAACAAATGCCTTCAAAATGCCCTCCCTTTATCTCCTCTTACTGTATATACTAACAACGGAATACCTTTAACCTGGAATGCAATTCACTAAAAACAACTAAAGAAATCAAACTGAGAAACAAAGTAAAATAACATGTTACCAACAGAGACTCACTGAATCTAAGTTAGGTTTTTGAGTATGCTACACACAGGGCAAAGAACACTTTATTACAAAGATCAATTTGCATTAAAAAAAAAAGATAAACCTAAGCTTTGTTCTCTTGTCTTTTTCTGCCTCGGTGTGCAGCTTTCGGGATCTTGGTTCCCCAACTAGTGACTGAACCTGGGCCACGGCAGTGAAAGCCGGGAATCCTAACCACTAGGCCACCAGGGAACTCCCTAAGCTTTATTATTTTTAAAACACACTTTCTTTTTCTCCCCCAGGGTTTTCCAAGGCCATGTATATTGATTAATTGCTGTGAAGCATAATTTTAACGTAGCCATAGACTACTCAACAAAAGAGAGTTTTATAGTGAACAGTCATGAGCCTAAGAACTAAATGTAGCAATAAAGAGATATTTTCACACTTGGAGTTTTAAATCGACCAAGACATTATTTCTGAAAGTGACAGTAAATCTGACAGTCTTTGTCTATGCTAAAAAAAAAAAAAGCTGTCATTTATCTCCTCAGAGAAAATGTCCTGCAGCTCCCATAGGAGGGAGCTCTTGACGCTCACACCCAGTCCCTGCCAGGACCAGCAGGAACCAGGCCCAGGACTGCTGACCCACCAGCAGGACCTACAACCTGAGAATGTTTACTCTCTATTGGAGGATGAATATTTTGTTCAGAATTAGGCCCAACATGACAACTTTTTTTTTTTAACGCCGTATGCGCCACTTGTGGGATCTCAGTTACCTGACCAGGGATCGAACCTGGGCCCTCAGCAGTGAAAGCACAGAGTCCTAATCACTGGACCTCCAGGGAATTCCCCCAACGTGACAACTTTTGACTGAGAAAGTCCAGATGCTCAAGGAAACCAAATTTAACTCCTTGATCATTTACACCCACCACACTTTTCATTTTATTATAATTTTTTATCAAAATATTTCCCACATACTCTTTGAAATAAAGATCTGACTTGCTGATTGCTTCTGTGCAGCTCACCCCACACACTGCCCTGCAGCCCCTCCTGGATACTTGCCCTGCATCCGACTTCCCTGGAGGCAGA
>NW_020174705.1:3971731-3986463 GCF_003031525.2 Neophocaena asiaeorientalis asiaeorientalis | reverse complement strand
AGCCGGCAGATGGGGCAGTTGCTGGCCTGGTAGCGCAGCGTGTCGGCGCACGAGTTGCAGAGGCACAGGTGGCGGCAGGGCAGGATCAGCGTGTCCCGTAGGTCCGACAGGCACACCACACACTCGTTGCTGTTGTCGCTGTTCTCCTCGTCTGAGGGCTATGGGTACACCGAGGGTCCCAGGGTCAGTGGCTCCCGAGGCCAGAGGCCAGGGGCCTTCCTGTTCCCACTTCCCCTGGCGGCTGCGGTGGCAAAGGGAAGCCCCAGGGGCAGAGGAAGATCACCAAAGAGCAGGACGCCCACCTAGCCCAAGACACCTCCCCAAATCGAGAGATCTTGGGTCTCCTACTCCCCAGAACCAAAGAGGAAATGTGGGAAGACTCGCGTCTGCCAAGGCTGCCCATTTACTTGCTTAAAACAGCAACAACAAAAACAAGGCAACGGAGTTCCCGGGCAGTCCAATGGTTAGGACTCTGCTTTCTCTGCTGGGGCCTGGGCTCCATTCCTGGTCGGCGAACTAAGATCCCACAAGCTGCGCAGTGCGGCCCCCCCAAAATAAATCAGGCAAGTCTAACTTGTTGAAATGTTTTCCTTAAGTAATGGCACCTTCTGGAAAACAAAATTAGCTTCTGGATCAAGAGGTAGCAACAGCCTAAAACAGGGATCAGCCAAGTCCAGCCTGCTGCCTGCTTCTGAAACAAAGTGTTACCGGAACACAGCCTTGCCCCTGTGTTTCTGTATGTCTGTGGCTGCTTCTGCACGATCCCGGCAGTGCTAGACAGATGAACAGAAGTGACAGATGCCATAGAGGTCGACAGCATTAACTACCAGGCCCTCTATGAGAAGTCAGATGACCTCTGATGCAGAAACATGACCTGGGCAGAGAGCACTTGGCATCCAGCCAGTTCCAGCCACCACGGAAGCTGGCCTGAGACCCCAGAGGTTTTTAAAAAAGGCAGCAGTTTCATTTGTGTCTTCAGACAATGACAAAGGCATGGACTAATTCCCTGGCTGTGCCAGACCTTGGCTCTGTGGACCACCAGGCTCCTGTCACAGGCATTGGAAGGCGAGCCGGCCCACGGGTGCAGCGCGGGCTCAACCGCTGATGAGAGAAGGGAAAGGCCAAGGCTGCACCGGGGAAGGGGGCAGCAGGAGGGGGTCCGGCATCCCCATGCTGCCCTGATGGCCAGCTGCCCAGTGATGGTAACAAGCCAGTGAATTTGCTGGAAAAAGGACAATGTCCCACAGACTCTGCTAACTCTAGAAATTAAGGAAAAATGATGGAGTCTGGGGGCCTGGGGTCTCCAGGGGAAGGCTCAGCAGGGAACTGGCTCATCTGCCACCAACCTGCAGGGCCCTGGCCAGGACAGGGGCCCCAAGCAGGTCACCCACAGGCCTGCCTCCGAGCAGCTGGGAGGAGCACAGCGGAGCACGGCCAGCCTGGCCCGTTGGTGCCACAAGCACGCACCTTCGTCTCCTGGTTGTTCTTGTTCTCAATGCCGTAGATCTCCTGCAGCAGATAGCTGACCCGGTCCACCTGGAGAGCAGAGAGGTGTCTGGACACTTGCTCCCAACTCAATGGCTCCTCTGCACCCACCTTTCCCGACAACCCCTCCCAGGTGCCGGGCTCGGGTCCTGGGGGCAGGTGTGGTTGGCGATTCTGTCTAGCCCCACCCCCAGGGAGCAGGCACTACTGGAGACAGGCAGGGAGAACCGTCACCTGCCCAGCCGACCGGTATCAAGGACACTGGGCTGGGCCCAGGTTCTGCCTGCCCTGGAGGGCGTGGAGCCAAGCTCTACCCAGACCTGGCGACCACATCTTCTGCCCACCTTACTGTGCCCAACCCCAGACAAAAACGACCTTGGACCCTCCTGTCACCAGCCCCACAAGAGTGACCAGAGTCAGGCCTCGAGCTGACCACAGTTTATTGGCCAGATACTCCTCCTGAGAGCCACGGCCCTGCCAGTCAGCTCTCCTGAAACAAGTGCCCAGACCATCACTGGGGTCTCCTGCCCTCCTGCCACCTCCAGGTGTTGCACCTGCCAGAGTTCTCTCAACCCCTCTTTTAAAAAACTCAGCAACACCACTCCCGGGTTGTGTCTGACATACCTGAGCAGCTACACACAGGATAATCTGATAATCACAGCTTTGGAGACAGACCCCACCATGGCCGCTGTTAAATCAGTCTCCAGGCTCATTTCAGGGGACCCTGTCCGCTAAATCCTCATAGAATGTACCTAAGTCGGAGGCCACCAGGGATAATTCTTCCTGGTGATAGACTATGGAATTACGGACCCCAAAGAAAGGCTGTACTGGTCTGTAGCTCCCATTGGTTCCAAGATATTCCATCCTTCTCTCAAATATGGATTAAGTCAATCTAAGTCTTTGCCCAACACAGAGGTGATTTCAGCAATTTGTGAGGAGGAGGGGAGGCTGCAGTGTTTCTTCCTTCTTTCCTCCCTCCCTTCCTCCATCCCTCCCTCCCTTCTTTCCCTTCTTCCTCCATCTGTCCATTCATTCACTCGGCAAGTGTTTACTGAACACTCACTCGGTTCAAGCTGGACAAGGTTTGGCTACGATGGTCAATGCAGGTACGTGGTGGGTATGCAGTACACGCAGACACACCCAGTGACCCCGACCCTGACTCCCGGAGCCCAGGGCCCACAGTAGGGGGTGTCACCAGCTACTTCCACAGTGGCCATGGTGGCCCGGGGAGAATAATCCACAGAGACCACTGGGTCACACGTGTGCGCCTGTCTTTTAAATCAAAAGGGCTCACGGTATTTCCTCTGATGGACTTACGATTTGCTTCTGCTTTAAAGGCTTCACAGAGAAGCTGCCGTCGACGTGCTGCAGGGAAGAAGGACAGAGAGGTTAACTCGGCCATGCTGAAGGCCCGTCGTCGGTCAACCCACATCTACGGCTGAAAAAAGAAGGGGCCACACAAAGACTCAAGAGACAGGCCAGGGATCCTCCAACTGTGGTCCTCTGACCTGGCTTTGAAACTACCCAGAAAATCTTCTAAAAATATCGCCTCCTGGGTCCCACCCTGACCTACAAAACCCAACTCTCCCTGGGTCGTTCTCAAGAACACTCAAGTTCACCACCATCAGCCAAGTTCTGACAATGGATAGGCACCTCCCCAGCTGCAAGAAGCAGCACCTGGATGACAAGAACTAAGACAGACGGCTCCAGCCCTCAAAGGGCTTGGTCGAATCACGAAGACAGCACAAGGATGTCACTGCCTTACGTACCAGGAAGGCCCAAAGCTCTGAGAGCCGTGAGAACAAGATAGAGCAAATGCGTCTGGTGGTACCTGGGGAGGCACACGGCTCCGAGTCCACACAGTTAAGCACGGTACCAGATCTGAACTCTCGCTCACCAAATACCCCTTCTGAGTCCACTGAGACCAGCACCTGGCATTTTCTGTAAGGCTGATGGGTTCTGACAGAAGTTTCTAGCATGCCGCACTCCAAAAATAAGGTAGTTTCTCACGGGACTCTACACTGGAAGCACAGAATGGAGTGTCTGCCAGTGACGGCCCATCGCCCTGCCAGAGCACACAGATGGTAAATAGTCACCATCTCCTCCAACAAGGCCGGCCTGGGGAGCACAGCTGGTGAGCCCAGAGATGGAGAGGGCCACCTCCACCACGGCCCCAGGAGGCCAGGGAGAGCACAGACCCAACGTCGCCAGAGGGGCCTCAGGCCCAGCTCCACGGACCCCCTGGGGCATCTGGAAAGATCCAGATCACATGGAGGAGATGGGCTCTGCACTTAAGGCTTTCGGGGTTACAGGTACACCCTGGGCTGAGGAAGCCAGGGCTTGGAAGGACGTCCAGAACAAGCGGTCTGAGACTGGTTTCCTCGTGAGGTCCTTGCTCCTCGTCCACCTGGGCCACAGGCTGGCGCTAAAAACACAACTGCACAGTGCCGACCAACATCAAGGAACACTACAAGGTGGGGATCAGCCGTAGCCTTTTCAAATAGGGGACACACCCCACTACTCTGGCAGGGCTCTCAGTGACCAGGGACCCTGTCCCAACACAGCTTGGCCCTCGCTCGCTGCATGGACGGACGCATGGAACTGTCTGGACCCCGGTGAGAGGACCAACCCTAGAACCCGAGACACCCTAATGCAGAGTAAGTGGTGGGGCTGACTGTCCTCACCACCAGCCAACACCCCCACCACACACCATAAACACGGCCACAAATCATGGACAGTCAGGGGCCTGGGGACTCAGGTCTGGTGGAAAAAAGGGCAAACACCTAAGTTCAAATACACGTAACACTAAAAAAGTAGTAGTAGTAAATGAATCCTTCCATGTAAATGGTCTCTTTATATACGGGGCACCCCCAACTCGGGGACCCCAGGAGAGTATGTATGTCACGTCTAGGACCGTACTAGGCAGGTGGCAGACCCTCGTCCACCCCACCAGCATTTACTGGGCACCTACTGCGTGAAGGATACGATGACAAATGAGGAGTCGGCTGCACGATCAGGAGCAAGATGGCACTTACCTTCTCAAAGGCGGCCAAGAGCACGTGGGCGTGGCCGGCCACTTCCACACCTGCCCGGGAGAGAGGAGAGTGGTCAGAGCCGGCCTCCACCACCCCTGGCCCCCCACCCCAGGCCTCCTCTTTCCAGCTGGCACGTCCCCAGCTCTCAGCCTGCAGGCAGGGCCTGGTCCTCTGAGGACCCACTGAGGTCTTGTCCTTGCCTCGCCCTCCTCTGCCTGCAGCTCCCTCCGACCTGCGCACCTCACCCGGCCCCAAAGCAGCCACTGCTGGCTGCTCACGGTTGGCTCTGCTCCCGTCTCACTCGGCATGGGGACAAGCCTAGGCCGGGCAGGGCTCCGGTGTCTGCACCCTCGCCCGGGACCCCACAGCCCACAGCAGGGGCAAGGAGAGGCCAGCAGGACTGGCAGGAGGAGGCAGGTGGCGAGGGGTCAGCGTGGCACCGGCAGCCTTCATCGTTCCACTGCAGGGTGGACATCAGCACCAGAGGCCTGTCTTGCCACTGTCAGCACCGCGAGAGCCAGGCTCTGCCACAGGGGCGCAGGGACGGCACCAGCAGCAGGAGACGGAGCGCTCGGCGCCCGAGCCCCCTGGCCCCAAGCCCGCCCAGCAGGCTGAGCCGACGTCGTCCGCTGTTTCTGGACTGAGATCCCCGGACCCGGCTGACTGGGGTGAGAAGGGCCTCTTCCCAAGTGTGCACGCCTGGAAGGGAGACCGAAGGGAAAGGCCACTCACCATCCCCCTCATCCACCACAGCCTGGATGACCACTGGAAACATGCCCCGGTCCAGGTCAAAGTTCAGCTGCGGAGAAAAGGAGGTGACAACAGTCAGACTGAGCTGGAGGGAGCGGGTGGGATGAGTAGGAGGCGTCGAGGTGACAGAGCTGAGGCAAGACAGGCGCCCTTTTCTTCTTTGTGGTAAAGCAGATTAAAAGGGCACATTTGTGTTCTAAGTGTAACTCAGTGTCATTAAGTACATCCATACGGTCACACGACCATCAGCACCATCTTTCCTGGAACGTCCTCGCCAGCCCTCAGCGGGCCTCCCAGCCCAGCCCAGTCCTGGAACCTCCATGCTGCTGCGTCTGTAGACGGGCCGACCCTTGGACATTCACAGAAATGGATGCACACAGTATCTGTCTTTTGTGTCTGGTGTCTCTCAGGCAGAATCATCACGCTGCAGGCGCCTCCCGCTTAAGGCCGAGTAGCACTCCCTGCCTGGCCAGACCTCACTGTCACCCATTCACCTGCTCACAGACACCAGGCCCCCCTTCGGTTGTGCTGAGCGGGGCTGCCTCTGCTGGACTCTGCTGGGTGGACCCCTAGGCACGGGAGTGCCGGGTCCCACGGAGATCCCGCGTCTAACCTTGTGAAGAAAGGCACCCAGCTCGGCCCCAACAAAGATGGAACCAACGTGAAGGAGAGACCACGTGGCTTGTCCGAGCTCACGGAGAAACCTCCTCTCACTTTTCCTTCTCCTCCTGCTTAAGTCCCTCCGGGGATCCCCGCTGCCCACTGGCTGCAGGCCACGCTCCTCCCCACGTGTCCACTCAGGTGCAGCTTCCACATCTGCTCACCAGTGGGGACCGCGGGGAGGTCACACAGAGCCTGCGGGGCAGAGGCGCTCAGCCAAACACACCCACCACGGGAAGGGTGCCCAGCGGGTCCCTGGCCATCGGTGGGCGGCAGGGCCGGGCGGGGCCAGTGCTGGGACAGGGCATACTCAGCACTGCCAGGTTCGGGTCTGGCTCTACAACCTGAGCATCAGGTCCCGATCCTAATGCAAAAGTTCCGAGCAGGCGGCCGAGAGAGCACGCGGTGAGCACCAGCCCCCGGAGCTGCTTGTGTTCAGGCAGCGGGAGCCGAGGAGGGAACTGGCCCAGGAGGACCACGTCGGGTAGGGGCTCCAGGGCACGGGGCTTGGTAGGAACGTGTGTGCACAGATCCACATGCGGAGAGGTGTCCAGGCCTACCCAGGACCCACAGCCTCAGGGTAGAAGGGCTGCACCACCAAAACTTGGACCTGGGAGAGGGAGGGACCCGCTTTCCCTGCTCCTGACTTGCTCTGGGGTGCCCCACGGGGTGGGGGGGTGACCACCCGAGACAGCAGTCACACATCCTCTACAGCTATCCCGGGGCCAGGGGCCTCCCACACGCCTGCTTCTGCCCTCCCTACACCGAGCCAGGGAACAGGGAGCCATCTTGCCAACGACCATCCCGCAGTTACCCCGGTGACGACGATGACGATGACGACGATGACGAAGCTGAGGTGGGTGTGATGAGCAGGTGCTGCCCTTCCCAGGCTGTAATCAGGCCCAGGAGGGGAGCTATTCAGGTGACAGAGCTGGACGGGGAGCAGTGTGGGCCCTGCCACCCCCACGCTTCCGGCCTGTTGCTGAAATATAGTCGTCAGCACTGACGTGGTGACTTGGTTGCTCTGAGGAGCTGCCAGTGATTTGCCTTTTCTTTCTCTCTTGCACACTGAGTGCTGCCTCAGAACCAGCTGACGGGCGGAAAAAGACACTGGTCTGGGGAGGTGTGACGGGGGCTCCCGCCCCGCGGGCCGTCGGGTTCACGATGGACAGCCTGGCTAAGTAAGCACCCTGCACCCCGACCTCATGGACCCCTGCGGCCACCTGCGAGGGAGGGACTGTTTCTATTTCCAGCTGACAGATGGGAAAGCAAGGTTCGCAGAGGTGGCATAACTTGCTGGATGCTTCATAGACAGAGTGACAGAGCCAGGGTTGCCTCCAGGCCTCGCCCACCTGTGTCCTCCTAGCTCCTGGGAAAGGCCATCACTGCTTCCTGGATGCCGCTGGTACTTCTGTCCTGGAGACTCTGCTCTTATCAAGCCTGACCCACCTGAGGCCTCCTGTCCAGCCCTGTCCAAACCCTACTGCAAAGGTGCAAATGACTGTCGTCCCACTTTTCAGGTGGCAGCACCCCGACTTTCCCTGAGGAAATGTGGGAACAACTTCTCTCCTACCCTGGTACTGTGTGGCCTGGCCAGAGGATGGTATGTCTACCTGAGCACTCTGGGACGCAGGCGGGGACCGCACCTCTCACTGGTCTGCAGGGCACCAGCAGAGAGCGAGGCCAGCTCAGCAGGAGCACACCCTTCCTGATGACACGGGCCCCTGCAGACACCCAGCCTTTTCAGAATCTATGCCAATTAGTTCCTGATTTTCTTTTCTTAAGCCAGACTAAGGTGTTTCTGTCACTTGCAACCAAAGAAGTCCCGACACAGACACCACTTTGAAGGCTCTGCCGCAGCAGCCTTCCCGGCGCCTCCCACGAACATTCAGTGCCCAGACCACAGGGCAGCACACTACACGTGACGTTTGTCCAACAGACTTGCAAACCCAACAGAAGACGCGGTGCTGAGCCAGGGACAGAGGTGGAGACGACAGGGCACCATGACCCCCTCTCTCCCCAGACACCAGGGCCTAGGGGTGGGGGGGAAACCCGGGAGTACAGGGACCTAAGGAGCAAGGACCACCTCCTCCCAGACTCCTGCTCCCCAGAGCTTGGCACATGAGTCACGCCTCAGAGCCAAGCACGCGGGGAGAGGACAGAGACTTCCACCCTCCCAGAGAGTCTGAGGGAGACGCTTTTTAGTTTTTGGCCATGCCAGGCAGCATGCGGGATCTTAGTTCCCTGACCATGGATCGAACCCGCGCCCCTGCAGTGGAAGCTTGGAGTCTCAACCACCGGACCACCAGGAAAGTCCCAGGAGACACTTATTTTTAATGCAGGGAGTGAGGCTTTCTTAGGGAAAAAGGCAGCCAGGTCAGGAGAGAGAGCAGCAGCTGACGGCAGCAGGAGTCCCGCCCAGGCTCCCCTCAGGCTCTGCTGTCACAGAGGAGCCGTGGACGAGGGTCTTTGCAAGGCCTAGGTCAGATGGACACTGGGAAATAGGGGAAAGGCAAGGGGTGGGGGAGGAGGGGACGTGGCTTTGACTGAAATAAATGGAAGCCCATGAGGAGCTAGTGGGAAAACTGCAAAGAAGCCCCACGAGCCACGAGGAGATCTGTAGGTGTTGACCTGGAAAGACTCCACATCACGGTGCAGTAAGAAAAGAAAATGACGCATGTGTGGGGCAGGGGGCATATGGGAAACCTCTATACCTTCCTCTTAATTTTGCTGTGAACCTTAAACTACTCTAAAAAAGTCTTACAATTAAATTAATTTAAATTCAATTAAAAAGCAAACTGCAACCAAGAGGAATGAAAACATACATCCACACAAAGACTTGCACACAAATGTTCACAGCAGCATCATTCATGACGGCCAAAAGGCGGAGACAACCCACATGTCCATCAGCTGATGAAGGGCTAAACAAAATATGATCCCATCCATCCAGTGGAATGTTATTCAGCCATAAAAGAAATAAAGCACCGATTCATACGACAACCTGGACAAGCCTTGAAGACATGATGCTGAGTGAAAGAAGCCAGCACCAAAGGTCACATAGTGTCTGATTCTGTTTATGAGAAATGTCCAGAACAGACAAATCCAAAGAGACAGAAAGTGGATGAGCAGTGGCCAGGGGCTGGGGGAGGAATGAGGAGTGATTGCTAGTGGGTAAAGGGTTTCTCTTGGGGATGACAAAAAAGTTCTGGAGGTAAGGCGGTAGTGACGGCTATACAACTCTGTGAATATAGTAAATACCACTGAATTATACACTTTAAAAGGGTGAGCTGGGGACTTCCCTGGTGGTGCGGCGGTTAAGAATCTGCCTGCCAATGCAGGGGACGTGGGTTTGAGTCCTGGTCCGGGAAGATCCCACATGCCGCAGAGCAGCTAAGCCCATGCGCCACAACTACTGAGCCTGTGCTCTAGAGCCTGTGAGCCACAACTACTGAGCCCACGTCCCACAACTACTGAAGCCTGTGCGCCCAGAGCAACAAGAGGAGCCACCGCAATGAGAAGCCCACTCACTGCAACGAAGAGTAGCCCCCGCTCACCACAACTAGAGAAAGCCCGCGTGCAGCAACGAAGACCAAACACAGCCAAAAATAAACAAAATAAATAAATTTATTAAAACAGAAACAAAAAAATAAATAAAAGGGTGAGTTGTATAGTATGCAAATTATGTCTCGATAAGTTGTTTTAAAAAAAACAAGCTACAAAATAATATTTGTACAGTATGACTGCATTTTTGTAAAAAACAAATGCATACAGGAGAAAGTCTAGAAAATACACCCCACATGGTCAGAAGTGGTCACTTCTGGAAAAGGAGACTGAACTGGGAGCATTCTGCTTGACAGATTCTGTGTAATCAGAACATTTTACTATAAGCATACATTACTGTTATAATCTTTAAATAGGCAAATCTGGGGAAAACGGCTAAAAAAAAAAGGGAGGATGGCCAGGCCTCTGATGGCACAATGCTTGCAGCTGAAGGGACGCCTGGCTATGTCTGGAGACGTCTTCGGTTGTCACAATTGCAGCAAGGGACATTCCTGACACCTGGTAGGCAGGGGCCAGGGAGGCTGCTCAACATCCCACAGAGCACAGGACAGTCTCTGCCAGAGAATGACCCAGGACCCAGATGTCAACAGCACCGAGGCTGAGAAACCCTGGTATAAAGGAGAAACCTGAGTTTGGTGCCAGAGTGTCTGTCACATCTCTAACACCTACCAACACCCCCTTCAATGCCCTCAGCTGGCAAGGACGTCATGCCAGGACGTAACAGCATCCTTCTGCTCTCCATACAGCTTAGCTTCCAGAACCTTCTATGTATGGCAAATCTTAGCCGTTTCCTAGCTACAGTAACGACTGATGAAGTTTCCATTGAAAAATACATGTAATAGGGCTTCCCTGGTGGCGCAGTGGTTGGGAATCCACCTGCCAATGCAGGGGACGTGGGTTCAAGCCCTGGTCCGGGAAGATCCCACATGCTGCGGAGCAGCTAAGCCTGTGTGCCACAACTACTGAGTCTGCGCTCTAGAGCTCGTGAGACACAATTACTGAGCCCGTGTGCCACAACTACTGAAGCCCGCGTGCCTAGAGCCCGTGCTCTGCAACGAGAGAAGCCACCGCAGTGAGAAGCCTGTGCACCGTAACCAAGAGTAGCCCCCACTCGCCATAACTAGAGAAAGCCCGTGCGCAGCAAAGAAGACCCAATGCAGACAAAAATAAAATAAATTCAAAATAAAAAAAATAAAAATAAATAAAAATACATGTAATAGAGGGAGGAATGGCGGTGACTGCTTAATGGGTGCAGGACTTCCTTGTGGGTGATGAGAACGTCCTGGAACTGCCCAGTGGTCACACACTATGAATGCACTGTCACTGACGTAAGTTTATATTGTGTGTATTCTATCACAATAAAAAACACCTGTAAGAAAAACTGAGCTGATTTCAACAACATATTAGTGGGAATTCTCTTTCGGTCCAGGGGTTAGGAATCTGCACTTTCACTGCCGAGGGCCCAGGTTCGATCCCTGGTCAGGGAACTAAGATCCTGCAAGCTGTGTGGTGTGCCTCGCCCCCCCCAAAAAAAAGAACATCTTAGCTGAAGTGATAATCAGAAAAGGCAAAGATGAGGACGGGGTCCCAGGATAACAACACTGGACAGGCCCACCAGGCCACATGCTGACAAGCCGAGGACGCAGGTTCCCTGATGCGCTGAGGGAGCAAAGGGGGTGCCCTCGTGGAGCACCCAAGACTGGCTTACAAGTCAGGTGTGCGCTCAGGACAAGTGACCCAAACCGTTGGTGATACAGGACATCTGCAAACGCACAGGGGACGTTTCAGGGCCAAAATGCCAAGACTGGGTTATTTCAGAGGTCACCAAGCTGAGGTGCAGCCTCAGCCCAGCCGCCTCGCAGTCACCATAGGTGGGGGCACCCACTCACCTGCCCTCCCAGCCCCTCTGCCCTAGGGGAGCTGCCCCATCCCATTCACAGGAGGGTGGATGGGACCAGATGCACCTACCAGGCATCTGAACCGGGAATGTGTGCACGCGGGGATGGAACCATCCTGATGGCACGGGGCTGTGGGCAGGGGGCCCCCAGGACTGCTATTCAGCTTGGCCTTTGACTTCGACGGCCCCACCCGGCTTCCAGAAGACCTGCCCTTCTCATGTGGTAAAACAGAGGGGGCTCCTATTGCTCGACATCAAAGCACTCTGACCAGCAAGCACACGCGGCCGGGAGTAACTACCAGGGCGTGGCCTTCACCGTCTGACATACCCGTGATCCAGAACCTTCCTGGCAATTCCCACACCACACCATACCCTGCTACCTCCAATCCTTCCCACTCATGTATTTCAGTAACGTAAGACGTGACTACCCTCTGTCAAAAAAACCTAGAGAATTCAGCTACGTCAAAGAAGCCAGACATGAAAGGCCACATACTGTACAGTTCCATCCATATGAAATGTCCAGAACAGGTAAATCCAGGGAGACAGAAAGCAGATTAGTGCCAGGGGCTGGGGCAGGAACAGGGATTAACTGTAAAGGGCATGAGAGATCCTATTGGGAGGATAGAAACATCCCAAAACTGGATTGTGGTCATGGCTGTGATCACAGATTTACTAAAAATCACTGAATTGAACACTTAAAATGGGTGAGTTTTATGATATATAAACTCTACCTTAATAACCTGGTTTTTTTAAAAAAAACAAAATAATTCAGGGGTGTACACAGTATTGATACTCACAGTGTACACACGTAGTGTGTATGTGTGTGTCTCCCTTATACCAAGCTCCTTTGCAGAAATAACCACTGTCTTAAGCTTGATGGGGAATCTTCTCTGGCTTTTCCTCAAGGATTATGTACACATACATGTACCTGCAGAAGTGCTCTTGTGCACATCTGTGGCTACCACATATGTGCGATTACATGGTATTTGTCTGTAATGTGCTCTTCTCCAAGCCCAGGAGGTGCTTCCACATCAGCATGTACAGCAGACATAAGCTCTGTCAGCTACTTTAAGGCTCACGACATCCCAGAACGGAGCTGGACTATGGTGCCCCCATTATGTATACAGGGGGTTCCCATGATGTCAGTGAACCAAGCGATACCTCCGTAATGGACATGTAGATTGTTTCCAGTTTACTATTACAGACAGAGCTGCAGTGAGCACCCTCCACGTCGTGTAAATCACTGTCCTTAGCTACAGAACCACTGGGTGGGAGGCATCCTGCCACGCTGCAGCCCCGTGGCCCTGACAACCATACCAGAGCCTTACGGAGCTTCTAACTGCTGCTGCTCCGTCCGGCCACGATCATCCAGTCCAGCCAATGCCTGCACCGACCACAATCCACAGTCCAGGTACCCCGACTGGGCACACAGACCTTGGTCAGCAGCCATTCCTGACACTTATCAACCATGTGAGGAATCTGAGTGAACAGGCCCCACTGTGCCTGCCCCCCTCCAGGGGAAGGAACTCGGGGAGGGGCCAGGGGAAAGGGGGGCCCAGACAAGCTGTTACCTCATCATCCTTCCACTCCGAGAAATCGATCTTGAAGGAGGGCAGGGAGAACTGCTGGCTCACTCCCCGCTTGTAGTGGACAGTTTCGGACTGCAGGGCCGGGCTCTTGGGGGTGTACCTGAAAGGGCCGAGAGAGAAAGGACAGTGAGACAAACTCTCTGCCGCATCCCATTCTCCCAGAGCCCAGACCTGCCCAATTACTGTTACCTTTCCAGACTTGGCTACACCTTTCCACTAGGCTTTTATGGTTTGTTGACATTTTTGAATGAATACACTACAAAAATGCACAGTGCAAAGTGACCTCCAGCCCCGGCCTCACGCGTGCTCCCAGCCACCTGCTTCTCTGCCCCGTCCACAACCCGTGTGTCACTCCTGGGAAAGCTGAGGCATAATCACGCCTGTATGGGCAGGTGTTTCTCTTCAATATTCAAACAGCAGTCCACCTACAATCTGCTCCGACCACTCGTGTGCCCGAAGCTGTCCCACAGTCATCACAGATGGAGGTGCCGTGTTCTTGGGACACTGCATGGGTTCCACCACGGTTTTACTCTAATTGATTCAACCAGGTCCCCACTGGTGGACACCAGGCGGTCGCCAACATCTTGCTATTCCAAACGAAGCTTCCAGGACTCTCCTCTGCACACATCTTAACCACACATGCAAGCATGTCCCCAAGATAAATTCCCAGGAAAGGAATGGCTGAGTCAAGCAGCACACACATTTTCAATCCCGGTAGGCTCTGGCATCTCCCTATGTAGGAATCCAACCCAGGACCCTCACCCACCTCCCCACACCTGCTATCCCTGGGGCCTCACTCAGTCTCTAGGACAAAGGACACTCTCGAGGGCCTTGGCACGTCCGGCCTGAGACTGACACTGGGGGAGGGGCTGCTCTTACACGAACAGGGACTCACAGACCGAGCTCTCAGCCACCACTCCACCCCCGGATCAAATCTGGCCTCCGAGGGGTTTCCTCCGACAGGACGGAAGTGGGTGCGTTTCTGCCCATCCTGCCTGGGTCTGGCCTTACAGCCTGGAGGCAGGCCTGCCACGGTCATGCTGAAGTTGCAGATTTCAAACTTTTGGGGCCAGCAGGGCCCTATTTCAAATCAAAGCTCCAAAAGTTCAAATACACAATACAGATAGAAACAGAACCACTGGGCCTGCCAGGCCCCACGGGGACTCACGCAGCCGTCCCATTCAGGAACTCCTCCACTGCCTGGCAGTAGATGGTGATGGCCACCCGGGCGTCGGCATCGAAGGTGAACTCCAGGCTGTAGAGGACTCGGGGCTTTTCGCCGTCCTCAGTGGGGCTGTCAGCACCATCCTTGTACCTGCCCGGGAGACAGAGGAACAGGGCAGGTCAGGTGCTGTGCCTGCGACGGTGTCCCCACCCCATACAGCACCCCCGCCCCCGCAGGGGCCCCAGAGTCAGCTGCCTGGCTGCATCCCACCTTCCTAGGAACGTGGAGGCTGTTCCCTGTTTGGACAACAAGGCCCAACAACGCAGGGTCCTCCTTCCTTTGTCTCCTGCTCACAGAAAGGGAGACTAGTCCTCTGGGTTTAGAAATGGCCCCGATCCCTCGAGTCTTCCGGGTTTGAGGCAGTTTCTCAGCCCACTGACGCGCCGGCTGGACTGCTCGAGGCAGTGGGGGTGTGCTGAGCGCCGTAGGGTGCTGAGCGGCATCCCTGGTCCCTGCCTGCCAGATGCCAGTAGCACCGCCCTCACCCACCCCCAGCTGTGACAACCAAGACTGTCTCTAGAGCCGGCCCA
>NW_020174705.1:3966589-3971640 GCF_003031525.2 Neophocaena asiaeorientalis asiaeorientalis | reverse complement strand
TAAGGGGGAGTAGGGCCCGGGGCCACTCTCTCCCAAGCACCAGGGGGCCCATGGAGGGCCACAGCTTGGCACAGGGCTGGGGGGAAGGGTTACCTCACGAGCCGGAGGGAGTCTTTGCGGATGTTCACCAGGCTCCTCAGTGTCTTCACAGGCTCATGCGGGGCAGGGGTGACGTAGGGAAACTAGGAGGGAAAGAGCAATTCCAGGTAACCCCCAGGGCATGGCGGCGGAGGGAAAACAGGGCTTCATCAGAGCAATGGTCACAACCCTGCCTGATCATCCTGGGCCCTCGCACTGACCACAGGACTGCACTCCCCTCATCCACATCCAAGGAAACCACAGGTGACACGGCCAGCACGTGGGAGAGCCGGGACTGGAACTGCCCTGAGGATTCTGGGTCCCCAGTTGCAGGAAGGACCCTCAGCTGGGTCCCCAGGGCAGAGATTAGGGTTGGGGCTCTCAGGCCACGTTCCTGGAGGTGGGACCTGTCGTCTCACTGCTGCCCTGAACAAGGCAGGCTCTCCACACAAGGACGATGGTCAATACAGATTTCGGAAGGGACTTGCGCCCACACAGGCACGCACGCACGCACACGCACGCGCACACACACACACACACGGGTGCTGTAAAACTGGTGGTGTCTGGAAGGCTTGGGCACGGGGTCAGTCTCCTGCTGGTGACAACGCACTGAGTCTTAGCAGATGTTTTCACTGGGAAGCCAGGTAAAGGACACCCGGGGTCTCTCTATCACTTCTCACAACTGCAGGTGACTCTACGATGGTCTCAAGGAGAAAGTGACACAAGACAACAGATATACAGGTGGCCTGCAGAGCCAGGTCCTGGGTCTGAGCCAAGGCTGCAAAGACATGGAAGGCAGGTTCTGCTCCTGCTGTCACAAACTCGGGAGGGTGGGGAGCTCAGTACAACGTGGAAGCCCCACTGACCCCATGGGTGGGGGACCAGCACTCTGGGCCCCAGGCCAGTTAAAGGACCAAGACTTCATGTCAACCAGCTGCTCTACAGCTAAAACAGCCTGGAGACCCCTGGTCCAGGGGATAGCACCCCCCACCAGGCCCAGGACTCAGCAGCCTTAGGGGACAGAGTCCAGTGTCTCGTGAGAGAGAGGGCCTCCTGCCTGGGCCCTTGGCCACGCAGGGGACCATTATCTCAAGATGCAAAACCCAGGCCCCTGCTCAGCAATCCCCCACAGCCCTCTCTCTCTCTTTAGTCTCCATCCATCAAACATTCCCTTCTTTATTGCCTGCACCCCACATACTAAACAGGGCAGGGTCTGTCCTTCCAGCCCCTGGAAGAGTCCTAGGTACACAGCAGGTGCCAAATGTGCGCTGAATGAAGGGACAGCAGTGTGTGGAGTGCACTCCTCTGGTGACTAGTGAGGGCGAACTTGTAAAAAAGAGTCCTGGCTGTTTGCGTTTCTGCTTTGGATCACATCTCTTGCCCACTGCCCTATGGAATCTGGATGCTCTTTTCTCTTTTTAAAGGCAGCCATCCAAGAGGCCTGGGATGAAATCCAGAGCCTTCCTCAGCCCCACAGTCTGGAGGCACTGGGTTCAGTAGCAGCTGCTCTGTACCCCAGGGACCAACCCTCGGCCATCCAGCCTCTAAGGGGGGACAGGCCTCACGCACACATCACATGCACACGTCCAGATGACACCTCCGCCCCGTTTGGGGAGACTCAGTGCCTGCTCACAGCCAGGGGCCTTGCCACCACTGCCCACGTGCCCAGCCCCACCGAGACCCACCTGGACTGGGCGATTGCCCAGGAAGTTCAGATCCATGTTCTCTCCAAAGAGGTAACCTTCAGGGTGGGGGGTGTCGAATTTCTCACCTCCCATGAAAAAGTGGGAGGCAAAGTAGTTTCCTGGTTAAAAAAGGAAACACAACTGTAGACGATGAGGCTCAATACAGCCCAATGGGAGCATCTCATGGCCAAGAAGCTCAGCCTGAGAAAGGCCAGCTCCAGACACGGCCTCAGCCCCTCCGCCTGGACCGGGGCCTCTCCTCCCCACGCCTGGACTCATCCAGACCCCCGCTCCAATATCACTTCCTCCTGCAGCAGGCTGAACTGCGTCCCCTACAAGGACACGTCTCAGTCCTCACCCCTGGCACCTGTGACCTTGTATGGAAATAGGTACTTTGCAGATGGAATCCAGTTAACAGGAGTCAGACTGGATGGGGGCCCCTAAACCCAGTGACTGGTGTCTCCATAAGAGAAAGAGGGAGATGTGGACACAGACACACACAAAGGGAAGAAAGCTGTCTGACAACAGAGGCAGAGGTGGGAGTGACGCGGCTACAATCAAGGAGTGCCTCGAGCCTCCAGAAGCAGGGAGAGGTGGGAAGGAGCCTCCCCTAGAGGCCTCAGAAGGAACCAACCCTGTGGACACCTAGATTCTGGACTTCTGGCCTCCAGAACTGTGAGAATAAATTCTGTTGTTTTAAATCACCCAGTTTGTGGCACTTCATTACAGTGACCATAGGAAACGAATACACTTTCTCTGACCCCCAGACTAAATCAGCCTCCCTACCCCAAATCCGAGCCCTGAGAACTTTTTCACCTCAGTGCTGACCACAGTTTAAAACTGTGTGGACCTGAGTTATTTCATTTCTATCTGACTCCCCTCCATGAAGACTGAGGCTATACGTCCCTGGCACACTTAGGCACTAAATTCACGTTTCTTGTAAAAATAGATGGCTACAAGGCATCGGACATGGGTCAGCTTCAAAGAACTGAGCTCACAGCCTTGCTGGGGAAACACTAGAAGTACCGCCTCCCCCAAGCTTCCTGATCTGATACTTGCCCACTGTCCCCCGTTTCTCACTGGCACAGAGAAAGGCCAGGTAACCAGAGGGTCCTGTGAATTTTGTGGACCAGAGGGAATTCTGGGCCACTTGAGCTTTGGTGGGCGCCGTGCATGGATCTGTGTGTCCTTCCTGAGAACCACAACCCCAGTTACGTGGAACACAGCCTTGGCTGCCTAGGCCGGGAGGCCCAGAACCAGGAGTACAGCCTGGTGGCTCTTGACTGAAGGGAACATAGCCAGGACATATCAGGCCAGGGCGTAACCCCAACCCACGTGTGGACCAGGAACCAGACAGAGCCAACTGCAGTGAGAGAAAAAAAATAAAGTGGTGACTAGTTAAATAAATACAATACTCCTGATTTTATGGAACACCATATAATAGCTGCTAAAGAGGGTCAAACAGACCTGGATACTGACACAGAAAGATGGTCCCAGAATATTTGTTGGATGCATTCCAAAACCCCTTTTGAGAGGTAACTGCACACTTAGGCGTGCATGACGCAAGTTGTGAGTACACAGAGAATGGTCAAAAGGACGCACCCAAAAAGCTGCTGAGAAGTCAGTCGGGACCAGGTGCAGCATGGACAAAAGCCCAGACGTTCTGCTCCATGTTAGATCTTTTCACTGAACACGAACCACTCGTGGTGCACTTATCAGAATAAAAAGACTAAGTGTGATGCAGGGAAGCACCTGGGCCCTTCCAAAATCACCTGGGATTTGCACTCAGTCCCGTCTACCGCACTGAGAGCATCAGTGGATTTTAATGTGCAAAGGCTTTAAAAAGGTGGTTGTTCCCACACTGGCCCTATTGGGGTGGGGCACAGGTGGTCTCTGGACCTGTCTCTGGACAGGTGGGCCTGTGGCCCACCTAACCTTGAGCCCGAATCACAGGGCAGTTGAGAAGGGTGTCAGCTGGGAGCTCTGGGCGAAGCCAGCTCAGAGCCACCTGGTCCGCCAGGACTACGATAGGCTGTGACAATGGCACACAGCACAGCCGACAAGCAAAGTCACATGCACTAGGCTCTGTGACAAGTCAGGGCCGCAGTGGCATGTGACAGAGGGTGCAAGGAAGCCCAGCGGCTGCCTGGGCCCTGCCCTGCCAGGACCTCCACACTGCTCACAGGCCCTGAGGTGGATCCAGAGGCCGCACAGCACCGGTCTGGAGGGAAGGTTCCAGGCGAGGCGGAACTAGGCCTGGGGCCCAGCCATCCTTGCAAAGCCCTCCAGGAATAGACAGACCCCTGGCCTGGAAAATCCTGCTCCAACCTCGCCCTGGGGGGACCCCAAGGCCCAATCACATTATGTCCAACAAATCTCCAGAATTTCCGCTCCACAAGCAGAAAGTGGGTGAGGAGGTTCTCCTCTAAGAAGGCCCCATGTTCTCACCTCCTGGTATTCATGTCTCTGGGAAGACTTCTCAGACTGAACAGGGCTGACCTGTGTAACCAGCAGGACACTGTGGAATTGACGGAGTGGGACTTCCAAGGCTCTGGGGGAGGAAGCCGGCTGCCGTGTTGGACACTCAAACAGCCCCATGAAGGGGTCCATGTAGTGACAAACTGAGGCCTCCAGCCACTGGCCAGCACCAACCTGCCAGCCCTGCGAGGGAACCACGTGGGAATCAGACCTTGTAGCCCAGCAACCTCAAGGGAGACCCTGAATCAGAACCACCCAGTGAAGCCACTCCCAAATTCCTGACCCACAGAAACCGTGATAATAAGCATTTATTGTTATAAATGGCTAAAATCTGAATTTGCTACTCAGCAAGAGATAACTAACATGATGGGCTTCGAAATCCAGTCTGAGTGACCCTCTCTGGGCTCCTGAAAATAACATTTTTCTGTGGCCACCACGCTGCTCAACGCCACCACCATCTACTGCTGGAGTCCTGCAATCCACTCCCTGGTCTCCCCACTTCCACAGCCCCAAAGGCTGTTTCCCACATCCCAGTGCTCATAATGAGGGGCCTTCTGATGCCTCCCTAATCACACCAAAACAAGTCCCAGACTCCTCCTCATGGCTTGCGGCAGACCCTGCCAACCCCGTCCGTAACCCCAGGGTCTCTGTACTTGCTGTTTCCTCTGCTTATGAAGTTCTTCCCCAAGAGTCTGCCTTGATCCTTAGACATCACGTGTCCTCCTCAACAAGGCCTCTTCTGATCATTCTTTTTAAAATTTGCAACTTTCGCCCTCCCACCCCGCCTGCTGACCCCCCCACTCCCAGCCC
>NW_020174705.1:3943808-3966573 GCF_003031525.2 Neophocaena asiaeorientalis asiaeorientalis | reverse complement strand
GCCCACAACCTGACGATACACAGGAGGCCTGCACGTCTTAGTGTAGTTTTAAGCTTTAATAACTTCAGAGGTATAAATGCTACAAACGGAAACCTCCAGATTAAGAGGCAACGGATGAGGGTTTTTTTTGCGGGGGGCTAGGTTTTTTTGGGGGAGGCTTTAACTGTTTCTTTTCTAAATTAATGTGTATTGCCTTTTTTTTTTTTCATGTTTGGCCACACTTCGAGGTTTGTGGGATCTTAGTTCCTGGACCAGGAATCAAACACGCACTCTTGGCAGTGAAAGGGCGGAGTCCTAACCACTGGACCACCAGGGAATTCCCTAACGTGTATTGCTTTAAAACAAGAAAAATTATTTTTAAAAGACTGGAGGGGGATTTCCCTGGTGGCGCAGTCGTTAAGAATCTGCCTGTCAATGCAGGGGACACGCGTTCAAGCTCTGCTCTGGGAAGATCCCACCTGCCGTGGAGCAACTAAGCCCGTGCACCACAACTACTGAGCCTGCACTCTAGAGCCCATAAGCCACAACTACTGAGCCCACGTGCCTAGAGCCCGTGCTCTGCAACAAGAGAAGCCACCGCAATGAGAAGCCCGCGCACTGAAACGAAGAGTATCCCCACTCGCCGCTACTAGAGAAAGCCCACGCGCAGCAACGAGGACCCAACGCAGCCAAAAAAAAAAAAAAAGACTGGAGACATGGGACAAGGATGTTAGAGCAGTGACCATAAAAATCACAAAACTGGAACCGCGTTCTGGAAAAACCACTGGATCGTACATTTTAAAGGGTGAAGTTTGGGCTTCCCTGGTGGCGCAGTGGTTGAGAGTCCGCCTGCCGATGCAGGGGACACAGATTCGTGCCCCGGTCCAGGAAAAATCCCACATGCCGCGGAGCGGCTGGGCCCGTGAGCCATGGCCGCTGAGCCTGCGCATCCGGAGCCTGTGCTCCGCAACGGGAGAGGCCACGACAGTGAAAGGCCCGCGTACCGCAAAAAAAAAAAAGGGTGAAGTTTGTAGCATGTGAATTATATCTCAACAAGGCTGTTATTAGGAACTGGAAGCACTTCAGTTGTCAGCTGGTAAATCGTCAACAAATTTTTTTGGTATTAGATCTTTATATGATCTTTCTATTTTTTGGCAAGTAACTTGGAATTAGATGCTATTGCTAAATCAAACCCCTGTTAATTCCAATCTACTTTATTTACGTGAACAAAGTTTCTTAACTTAAAATGAAAAACAGAACTAGAAGTGCTGTTGAGCTGTCTCATTCCAGCAACAGGTTCTATTCAACTGTGACTACATGAATTAACTGGGGGGAAAGCAGCCTATCCACTGACTTAAGAAATACATGTTCAATTTTTTTTTTTTTTTTTTTTTTTTAACTATTTATGTTTGTTATTTATAAAAACTGTAGGGACTTCCCTGGCGATCCAGTGGTTAAGAATCCGCCTTCCAATGCAGGGGACGTGGGTTCCATCCCTGGTCAGGGAACTAAGATCCCACATGCCGCAACTACTGAGGCCACACACCACAACAAAAGAGGCCGTGTGCCGCAACAAAGATCCCGACTGTCGCAACTGAGACCTGATGCAGCCAAATAAATAAAAATAAACATTAAAAAAAAAAAAACTGTAGTATTTGTGATGTTCTGACCAACTGGTTATTTGTAATGGCCACTCAAACCAGGAGAAAAATTCTCCCTTTTAAGATTCTAATTTCAATTTATGTACATATTTTGGTTGCATACAATATAGGGACCAATAAAAGACTTTCAAGCATAAAAAGTTGGAAACACCTCACATGCTCGATAAGGAAATGGTCCAACACACCGTGGCAGTGACAGGATGGAACCAAACATCAGGTAAAGGAGGGAGCGGGGTCTCCGAGTATCAGCACAGAGCAGGTGCAGAACCAACACAACTCAAACACGGAGGACGTGAAAACATATCACAACGCAGCCCCACAGCGCAGATGGTGGGACCCCAAACTTGGAGGAGGAAGAAACCAACGTGGGGAGGACATGCCTGAGTCCACAATATGAAAATGAAAAATGTAAACTGTGGACTCTGAATGGAGGGCATTCCCTATATTCCTCTCTGTATTTTCCTGTATGTTTTTAGATGCTCACACTTTTAAAATATTTATTTATTTATTTATTGGTTGTGTTGGGTCTTCATTGCTGCACGCGGGCTTTTCTAGTTGCGGGTAACAGGGGCTGCTCTTCATTGCGGTGCGCAGGCTTCTCATTGCAGTGGCTTCTCTTTGCTGTGGAGCACAGGCTCTAGGTGCGCAGGCTCCAGTAGTTGTGGCTCGCGGGCTCTAGAGTGCAGGCTCAGTAGTTGTGGTGCACGGGCTTAGTTGCTCCGTGGCATGTGGGATCTTCCTGGACCAGGGCTCGAACGTGTGTCCTCTGCATTGGCAGGCGGATTCTTAACCACGGCACCACCAGGGAAGCCCTAAGTGCTCACATTTTAACGAAAGGAACTTTTAAAGGAGGAATGTGCATCCTAGGGAACTGGCAGCAGCTCCCAGGTGTGTGCCTGTGTGTGTGTACAGATGTATCGTGCATACGTATATGTGTGGATAGGTGTGTGTATATCTAAATGTGTGTGGTGTGTGTGCATGCATCTGTCATGTACACATGTATACGGTGTACATGTGTTGTGTGCATGCATGTGCATCTGCGTGTGCACACTTTGGAACCAAGAGGAGCAGGCAGGGCTATGAAGAGGAGAGAGGGAAAGAGAAAGACAAGACAACCGAGGGGGAGAAACAAAAAGGAAGACCTGGAGATGGGAAGAGAAGAGAAACCACCCCCACAGCCCCAGGCTCTTCTTCCATGCCCCCGAGTCAGTGCCCCAGCCTGGGTTCCCCACAGAACCCATTGAGAAGGGATGGAACCTGCCCCCACTTTCCATGTGAGAAACTGAGGTCAGAGATCACCAAGCTAGTGATGGAGTCACAGCTCAAACCTGCCAACACCAAGCCTACCATGTGTCTTTTTAAAAATTTAATTATTTATTTATTCTTGGCTGCGCTGGGTCTTCGCAGCTGTGCACGGGCTTTCTTTAGTTGCGGCGAACGGGGGCTACTCTTTGCCACAGCGCGGTTTCTCATTACGGTAGCCTCTCCTGTTGCGGAGCATGGGCTCCAGGCGCAGGCCTTGATAGTTGTGGCTCGCGGGTCCAGAGCAGACACAGCAGTTGTGGTGCACGGGCCTAGGTGCTCTGCGGCACGTGGGATCCTCCCAGACCAGGGCTCGAACTGCGTCCCCCGCCCTGACAGGCGGACTCTTAACCACTGCACCACCAGGGAAGCCCCACCGTGTGTCTTAATCCCATGCTGGGCATCTCCCTGTAACACAGCACAGGGGACAGACAGGGGATGGCAGTCAGTGGTGTCACTGCCGGTCACACATAATGAGCCACGTGAGAAGGGAGTCTCAATTGTGAAATCCTTCCAGAGGGCCTGCCAGAGGACACGGGTCCTGATTTTGACCTAGAAGCCCCAGCTACCTGGCACAACCCACTCCAGTACTCCAGGGCCTCAGAGGAGCCATCCTCAAACTTTATGGCTAGTATGTGGGTTCCTCAAAAAATTAAAAATAGAACTGCAATATGATCTAGCCATCCCACTTCTGGGTATTTACCCAAAGGAAACAAAAACACTAATTCAGAAAGATACATGCATCCCAATGTTCACTGCGGCATTATTTATAATAGCCAAGGTATAGAGGCAACCTAAGTGTTGTCAATAGATGAATGGATAAAGAAGATGTGATATATATAGATAGATAGATAGATAGATATACATATAATGGAATAGTACTGGACCATAAATAAAATGCAATCTTGCAATTTGCAACAACATGAACGGACCTAGAGGGTATTATGCTAAGTGAAATGAGTCAGAGAAAGACAAATACCACATGAACTCACTGAAGTGTTGAATCTAAAACACAAAACCGAACAAACAAAACAAAACCAGACTCATAGATATAGAGAACAAACAGGTGGTTGGGAGAGGGAGGGGGCTGAGTGAAATAGGTGAAGAGGATTAAGAGGTACAAACCTCCAGTTATAAAATAAATAAATAAATAAATAAGTCATGGTGATGTAATGTACAGCATAAGGAATACAGTCAATAATATTGTAATAACTTTGTACAGGAACAGATGGTTACTAGACTTGTCATAATGTGTGCAAGTGTCAAATCACTATGTATCAACAGTACAAAACTAACATAACATTGTATATCGACTATCTATCTATATATTTATAAATACACATACTGCTTTCACCCATCTTATTTTTTTCTTTTCCATTATAGTTTATTACAAGATATTGAATATAGTTCCCTGTGTTATACAGTAGGACCTTGTTGTTATTCTATTTTATACACATTAGCTTGCATTTGCCAATTCCAAACTCCTGATTTATCCCCCGCCACCAATTTCCCCTTTGGTAACCATAAGTTTGCTTTCTATGTCTGTAAGTCTGTTTCTGTTTCATAGATAAGTTCATCTGTGTCATATTTTAGATTCCACATATTAGTGATAATTAGTATGTTTTTATACCTCACTTAGTATGATAATCTCTAGGTCCATCCATGTTGCTGCAAATGGCATTACTTCATTCTTTTTTATGGCTGAGTAATATTCCATTGTATGTATGTACCACACCTTCTTTATCCATTCATCTGTCAATAGACATTTAGGTTGCTTCCATGTCTTGGGTATTGTAAATAGTGCTGCTATGAACACTGGGGTGTATGTATCTTTTCAAATTAGAGTTTTCTCTGGATATATGCCCAGGAGTGGGATCACTGGATCATATGGCATCTCTATTTTTAGTTTTTTAAGGAACCTCCATACTGCTTTCCATAGTAGCTGGACCAATTTACATCCCCAGCAACAGTGCAGGAGGGCTCCCATTTCTCCACACCCACCTCCAGCATTTGTTATTTGTTACATCAACTATACTTTAATTTTTTTTTAATTATGGCTAAAACAAATCCATGTCTCTGTCCCCTCTCTGCTGTCGCAGCCAAGGGACACTCGGGCTCAGACAGCTCACCTCCTCTCTGCCCGTGGGATTCAGACTCTGCCCTACTTATGGGTGTCCCAGTGACCTGGATGACAAACAGATGAACAGCCACCAAAACAAAGACCAAGAGTGCCCTTCCCGGGAGGCTCCCAGCGTCCCCTCAACTGGCTGTTTTCCTTTACATAAGTCAGGCGTGGAAGGACAAGTCAGGTGCAAGGCAGACACATGTTCATCATCTTCCAGGATGAGGAAAATCAAGGCTGTTTCTGTGACGGCCTGTGGAGGTGGAGGCAGAGAGGTATTGCCCCTTCCTCACGGGCCACAGAGCGAGCCGAGCAGACTTCTGGGGTTCCTTTCTGCTTTGTGTGTTCCACTTTTACACGTCTAGCTGTGCACATGTGTGTGATGATCATCATTTACAACTGAAAATTGGAAACATTCTAGTTGCTTAAATGAACTAACCCTGCTAAAAGAGCCAGGTGCCAGGACACGCAAAGATCTCCCTGAGATCAGAGTCAAAAGGCAAAGTGTTGGTCAGCATAGAGAGCACAGATGGACTCTAGGGGAAAGAAAGGGTCAGGCAGGATCCACGCCAAACAGACAGGAATCTCCGAGGAGGCGGGGAGAGAGCGGGAACAGTAAACCATGCCCTCAATGTTCTCCCCAAGAACATTGGCTATGCACCCAGAGTTCTATTTTTTTTTAAATAAATTTATTTATTTATTATTTATTTTTATTTTTGGCTGCATTGGGTCTTCCTTACTGTGCATGGGCTTTTCTCTAGTTGTGGCGAGCAGGGGCTACTCTTCATTGCGGTGCACCGGCTTTTCATTGCAGTGGCTTCTCTTGTTGCAGAGCATGGGCTCTAGGTGCACAGGCTTCAGTAGTTGTGGCACATGGGCTCAGCAGTTGTGGTGCATGGGCTTAGTTTCTCCGCGGCATATGGGATCTTCCTGGACCAGGGCTCGAACCCCGTGTCCCCTGCATTGGCAGGTGGATTCTTAACCACTGTGCCACCAGGGAAGCCCTAGAGTTCTATTAAAACCTGAGTTTATCAAGAGACCAGAGTTTGGAACCCTGCTATAGAGTGAATGTTCGTATCTCCCAAAATTCACATGCTGAAACCTAAGCCCCAATGTGATGGTGTTAGGAGGTGGGGCCTTTGGGAGGTGATCCTGCCTGATTTACCCAAATCTCCCAACCTCTGAAACACCCACAACAGAAAGAAGCTGGGCAGGACAGGTGCCACCCAGCATTCCTGTGGGGACAGCCACCACTGCGACCACCACAGCCACAGGGCAGCTCCATGGCTTCATCAACTCCTGGTTTCCCCCAAGAGCTGAGTGAAGAGCCATCGTCAGAGGCGGAGCTCCTGCAGCAGGGCATCCTCAGACTAGACGCCGTTCCAGGTGGTCCCTTAAAATGCAAATGAGATATCTGCACACAACCCGGGACCCCTTCAGAGCTCCCACCCGCACCCCGACTCCTCAGGGGTTCACAGGCCTGAGCCCCTCACCTCCCACCTCCAGTCTCAGCAGCGGCCCACCTTCCTTCCAAGTCCTCCTTACACAGCAGTGCCTCTGGCCTCGAGGTCTCTGCGGGCTGATCCTCTGCCCACACTTTCACACCCCAACTGTCCTTGGCTCACCCCGTGCATTGCTCAGACCTCCATGTGCTCAGAGAGGCCTTTGCTCAGCACCCCCAGCATGCAGAACACGGAGGGACCCCCACACAGATGACCCTCACCTCTCCTCGACCCAGGAGCAGGACTGTGCATCTTGGAGATGGAATGCCCACATCCCCAGAAGCCCCACGAGGCCCAAGGGCCATCTGTCTCGGGAACATGGGATCCCAGTGCCCTTTCCAGCACAGTTTCAGGTAACCCAGGCTCCCCGCCTCACACTCCAGACACTCTGGACCAGGGACACTGATGTTATCCTCAAGGGCAAACATGCCTTGCTCAACCCACGGGCTAGGCTCCGGCTCATCACTCTGCAGACTCTTATTCTGCTCTGCGCTGCCCACCTCACTGCACCATCTCCCCGCCCTGTCCCGGATCCCAGAGCTCTCTCCATCCCCTCTGGCCCAGTGGGTTGCTCCTGCCTTGCAACTCCCCGGAGGCCTCCTGTGCCCTCCTGGCAGGCCTTTGCCCAACTCTCTGCGTGGTGTTGATCCCGACAAGCCCAGTAATCACTACCCTGGCCTGGACACAGCAGGAGCCCAATGAAGGTGGATGAATGACACCTTTATTCCTATGTGACAGTCATGGAAACTGAGGAACAGAGAGGTCAAGGAACTGCTCAAGCCACACTACCAGTGAGAGGTGGTGTCCTCATTGACAACACATGCTGACCCAGAGCTGCGTCCTCAACGACGCCAGCCCAGCCAGTGTTTTCAACCCACCAGGCAATTTTCCAATTCTCAGCCAACACTGCCCGGGTGGCCTACAAACTTAGTTCAATCCTGACACCATGTACCTGGACACAGTTGACACTGTCAGATCCCACAAGATAAGGGCTCAGCCGATATGACTGCAAACCCCTACCCCACTTCAGACGCCAATCACAAGTTCAGGTGATCGATCACCTATGCTTCTGACCCACCAGCTATAAATCAAAGGTTCCCAGGACCCCCTTCTCGGGTCCAATTAATTTTCTAGAGTGTCTCAGAGAACTCAGGAAAAGAGTTCATTTGCTAAATTATCAGTTTATTACAAAAGGATACAACTCAGGAACAGCTGGATGGAAGGGATGCACAGGGCAAGGCACGTGGGAAGGGCTGCGGAAATTCCATGCCCTCCGAGTGTGCCACCCTCCCAGCACCTCCACATTGTTCACCAACTGAGAAGCCTCCAAACCTGGCCCCTCTGAGTCTTTGTGGAGGCTTCATTACATAGATAAGACCGATTACATCATTGGTCACTGGCCATCATCTCAATCTCCAGCCCTCTTAAGCTCACGGCTGGCTCCACCGGCAACTAGCCCCCAAACTCAGGTGCTTTCCAAAAGTCACCTCATTAGTATAAACTCAGGTGTGGCTGAAAGGGATCTGTTAAGAATATCAAAAGACACCCATTTCACATTATCACTGATCCCTTAGGAAATTCCAAGGGTTTGAGGAGTTCTGTGCCAGAAACGGATGAAGACCAAATTTGTATTTCTTATCATAAATCACGATACCCCCGCTGGGTAAACCGTGATATGGACAAAGACACCCTAGGGCCCCCTTCTAAGAAACATAGGTGGCCCTGGAACCTGGGCACCGGATGTGGCTTCGCTCAGCTGCCTCCGTCATTCCCTCTTGCGTGGAGGGGAGTGGGGAAGGTGAGAAGTCTGGGAACAGTTCATTGATTCCACTGGCCAAAAATTCTTCTCATTTTACCACAGCACAGATATTCCGGGTTACCAGCTTCCTGACATCCGCTGCCACTAAGCCCCAGCTGGGCCTGAACAACAGGGAATCAGGATGTCACTGCCCTCAGAGGGGGCCGATCTCGGGGAAGCATCTCCAGGCCCATGAGATCACTCTGCCAGGTGAGAGACAGCCCCTTGGGCTAAGAGGCTGTTCCCAAACAGTCTAAGGAGACTGACACCCGGGGCCCACCCACCGTAATCACGCAGCTCAGCGATTCCCCTGGGTCGCGTTCACACATTGCACAGAATAGCTTCTCTGCTCCCCACACTCAGGCTGGGGGACTCAGTGCAGCCCCATTTGTAACACGAGGCCTCGGTGAACACCACGGGCTGCAGACTACAGACAGAGGGCTGCTGGGGATGCCCTAAGGATAAAAGGAGCCAATTATGCAAAGTAGCTTTACACAGGTGACAAGACACCTGATAAACCTCCCTGCCGTGTGAAAGGCTTACCAGAGCGACACAGCAAGTAAAAAGCTTGCACCTCCTCCTCGCCCATGGAGGGAAGAACAGTGAGCTGAGAACAGCTCTGACCAAGCAAGGACTCTGCTTTGCTGAGTTCCTGGAAGGGGCTGCAGCCGCCTCTTTTGGGGGGAGGGGTCCTCCCCAGCTTCACCCCTTTTCTGGACACAGCCTCCGCCACTGGTGGGCCCCAGCTGCCACCAGAACATGCAGCTCCTAGCCCCTGGACACGGCTGGTTGGCCGCAGCGAACACCAGACTGTGCTGGGCCATCCCTACATTCCCCTCCACCCCACCCCGGGAACTGGACCCAAGACCACGGGACTCGGTCCTTGAGGGCCTCCGGTGGGTGAAGTCAGCTCTGTGCCTGTCACAGCAGCATGACACTGAGGCCAGAGAGGACGGGGCTCTGTGTTCTGCTTCTCCTGGCTTCCGGTGCTTGGTTCCCCATCCTGGGTTCCAGAGACGCTACCCACCAGACTACAGTGCATTCCATTTCTGCCTAAGAGAGTTGGCATAAATGCCACAGACAGTCAATCTCCAAAGAATTCAAAATGTAATAAAAAGCACTTAGGGGCTTCCCTGGTGGCGCAGTGGTTGAGAGTCCGCCTAGGCCACAACAGTGAGAAGCCCGTGTACCCCAAAAAAAAAAAAAAAAAGCACTTAGAAAAGCACTCCTGCAAGTAAGTGAGACAAGAGAGACAATCCAATATTTTTTTTTAAAAATTGCAAAAGACCTCACAAAAAGAGGAAGAGAAATGAATGGCAATTTACACACAAAAAGGTGCCCAGCCTCACTGGTCATCAGGGGAAAAATAAATTAAAACTACCACAAGACATCCATGGCTAATATTTAAGAGAAAAGCAACAGAATTGAACAGACAGACAGACACACACACACACACACACACACACACACACACACACACACACACGACACCAGCCAGCACTGGTGAGAACACAGAGCCCCTGGAACTCACGCTCTGCTGATGGGAGCATGAACGGGCTCAACCCGCCACAACATTGTAAAAGCTGTGGACTCCGCACACGCGCACCCGAGGGTGCCAGACCCACTGCCAGGTATGAAAACAGACCCAAAGAGATGGGTATCTGGGATTGTCAAGACGAGACACAGAAAGTAGAGTGGTGGCTGCCAGGGGCTGGGGGAGAGGGCAATGGGAGTTACTGTTTAATGGGGACAGTTTCAGTTTCACCAGAGGAAGACTTATGGGGATGATGGTGCAGATGGCTACACAGCAGTGTAAATGTACTTAATGCCTCTGAACTGCACACTTAAAATGGGTAAAATGGTAATTGTTATGTGGAATTTACCACAATTACTTTTAAAAGTGAAAAAAATAAAATGGACCCAAAGAAATCAGACTCCTGGGAACCAAAGCCAGTCACAAGAGTGTCCACCCAGCATCATTCATGAGAGCCCAAACCGGAAACTCCCCGAGCGCCCTCCACGTGAGCTCGTGGACGAACACACGGTAGCGCCAGCAGACACTGGGATGTCATGCAGCAGAGACAGGAAACCGACTGCCGCCCCAATGACAGCGTCCACCCTCTCATCCCCCGACGTGCAGCCAAGAGCATCCACTTCTGTTTATACCAAGTTCAGAAACAGGCAAAAGTCACCTCCACTGGAGTCCAGAGGGGGCCTCCCAGGGAGGAGGGGGCAGAGATTGGGGAGGGGCACCGGGGGCTTTGGAGGCTGCTACTCTTCTATTCCTTCAACACGCCCACCCGGTGATGGTTCATCAAGTGGAAGCTCCTGACCTGTACGTCTCCTCAATATGTTACACTTTGGCTGTACATGTACATACGTGCATACACCACACATTTTCTACAGCACTGAACTGAATACAATTCCTTCTTTCGACTCCCCCCTAAAGCACTGTGGGCATCTGGTCACTCATGACTATCACAGGGGCAGGAGACCCAGGTAACAGAATGCGGCAGTTATCAGAACAGTGGACCCCCCCAGAAGGCCTGCTCTGCGGGTGCCGGGCCCCCAGAACCAAGCCAACGCCGAGTAGGATGAAAGGATGAGAAAATGGGTTATTTGCAAGCACTGCACACACAGGGGTGGACAGATGTTCCCGTGTCAGTCATTCCCAAGCCTCTACCTCCCCTCCCAGCTCGGAGAGAGCCGGCCGTGATTTCTGACAGCGAGTGGCCCCCCCATGCTGCTCCACACCACTGGCTTGTCTGCAAACAGCAGGGGCGCGGGCCAGGCGGCGGCTGGGCCTGGCTCCCCCAGCTCTGGGGAGCTGGGCAGACGCGGGGACAGTTGGCAGAACTGAACAAGTCCACTGTTATTCACTGAGCCTGAGTCCGACGCTGTGTGGGTGGCACGTGTGGCATCACTGCCCTGCGTTTTACAGGACAACACAGAAACGTGAGGCCTGATGGCTGTACCTGACCACACGGAAACACGCATGGGAAACGCCCACTGGACGTGGCCCCGTGCCAGTGTCTGGCCGCCGGCACCGGACTTGGGAGGCAAGGCAGGCAGCAGTGGTCACTGCCCACGGGGTCATCCAGGAAGTGCAGGACGTTCCCAGGAAACTGCCAGACCCCTGAAAAACACAGGCTCGGATGGACCAGGGCTTGGTCCCTCCCCGCCAGCTCCCGTGGACTCACACAGTCAGGACTGAAGGGGGCCCGGGAGCAAGCGACCAGCTCAAGGCCACAGGGCAAGTCACTGGCATGGGGCCGCTGGACTCTGAATCCAGTGCTCCGCCGTGGCTCTACAGGCGGGTGGGGGCAGAAGACCCCTCAAGGCAGGCTCACTCTCACGGTGCTGAGCTAAGCTCTGCCTGTGCCCACCCTGCTGGTGGAAGAGTGTGTTGTCAGCACAGCGAAGGCCACCTCAACCGTGAGGATGAAAACACACGCGCACACACCCCCCTTTGATGCTGGGCAGCTGGGCCCTCTGCACCACGACCGACCTCCTGGCACCAGAGGAAAGGCCTGCCAGCCAGCTGGCCAGCCTAACCAGCACAAGCCCGGCTTCTTCCACTGACCAACAGGAGAGTGCAGCAAAGCCCAGGAGCTGGGCGAAGGATGCAGGGACCTCCGGGTGCTCAAAACCCCGAGGGCAGGCGACACAGCAAACCTCAGCTCCAGTGGCCACAGGGCCCAAGTGCCCACCGCAGGCTTCTAAACCCAAGCAACTGGCTTCTCCTTCAGGGAGACAGGTCCTCAGATGCCACCCACCATGGCCAACTTAAAGGGTTTTTGTTTCTGCTGTTCTGCTGTTGTTGTTTTTACCTAAAATGTAACAACTGAAATTCCGAAAACACAGCTTATTTATACAGCTCTTACAATGACAAAATCCAAACCGAATTCATGTGAGCAGAAGCACAGAACTAGTTCTGCTATGTGAACGGGCACAGGTGGCACGATGCCGGCGATGATGGTGCAGGACTCTGAGCACGAAGATGAAACCCCCGTGTGCAGGTGGAGCCCTTTCCCCACACCCCACCCCTCTGCCACTGACCCTGGGGCTCGGAGCACAAGCTCACTGCCTAGGGACAGTGATGGGGCCCAGGGACCCGGAATGTCCCCAGTGACAGAGGACGCCCTCGGTGACACAAAAAGTCCTCCCTCGTCTTACAACACCTGCCTCGGTTCTTTCCTTCAGGCATCAATTATCCAGAGTCAGCAAGGCCCCACTTCAGAAAGGGCAAACCCAACACAGGCGGCAGTACTCATGAGCAGACGTCTCTAGACTGCCACCAGCACAAAAGTACACATCAAAGTCTCCTGGCACACACCTCAGGCCCCTTATCGCGTGGCAGCAGGCCCAGGAGTCCCCGGACCCCCGCCTGACACCCCAGGGGATGCAGCCCAGTCTGAGCAGCTTGTACACTAGGGAGAGGGGAGTTGTTTTCTGCAAGGCCTGCTGCACAAGCATTTATTAAACACCTACCGTGTGCAGGCCCAGGTGCTAGGAGACAAAATCAGCCTGATTTCTAGTTCCTCTGCCAAAGAGGACAAAAGTCTAGTGTCACGAGGACATGGCAAAGTTCCAGTGAGATAAAGGAGGTAAAAATGCTCTGAAAGTACATGCACTGATATATAAAAGGTTTAGGTCTGGGGCATAGTTCACCCCCACCTCCAGGGTTAGTGGATCACGTGGCTGACTGCCCCTCCTGATGCTTCTCTTGGGTGACCTGTCCCTACCATGACCTCCCTCAAACACCAGGGAAGGGCAGCCCACATGGCTTTAAGACACATGAGTAACAATAATAACGCAGGAGGAGGAACAACCAACCGTGGCAGCCAACAACAACGACCAGGCACTCCTGTGGGGACCTACTGTGCTCCAGGCTTCCGTCTGCAATCTTCTCTTTAAGAACTTGACCGAGGTGTCCTAATGCCTGCCGTGACCCTCGGCTGGGGACCAGCCAGCCGTGTGATTGGGGCAAGGGACTGCAGGGCAGTGGAGTGCAGAAATAAACTCTCACATTTATGGTCAGCTGATCTCTAATGAAGGTAAAAAGGCAATGTGACGGGAAAAGAATAGTCTCTTCATCAAATGATGTTGAAATAACTGACTATCCGTATGCAGAAAAAAACACAAAACCCTAAATCTTTACCTCAAACCATACATTAAAAAATTAACTCAAAATGGATCACAAGACTTAATGTATGAGCTAAAACCATAAAACTTCAAGAAAAAAAAATAGGAGAAAATCTTTGTGACCTTGAGGTAGGCAAAGATCTTTTAGATATAACTCCAAAAACATTAACCATCAAAAAAATTGATAAGAATTCCCTGGTGGTTCAGTGGTTAGGATCAAAAAAAAAAAAAAAAAAAGAAAAATGATAAATCAAACTTCACCAAAACTTAAAATTTTGCTCCTCAAAAGACACCATTAAGAAAATGAAAAGACAAACCACAGACTGCAAGAAAATATTTGCAAATCACAGAGCTGATAAATGAACTGTATCACTGTATCCAGAATCCATAAAGAACTCTTACAACTCAAAAAGACAATCCAAGTTTTAAAAAGTGAACAAGACTAAAAGAGCCAACCCCCCAACACACACACACACACACACACACACACACACACACACACACACACACACACACGATATACAACGGCCAATAAGCACATGAAAAGATGCTCAAGGGCTTCCCTGGTGGCGCAGTGGTTGAGAGTCTGCCTGCCGATGCAGGGGACACGGGCTCGTGCCCCGGTCCGGGAGGATCCCACGTGCCGCAGCCGCTGGGCCTGCGCGTCTGGAGCCTGTGCTCCGCGGCGGGAGAGGCCACAGCAGGGAGAGGCCCGTGTACCGCAAAAAAAAAAAAAAAAAAAAAAAAAAGATGTTCAACATCATCAGGAAAATGCAAATCAAAACCACAGTGAGATACCTCTTCACTCCCACTAGGATGACTATAATTAAAAAGGTAGGCAATAATAAGTGTTGACAAGGATGCTGAGAATTTGGAACCCACACACACTGCTGGTGGGAATAAATGTAAAATGGTGCAGCCATTATGGAAAACAGTCTGGCAGTTCCTCAAAAAGTTAAACACATGACCCAACAATTCCACTCCTAGGTGTATCTAAAGAGAACTGAGCACACCAAACAAATGTTCAGCAGCATTATTCATAATAGCCAAAAGGTGGAAACACCCCAAGTAAGTATTCGTTAACTGGTGAAAAGATAAACAAAATGTACTATAACCATACAGTAAAGTACAACATGGATGAACCTCAAAAACAATGCTAAGTGAAAGAAGCCAGAAACAAAAAAAGACTACATGCTGTACGATTCCAGTTATATGAAATGTCCAGAAAGGGCAAATTTTAACGACAGAAAGGAGATCAGTGATGGGGTAGGGGTGAGGGTGACAGCAGAGATTGCCTGCAAACAGGCACAAGGCAAGGAAACTCTGATGATGGAAATGTCTAAAACTGATTGTGGTGATGGCTGCACAATTCTATAAGTGTACTAAAATTCTCCAGATCATAGGTTTACAAAGGATGAGTTGTACGGCACACGATTGATACCTCAATAAAGCTGTTATGAGTAAAGTAAATAAATACAATAAAAACAAAGCAAATGCTGTTAAATTCAAGCTAGGTACTGTTGCAGGGCATGTTGAAAACTTCAAAGTAAAAGAAAATTGGACAGGGACTTCCCTGGTGGCACAGTGGTTAAGAATCCGCCTGCCAATGCAGGGGACACAGGTTCTAACCCTGGTCTGGGAAGATCCCACATGTCACGGAGCAACTGACCCCGTGCACCACAACTACTGAGCCTGCGCTCTAGAGCCCGCGAGCCACAACTACTAAAGCCTGCGTGCCTAGAGACCGTCCTCTGCAGCAAGAGAAGCCCGCGCACTGCAACGAAGAGTAGCCCCCACTCACTGCAACTAGAGAAAGCCCGCACGCAGCAACGAAGACCCAACGCAGCCAAATAAATAAATTAAATAAATAAATTTATTTAAAATAAAAATTGGACAGGAGATTTAAAAAGTCCTCACATACACACACACACACACACACACACACACAGAGGTAACCATGAGATGATGGATGTGTAAATAACCTTATTGTGATAATCATTTCCCGATATATACACATATCAAATCATTACACTGTACACCTTAAACTTACACAACGCTATATGTCAATTATATCTCAGTAAAGCTAGAAAAAAATTGGACAGTGTTACAGAGGTGTTAAAAAATACTAGCACCCAATGATTCTTTCTAATATAATCAACAAAATGGACAGAGACCTGAAAAGATAACAACTGTCTCATAAATTGATTGTACAGTCCATGGTCCCTAAAATCATCTCAACCCCCCTTCCGTCCCCAGTCCATGCTTGGGAACACATACTCAGGTACTGCTTAGGTTCCAGACTGCCTCCCGGAATAAGGTGGCCCGAGGGGCAGGAAGCAGAAAAGACAGCCTTTGGACTGGAGAGGCTGCGCACTCTAAGCACTGGCAGCGAAATCGAGGCGGCCCATGGTGTTCACCTGGGTGCCAGCCCCAATAGACTGTGGCTGACTCGGGTGTCCACAGAGCGGACCTGACTGATTAACAAGGTCTACCAAACAGAATCCAAAAGCAGTGCTGTTAGTGCCTTGTATTTGTGATTTTGTCCAAATGCCCAACTGAAGGGACATCAGGTTTGCTCTGGTCCCAGGTGACAGGAGGTACCACCTTAAACTTTTTGATATCTCTTCCAAGACACTGCTAACTGCTATTAGAGTCTAAGTTGTTCACTTAATTTATTTTTTGAGCCATTATAGCAGCTAACATTTTTCAAGGACCTCTTAGGCGCTAAGCACTGTTCTGAGCACTGTATGAGGATCAGCCCATTTTACAGATGCGGAAACCATGACCCAGGGGGCTAAGCAGCTTGCCTAAGATGACTCAGCCAAAGACGGGCTGTAAGAACATCCGAGATGGAAGAGGATGACTTCAAACAACTGCTCCATCAGATCTGGGGATGTCAGCCTCCAGGGGATCTCTATACCAGGCTGGGCTGCCCTGTCCTTGTGCCTGGGAAAAAGCAGGCGTGGATATCTCCCATGCCTAGTAGGGAACAGAGCCCTCTGCCCAGCTCTGACTGCATCCCCTCTGACTGCCCCGAACTGTGCTAGTCTCCACTCCCTTTATTTCTGGTGGTCCCAGACACTTGCCTTCTTTCACCTTCCAAAATGAGCGTGAAGCAGTTCTCAAACTTGAGTGGACATCTGACTCACCCTAGGAGTGGGTTTTAAATGCAGGTTCCTAGGCCACAGCAGACCCCAACAAGTCTGAGGCGGGGCCTGGGAAATGCATGTTAAACTAGCTTCCCCACTGTTGGAAGCAGGTGGTGCTGGACCATACTCAGAGGAAACCTGGCCCAGGGGATGCCCACAGGCCAACTGTGAGGCCTAGAAGACCACAAGATGGGATCAGATATTTCAGAAGCCAGGATCAGAAGCTCCAGTCTGAAAGTCTCCATGATGTCCAAATGCCCTGTCCTCTTTCTTCTCTCCTTTCCAGGCAAGTGACCAGACGAGGAGATGGAGCATGAGGAACCCAAACTAAAGTTCCAGGGCAGGCCACACTCCTCATCAGACGCAGAAAAAAACAGTGTGGATGGGTACAACTGGTCTGGTAGTCTGACTCATGGTCCTGTACCCAGATGAGCTTCCATCCAGCTCTGAGACCTTGGAAAAGTCACTTCCTCCCTGGGGCTCAGGTCTTTCAGCCACAAAAAAGGAGACTGGAGAACCGGGTAGGTCCCCTCCAACCATTCCCTGGTTGTCCAGCACGGCCTCCCAGCTCCTCTTCCACCGACAGTAATGCCTCCTTGGGCCCAGACCCCCTCCCACCCCCCACCCACCAAACACAAGCACCAGGTCACAGGAGAGCTAACCCTCTGTCCAGACGGGACGGATAGTGTCCAGAACCACTGGCCGGGTCTTCACAAGAAGCCACCAAAGAAAGGGAAAACCGGCGATGGAATGATGTCAATCCTTTTGACAATGACCACTTTGTAAGCACAAGCAAAGCATCGGGCACCGTGCTAAGCCCTCCCAAGCGTCGCGCCCCGGAACCTCACGCCGGCCCTGGGGGATCCCTATTGAGCAGACCCCAGTGTGCATACGAGGGAGCTGAGGCGCGCAGGAGTGAGTTGACTGATCCAAGGTCACCCAGCCGGGACGAGGCAGTCAGCGCCATACCGACCCACGCCCCGGGGTCCGGATGGAGGGCGCGTGGAGCTCCATGCAGGGAAGCTGCAGGAAGGGCCGCGGGCCGAGCAGAGCCCCCAGCCCACCCTCCGAGGAGGATCGTGAGCCCAGCCCCGCCGCCCCTGTCCGCCGCGGCCACTCACCGGATTTCGGGGGGTAGCGATAGGCCGAGTTCGCCTGGATGTCGATGTCCTCCACGCCCGCGATGCGGCGACTCAGGATGGAGCCCATGGTGCACGGCGGGCCGGGCCGAGTATGGGATGGGGTCGGCGGCGGCGCCGGAGGCGTCCTCACGCGGACATAGCCGGGACCAGGCCGCACGGACGCTCGCCCACGGCCGCGGGCGCTCGGCCTCCGAGCCCCCCCCCCCGGCTCGGCCCGGGACCAGACGCCACGGCAGCCCTCCGCCCCCCGGGCCCGAGGCACCTCGGGAAATGGAGTCCCCTCGCCGCCGAGGGTGCCCGGCGGCGGCGCGGGATACCCACCTAGGAACTACATTTCCCAGGAAGCTCCTCGCCCGGACTCGCTGAAGTTGTTGACAAACGGTCCGGGACAAACCAAATGGACCTGAGTCCAGAGGGGAGGAACCATCAACCACACTGCAAACTATCCTTCCCTTTGCATTCCAAGCACAAGACTAACATTGTAACTCTTTAGACTTTTAATAATCTGTTCATACATAGGTCTTGCTAGGAACCAACGCCTTCCATTTACTCCCTCTCTGAAATATCTCCCGGAGCATGGTTCTCCCCACTTCCCTGGGTTTAATCTCCTGGCCCGGCCAGCAGAGGGCAGACCCTTACCTGCCACCCGCAAAGAGCTGGGATGGAACCCAAGATTACCTGGAGCGGTGCACACAGGGGAAGGGAAGCACCTTTTCCAGAACTCTAGGCATCTCTCTGGCTCCACGTCCAGAATAATTCTTTGAAGACATAATTTTAAAGTCCCCCGTGGAGGCAGTAGACCTCTCCCCATTTTACATATAGGGAAACTGAGGCACAAAGAAGGGAGGGGGCCACACATAAGGGTGCTCAAATTTACAAGAATCAGGGTTAGAGTTAAAGGCTCTTCGCAGATTACAATGTACTTTCTTGGCTTTGTGACTCACACAAAACTCTGTAAGGCCAAGTGAGGATCTGTTTCTACCTACTTTTCACTTGAGAAACAGCAGTTCTGAGGAAGAAAGTGACTTCCCAAGACAAGCCTGTCTATCCAGAAAGGAGCTAGGGAGGGCAGAGGCTGTCTAAGAGTCTCAGATGGTAAATTTACCACAGTCCACATTAAAGTGAGTCCTACACCTTTCCAGACACCAGAACCCAGAATACAACCTTCCTATTTTCAGGGGACCTGGGAAGCCAAAAGTAATAAAAGAAGTGAGGGACTTATGTGATTATAAGGGAGAGTCCAGGTCTTGGAGCCTGATTTAACCTCTCTGCCCTGCAACCAAGATCCCCATTTACTGAGCACCTACTATGTGCCAGACATTGGTGTTGAAGGCTATGCACATATTCTCTCTTTTAATTCTCTGTTGTAGGTTCTATTTTCATTCCCAATTTACAGAAGAGGAAAGAGGCCAGGAGAAGTGAAGTACCCCACTCAGCTTGCATAGTAGATAAGTGGTAATAAAGCTGGAATTTGAACCAGGCCACTCCTCTTAATGCCACACTCCCCTGCCACCCCCAGCCCCTACCACCCCAGAGACAGGAATGCTCCAGTGCGAGATTCCCTGTCTCTTGCTCCCAGATGGGCCTGAAGACATCCCCACCCCATGTGACCTTTCTTCCCTTACTTTAAATTTCTTTCTGTTGAATCACATAACACTGTTGAATCATACATACACAAATAGGTATACCAACACAGCATTCAATTTATCAGTCTCCCTGCTTGTGGGGAGGGAAGGAGAGTACTGAGGGCCCAGATGTTCCCACTGAAAAATAACCCTAAGAGCATGTCCTCCCTACAGATAGTGGGCCAGGGCAGTCACTTCCATGGGCTGATGTTTGATCAATTAAACATTCCTCTTAATAGAGCTTTGGACTTCGGGTATATTTTTCTGTGCTTATCCATGCCCCGGTGGGAGACAGGCCCTTTTTGATTTGATACTGGTTCTACTATCAACATCGTCGCTGGTTCACTTATTTATTCAACAAATATTTATCATACAGCTACTATGTGAAAAGCAATGAGACAGGCAAAGAGCCAGGAAATAGAGATTAAATGGTGAAACCACCAGATATGAAACATCTAGTGAGGAAACAGACACTACAGGCGAACAAGTGTATAAATACAAAATGTGGTGGGTGCTATAAGGGAATGGACTGAGGTGCAGTGAAATACTAGGAGAGAACTACTATTCATAGGGAAATCAGGGAAGGCTTATCTGAGGAAGTGACATTTAAGCTAGGACTTGAAATACAAGTAAGAGCCAAGCAGGCAAATGCTGAGGGAGTAGGCAGCCCAGGTTCCAGGCAGGGAGAGCAGCATGTGCAAAGGCCCTGAGGAGCTGAGTAAGATCAATGAGCTCAAAGGCCAGTGTGGCTAGAATCAAGTAGGCAGGAGAGTTCAGGAACAGAGGTCAGGAGTGAGGCAGTGGCCAGATCTCAAGGCCCCTCAGTCAGCCAGTATCGGGTCCTTTGAAACATGAAGAAAGACCCTAGGCATACTTCATGGCTAGTATGAATCCCTCAAGTCGACTTCTCAAGCCTTCTGAGGGGGCAGGATCCCTGCCTCTTCATTCTTGTGCTCCCAGAGCCAGGCACCCAGTGGATGTCTGATAAACACATCTGTGGAGTGATTGAAGGAATGGAGGTGGAGAGGAGCCCGGGGTCCTGGGCCTACCATCAACTGGCTATGCCAACTTTGCCAAGGTCCTCAACCTCCCTGGACCTCAGGTTAAGATGAAGGCATTGCCATAAATTCCTTTTATACCTCCATCCCCCACCCCCCATCTACTGGCCCCAGCTGTCGGGCCCCATCCGAGCCTGCTAAGAAATCCAAAGTCCACTCTCTAGCCAGGCTGATCCTGGCTGAAAACAAGGTTGTTTTTTCCTTCCCGCTGCCCCTGGGAAAACAAGCTGGCTGGGGGTCCATAGGGGCCAGAGGGGTGACCTTTGCTCCTGCTAGCCCCACCTGCCCCACCCAGCCAGCCAGCTGGCCTGGAAGAGCTCCTTCTGGGCTGAGCAAGTCTAGGCAGGTAACTGAGTGGTGCCCAGATGAGAGTGAGGGAAGGGGTGAAGGTACTTCCTGTCTCCCTAAGCAAGAAAAGTCCCCAGTGGTCCCTGCCAGGACAGTGCCCACCCTCCTTGGCCAGAAACACACCCTGCTGGCCCACTGGGTGCCTACTCTTCTCCACTGGCTCTGAACACTGTCAAGAGTGTAAGGAAGTTTGGATTCCAGCCTCAGTTTCCTTATCTGTAAAATGGGGCTTGGGTTCCCTACAGTGGTCCAGATGGAGGCAAAGAGGTGAGTGCTAAAATGGTGCTCTGAGCACCACAGGCATTAATCCCCCAGAGCAGTCCTGGGAGAGTTCTAAGCTGCTACCTTGGGTTCTACAAATGAAGGAACTAAAACTCAGGGCCAGAGAACCTTGTCCCAACATCAGAGTCATTAAGTGGCAGAGTCAAGACTGACACCCAGGTCTGTCTGGCTCCAGAACCTGCTCACCTTGCACCATACCATGTTGCTGTCCCAGTAGTAATAGTGATAGAGGTAATGACATTCAGAACTGCCCACCCCGTGCTGTGCTAAGCACTTTGTCCACATTAATTCACACTTATGATGCTTTGTGAAGGTGAAGGGCCATTTTTAATAAGAGCAGAACTCTCCTGGCACCATCAAGATTTGCAAAAAATGGTGCAGCCTGAGTGATCCCCATGTGGCAGAAAGGGGCTGAAACCTTATTTCCTGAGTGGACTTGGGAAATAAGTCCCAAGGTGACTTCTGCCAGTGTTGAGGCACCCACCTGAAGGGGACACTGAGTCCTCTCCCTGCCAAAGGGCCAAGCTCCCATCTCCAGCCCTCAGAGGGCACTTAGCAGTCCCACTGCTCCAGGCTCCCCTCCCTCCCCCAGCTATCCCGATGCCCCAGCCTCCCCGGAGCCCCCATAACCTTGGGAGCCTTCAGGTCCTGTCCACCATCTTCCATTCTCCTCCTCTTACCAGTCAAAGCCAGAATCCCCTGGAAGGGTTGAGGGACCCAGGAAGGGCTCCTCCCAGAGCCCTGCAGGTCCTCCTCCTCCCCCCAGGGTGGGACAGTTCCCTCCATTCAATCTAATTCTGGGCAGGAACGGACTCCCTTGGAACCAGACACACCTAGAACATCACCTGACCCGGACTGGTCCTCTCTGCCACCATCTGGTCTCCACACTGCTCAGCCACAGTGATCCTAATGCACACAACGGATCAGATGTAGTAAACCCCCTCAATGGCCTTTAGCCCACCATCTCCAGGGCCTGTGCCTGCTTCCTGAGGGTACTTCCCACACTTGCAATTCTACATCTCTTCTTGGGATTTTTCTTTTTTTAATTTATTTGGCTGCATTGGATCCTTGTTGCTGTGCACGGGCTTTCTCTAGCTGTGGCAAGAGGGGGCTACTCTTCGTTGCAGTGCGCAGGCTTCTCATTGTGGTGGCTTCTCCTTGCGAAGCACAGGCTCTAGGTGTGCGGGCTTCAGTAGTTGTGGCACGCAGGCTCAGTAGTTGTGGCACACAGGCTTAGTTGCTCTGCGGCCTGTGGGATCTTCCCGGACCAGGGTTCGGACCCGTATCCCCTGCATTGGCAGGAGGATTCTTAACCACTGGGCCACCAGGGAAGTCCCTGTTCTTGGGATTTTTGATGCACGCCCCCACCCCACGCACCAGCCGACCCTTCTAGAGTTTGTTCTCTGCATCCCTGGCCAGATCAGAGCCAGCAACAGAGTAAGGGCCCAATAAAAAGTTGCTCAACTAATGAAACTAGTGTCCAGGGAGCGCGGGGAACCGGGATAAGGTCATTCTGAGCCGCAGTGACGAAGCCCCCGGCCCCAGCTCCGAATCCGCCCGGCCCCGACACTCCCGACCGGCAACGTCAACCGGAAGCGGCGCGTGCGGAGCTGTAAACACAACCCCCAACACACTACCTAGCGCTCTCTTCA
>NW_020174705.1:3942438-3943704 GCF_003031525.2 Neophocaena asiaeorientalis asiaeorientalis | reverse complement strand
CGGCCAGCTTTGTTTACCTTATATGGCCAGGTCCTAACACCTCCCGACAGCCCATTGGCTGAAGCGCGGCCTCATTCACTTGACGTCACAAGGACTGAGCAAGGCAAATAAACCAGGGCGTTCTGGGAATGGGAGTTCGGGGCCGCCCCGGAACTGGCGCCGCGCGGTCCTAGAGTCCGCCCACTAAAAGCTGAGATTTCCGGCAAAGCGCACGAAATTTTGCGTGGGAAAGTGCGAGCGTCCCGCAGAGGGTATGCAGAGGCTCCAGAGACTGCTGGTCTCCCTTACCTGTCTCGGTCGCCATCCCTTCCTCTGACGTTCTTTGGGTCTACTGTGTGCTTGGCGGAGCGCCAGGCCGGGGAGGGACCCGTGTCACAAGTGGGCGACGCGAGCTTGTGCCCTGGGTGTTGGGGAGACTCGGGAGGCTTCCTGGAGGCGGTGACTTTAGGCAGAACCCTAAAGGGCAGATTAATTCATTCACTGAACGAGTATCTGTAGGCGCCTACTGTGTGCCAGGCTTTCGGGGCTTTATGGCCCTAGTGCTGTTGATTTGTGCCAAAATTCTTGGCCCATCCCCCTCCCCAATAGTGCGCCTACTCAACACAGAGGGATGCCAACCACACTGGGATTCGGGATACTGGGATCTTGGTAAATACCCTGAGGCTGCGTTTGCGCCCATGCACAGTGTCTATGGCCCCCGTCTCCTGACCCCCGTCAGTTCAGTCACGGGCCTGGGCACGTGCCCGTCCAGCTTCTGCACACAGTAGGCGCCCAGCGCTCAGACACACCTTCGGCCCCGGGCCGGCCCGCGGCTCCCGGCCGAGCGCGGCGGAAGCGGCGCGGGACTACATCTCCCAGCATGCCCCCCGCGGCCTGGAGCGAGGCGAGGCTCGGTGAGTCAGAGCCGCACAGTAAATATTTGTATTAGCCGGAGCCGGCTCGCTAATGGTGGACGCGTGAGGCGAAGGAGCGCGCGGCGGCGGGAGGCCGGAGCGGGCAGGCGGCGGAGGCGCCATGTCCGTGAACATGGACGAGCTCAAGCACCAGGTCATGATCAACCAGTTCGTGCTGACGGCCGGCTGCGCAGCCGATCAGGCGAAGCAGCTGCTGCAGGCGGCCCACTGGCAGTTCGAGGTGCGCGGCCGGGCTGGGGCCGGGGCGCGGGTGTCCGTCCCGCGTGGCTACGCGTGCAGTGGAGCATGTGCGGGCCGGTGTGGACACGTGCCGCGGCGCGGCCGGCCGGGGTCGGGCCCGCGCACTCGGCCC
>NW_020174705.1:3921708-3942413 GCF_003031525.2 Neophocaena asiaeorientalis asiaeorientalis | reverse complement strand
CCCGGCCCCGCGGCGCGGCCGCGTCTAAGCGGCCCCCGGAAACGCCGCCAGCTCGGGGTGGGCGGAAGGGGCAGTCTACCTCCCCCGGGCCCGAATCCCCGCCCCCCAAATGCCCAGGCGATCGGTTTTGGGGGCCCCCGTTTTTGTGCGGGTAACGGCCAGGGCGGGGCGGCGCCGAGGCCCAAACGGACAGACTGGCAGGCGGCCGGAAGGAGGACGCCCCAGGCCTGGGCCGAGCTGGGCCCACGCCGCCCCCGCCTTGGGAGCTGCGGGTTTAAGATAAGGGAGCCCCGAGCCCGCGGGTGGAGCCGCCCGGTGGGTCTCAGGGTCTGAGGATCTGCGTGTGGGCTGGACAGCTCGGCGGCGCGTGTCCACGTACATGTGCATTTGTATTTACGCACGCGCCACGCTGCGTGTGGACATGTTGGCGCGCGCGCGCGCGCGCGTGTGTGTGTAAACACGCAGTCCATCGGGGCGCGGGTGCGGGGTGTGTACCCACACCACAGGTCGCCGTTTTGCAGACGGTGCTCTCGCGTGCGCACACATGTGTACAGGTGTTGTGTCGGAGCCCCACACTACAGCTACGTGTGCATCTGTGTACCCTGCTCCAGAGGCGTGTCCAGGTGCTCTCCTCTGTGCTGGCCGGCGAATCTACCTGCACAGTGCATGGCATGATATACACGGTTCAGTAGCTTCTAGCTTTCAGCCAGCTGGGCAGGAGGTGGGGCTGCCCCAGCCAGGCCCCCACCTCCCCAGGCCTCCCTGACCCATAGGGCACTAGTGCCCAGGGCTTGTGCTGCCAAGAGGCCACCTGGCCTTCCCTACTCTGCCGCCCCAGAAATAACCCAGGATGGTATCTAGGGATGAGGCCAGAGCCCCTTGAGCTCTTCCCCTCACAAGTGTAAGGTCACAACCCTAGCCAGTCTGTAGAGTCTGTGCCCAGTCCAGGTTTCAGAGCCTGGTTTCTAGATGGGGAGCAAGCTCAGGGAAGGTATTTGGGCCGTAGGAGGGACAGGGAGCCAGGGTACTCTGGAGTTCAGCTTCCTGGGGGTGGGATGGGGATCAGAATTGCTGCCCGAAGGTTGGGACAGTCTGGGGAGGCAGTGGCCTGTCCACCCAGGGGAATCCTTGCTCACTTTCCTACCAGAGATCTCAGGGGGACTGCTAACCCTGCGGTGGTCCTCACATCACAAGATGGGAGGCTGCTCTGGCTCTCTGAGCAGGTCCTACTCTCTGGCCTCAGTTTCCTCAGCTGTACCTGGGGCATGTGAGTTGACCTCTAAGGAGTGAATGGCCAACCCCGGCAGCCCCACCCTGCAGGAAGCTCCCTAATCAGCCCGTTTGTCTCAAGAACTGGATGTGGCAAAACTTGCAAAACCACATTCATGGCAGTTTACTTGAGTCCCACATCTGCATACACAGCTCCCCCGTCTGCCTAGGTCTGGGCAGGCAGGTAGGTGTCCGGTCTGCCTGGGGCTGGGCAGGCAGGTGTCTGGTGGGAAGAGGCCCTGCCTGTCGGCACTCTCAGCCCAGCCCACGGAGCCTGGCACCAGCCTGGCAGTTACTCAGGCAGCACTGGTTGGTGTCGCTTGGTCATAAGACTTGAAAATGTAACTTTGAAAATGGAAATGCCTGGGGAAAAACTCTGATCTCAGGAGGGGCAGGAGCAGCTTGCAGACTGGGGAGCTCTGGTGGCCCCCAGGGTAGGAGCCCTGTGCGCCAGGCTCCCTGAATCTCAATTTCACCATGTGTAAAATGGGGAGGCGGATAGTAGGGAGGTCTACTTAAGGTAAAAATGGGTTGTGAACATCCAATCCTTAGGTCTTCCTGGGAGTGACGGGGGTTCCTTGTGGTAAACTCCCCTCTGTGCCCTCCTCCCTGGCTGGCTGCACACTTGGACTGAGGGCTGGTGCAGCAGGAGGCCTTGTTTTTGGGTCATACTCTCTGTGATTCAGGTGTTAATGGGGACAGAAGGCTGCTGGAGGGGGACCTGTGTGCTTTAAGGTTGGGGGTGCTTTAGGAAGGCAGGAAAAGGGCAGCCGTTTCTCCCTGGAATCCTCACACACAGCAATGGCCTTCAGAATTGCTGTTGGGGGAGGAATGGTTTGGTGTGTCCCTTGGGGCTCCTTGGGGGGTGTGTCACAAGGAGGTGCTTAGAGATCAAGGCCCTCCCCCCAGCTCCCACACCCATGTTTGGGGACACTGGGGTAGGGCATCTCCAGCAGGAAATTCCCAGAGTAATTCACTTGAATTTAATAATAAAACCCCTAGGGTAAGCCCTAGAAGCCAGGCTGGGTTTCTGGGTGTGTTGGGAGTGGGGGAGGGGCTGATAGCGCTGGGCTGTGGGGTGGTGAGCCCGAGTGGGGAGCCATGGAGGGCAGAGCTGCCCGCAGACCCTTCACACACTTGACGGGCTCCCTCACCCAGCACTTTCGAAAGAGCAGCTGGTTCCTTTATTTTCCTGGATGCCTCTCCTGCAGGGGTTGAACCAGGACACACCAATGCCAGCGGAGGCCACCCTGGGGCCCCTCCTCCCAGCCGCCCAGGGTCACTAGAGGAGCTTGTCTGACCCAGGCCAACTGCCACCCCCTTTCCCACCCACTTCTCACGGTCCTGGGTGCAAACCCCACTTCAGCCTTCCTCCTGCTCCACCACCTTGAGAACATTCCAAGGAAGGCTCAGGTAACTGGACAGGGGTGCAAACCCCAGACCATCCTACTTAATTCCGGCTCTCCCAGCTGGACCGTGGATCTCCGGAGGTCACTGCTGCTAGGGAGGGGAACCTGCAAGCCACCTAGTCCCATCACCCTGTGGTGCAGATGGAGAAACCGAGAACCAGGGCAGAGTCCCTTGGCCAGCCTAGGAGAGGAGCAGGTGGGTTACAGACTCTCAACATCTGGGTGCCTTTGCCGTCCTCTGGCTCATAGACAAGGAAACTGAGGCTCAGGGAGGAGTAGGGACTTGCCGTCCATGGAGTTGGTGGCAGTAGGGCTAGAATCTGCCGGAGGCCTTTCCCCATGAGACAGGCCCCCATGTCAGGTGAGCTGGAAGCACTTGGCAGCCAGGTGGCAGGCAGTGTCATGAGGGTCCTCCCCACCCACCAGACCTGCCCAGAGGTCCACAGCGCCTCTTTGGGCTGCGGCGAGGGTCGAGGGATGACAGGCATGCTGCCTCAACTTGCCAGGCCAGGGCCACAGGGGTCCTGAGGGTAAGCGTGGGCCTTTCTTCCCGCAGACGGCCCTCAGCGCCTTTTTCCAAGAGACCAACATCCCCTACAGCCACCATCACCACCAGATGGTAAGTGTCCCCTGCAGCCCCAGGGGCAGCCCTGCGGGGCTGTCCCGGTTCAGGGCAGGGGGAAGCCACCCAGGGCCAAGGAAGGTGCAGTGGCTCTTGGCCACGGAAGAGCCGCTGGGATGGGACTCCTGGGAGCCTGGCAGCAGGCACAGTGGGCTAGCCCATCTCGGACACCACACCTTTCCTCTGTGAGCTCCTGGCTGGTGGACCGCCTGCAGGGTGGGGTGCCTCCAGGGAAGGGTGATGTGTCTCCTCGTGGGAGCCCGGGGCCCTTCCAGGAAGGGGGTGCTCACCCCTCCCTCTCTGTTCCTCTTCCCCCACAGATGTGCACTCCAGCCAACACCCCCGCCACGCCCCCCAACTTCCCTGATGCCCTCACCATGTTCTCCCGTCTCAAGGCCTCCGAGAGCTTCCACAGCGGAGGCAGCGGCAGCCCGATGGCCGCCACGGCCACGTCGCCCCCGCCGCACTTCCCACTCGCCGCCACCGGCAGCTTCGCGGCACCCAGCTGGCCGGCTGCGGCCTCGCCCCCAGGGGGGGCACAGCACCACCAGCCGCAGCAGCTGCCCCTGTGGACTCCGGCACCCCCTTCCCCGGTGTCAGACTGGCCGCCCCTGGTCCCCCAACAGGCCGCCTCAGAACCCAGAGCCCACCCTGCCATGGAGGCCGAGAGATAAGGGAGGCCCCTCCCCCCTCCCGGAGGCCAGAACCCCGTGGGGCGGGGGAGAGGACGTCTCTGCGGGCCCCCTTCACCCTCCTCTGTCTGCACCCCCATTCCCCAGAGCCCTGGGGGGGAGAGACCGGACCCTTGTGCCAGTACGCAGGCTGCCCGCATGCGTACCCAGCAGCGCGGGCCTGCAGCACCCAGCTTTCATGGATTTGGTTCAGAGTCGTCTGGGTGCTGGTGGACAGAACCTCAGAGAACAAGCAGCCTTCCCCCGAGGACTCACCTGCCCCACCCAACCCCAGGGGGCTGCGGAGCTCCCTGGGGCTGGTGGGCCTAGATCCCCACCCTCGGGAATGCAGAGCCTTCTCCGCATGTGTGCGTGTCGCTGTGTCTGTGTATTTATATGTATGTCGCTCTTCGAGAAGCAACCTAGTTTATGGGGCAGCTGGACTTTGCATGTAAGAGTAAGCCCCCTCTCCCCTTGTCCGCTGTCCCTCTCCCCAGGGCCCTGCCCCTCTCCCCTGCCCCCTGGGCAGTCAGCCTTGCTGTTCCCTGCAGAGAAAAGGATTGTGGGAAACTCCAGGACTCTTCCCACCCATCCCCCAGCGCCTGCCTGCTGGGGCTGCCTGCATGCCTCCCCAGAGCCCGGGGGTACCCCATCCCCAGTTCCTTTCCCCCTTTTAACAAAGGAGAAGAAAGAGTTCCAAACCACCACCAGGCTCTGTGGTCTTGCCTCGTATCCTAAGCTTTGCTGCCAGCTGGCCCTGTGTGGAGGGGGAGGGAGCCAACGGAGCCCAGAGCAGGGGCCCACCCCCCAGTCCCGCCTGGCTCCAAACCGCTCCTGTCTGTTGCTGTCTTTTCAACCACAACATGCTCTGGAATCTTCCTGTCCACCCCAGGCTTTTCCCATGCAGTTAGTTCCTGCCCTGTGTTCCCAGAACCCCTGCCTCCATCTGCTCACCCTTCCCCCTGTCCGACTGGACAGATCCCGACCTCCGGGGCTAACAGCTGCCTTCCGGTCTGCCAGGGTTTCACAGAGGACTTTTCTTCCTGGCTTAGGGCCCCAGTGACTGGCTGCAGGCTGGACCCTCAGCCCAACCTCCAGCAAACATGCTGTGTGGGCAGGGCCCTCCCTTGGGGAGGCACAGGACACAGCACCCATAGTAAGATAGCAGGCTTGGATGCAGAGCCCGTGGGGGCTAGCAGCAGGGACTGGACAAGGCTGAGCAGAGTCTAACCCGCAGCTCAAACCTTTGGTTGCTAGGAGACGAACCACTCGGGCAACAGGCAGTGGATCCCCGGCTACTATCAAGCCAGGCTGGGGCAGGCACCTGTTCTTGCTCCAAGGGAGAAGCCAACGTGCCCCACTCTGTCCTGGGCAGCCTGTACCAGTGGAGGGCATCCCTGGGGTGGCTTTGGGAGAAGGTAGCCTTGGCCTTGTACCCCTTCGTGAGGAGCTGGAACGTGGGGAAGGAAGGAGGCGGGGGCCTCTGCAGCTCTTCACTGACAGACCTTACTCTCTAATCCGGGAGAGCCTGCCGGCACTCAGCCCTCTGTGGACGGCGCCTGGGTTGGGGAGTTCTATTTTGGAAGGTCTCCTGCTTGACAGGTGTCTCAGCGCCTGCCATCAACAGTCCTGCTCTCGCTCCCCAGGGTTGCCGTGCTGCCACTTAGCCTCACCTCTGCCCTGTTGGAGCCTGGACAGGCTCTGTGGACCACTGTCTGTCCCCGCTTATCACTGAAGACTGACCGCGGCGCCCCTGCTCTAGCTGTTGCTTATGTTCTGGAAGTGTGTCCTCACCTTGAAGCCCACCCTTCTAATGGCCTTCAGAGGGGGCGCAGCTCTGTCTGGGGTGCCTGTGGTGAGGGAATTGCGGGATGGGGCAGGATGAGAAGGGGGAGGCTGCCCTAGGCCTCTTTACTTTCATCCTTTTGGATGGAAGACAATTCTCAGGGAGCTGCCACATCTCCCTCCAACTGTAGGAAAAATGGTTTGTAGAGGCAAGTAAGTATTTCTGGGTTATCTGTGACATGGGGGTTATCTGTAACAGTGTGCCTGAGCTCCCCAGTGCACAGATTACTGAGGTGGCCGTATGCGTTGGAACCACACAAGACGGTGTACAGTCCAGAATGTGCACTCAGGCTACCCCCAGGTGGGCCCCTGGGTGGCCTGTAAGTGATCCACACCCTCGCTACTCAAAGTGTGATTCCCAGACCAGCGGCATAACCTGGGAACTTGTTAGAGGTGCAGGACCTCAGCCCCCAGCCCAGTTCTACTGAAACAGAATCTGCTTCTGACAGGATCCTCACGTGCCCAGTGGACATTCAAGGGTGAGAATGTCCCAACCTGACCAAGCCCAGTTCTGTTTCTGGAGGCCCCCACGAGCTGGGCCTGGAGGTCCCTGGTGGTCTCATTAGGGCTGGCAGGGACTTGAGGTTCCTGTAGATCCAGCTCTTCTAGCGTGGGCACTCTAGACATCGGAGGCTGGTTCCTTCTCTGCCATTGGCGCATCCTGTATGCTGTGAGATGTTGAGCAGTATCCCTGGCCCCTTCCCATGAGTAGATGCCAGGAGCAGCCCCCAGTTGTGACAACCAAAAATGTCTATAGGCACAGTGAAACATCCCCTGGAAGCAAAGTCACCCCAGTGGAGAGATCCCACGCTGCCTGTGGTTCCGTAGCTGGCTGCACAGCATGGCCTCCAGGGAGCTCCCAGGTCCCACGGCATCAGAATCCCTGGGGAGGCCCTGACAGTACAGTTTTAAACATTCCCCAGGATATCAGTGATCGACTTATGAATGTACTAAAAACCACTCAATTGTAAAGTTTAAAAACTGTATGGGGGCTTCTCTGGTGGTGCAGTGGTTGAGAATCTACCTGCCAATGCAGGGGACACGGGTTCGATCCCTGGTCTGGGAAGATCCCACATGCCGTGGAGCAACTAAGCCCGTGCGCCACAACTACTGAGCCTGTGTGCCGCAACTACTGAAGCCCGCGCGCCTAGAGCCTGTGCTCCACAACGAGAGAAACCACCGCAACGAGAAGCCTGCGCGCTGCAACGAAGAGTAGCCCCCGCTCACCACAATTAGAGAAAGCCCGCATGCAGCAACAAAGACCCAACACAGCCAAAAATAAATAAATTAAATAAATAAATTTATAAAAAACGGTATGGCATGACACTCATGTGTCATAGCTGTTATTAAAAGTAGAATGGTTCCCGGGTGATTCTGATGCAACACAAGCCCCTCGTGGCAGCTGGGAGCCACCAGACTCGTGACCCTCCAGCATGCAGAGCACAAGGGTCCCTTGGGTCCTTGAGGCAACTGTTCTGGAGGAGGGCCCAGGAATCTGATTTCTCTCTTTTTAAAAATTTTTTAATGGACTTTATTTTTTAAAGCAGTTTTGTTTTTTTTTAATTCTCTGTTTTTGAATTTTATTTTATTTTTTATACAGCAGGTTCTTATTAGTTATCTGTTTTATACATATTAGTGTGTATATGTCAATCCCAATATCCCAATTCATCCCACCCCCACCACTTTCTCCCCTAGGTGTCCATATGTTTGTTGTCTACATCTGTGTCTCTATTTCTGCCCTGCAAACTGGTTAGGAATCTGATTTCTAACGAGAGCCCCAGGCACAGCGGAAACTGGAGCAGGACAGGGCAGAGGGCAGGGCTGGAGCTTTCCAGCAATGCTGAGGCCCTGCCAGGTGTGAGCATCTGAGCATCTCTCAGGCAAGCAAAGGGGTCAGGAAAACTCACTCAAAGGGAGCTAGAGGTGGGACAACATAGATGCCACGTGACCCAGAACTCAAGGGCAGCACAGAACCAGGAACTTCAATTTCCCCAAACCTTGAGTCTCAGAAGCAAAACTGAAGGAGTCAGTAACCACCTACTACACATTCAAGTGTAAACTGGCTAAAAAGCAAAGCTGCTGATGTAGGAACGGAAGAGACTCACATTTACAGCCATCCTCAGCTGTCCACCTCGGGCACCTCCTAGGAGCTGCTTTAGCTGCTAAAGAGACGACCAGCCTTGTCACCTCAAGAGTCCAGCCTCTGGGCTTCGTCACCACTAGACTTGAGCTCCAGATCGCTCTCTTTCCAAGATTCCATTGTGAAAACACCATTTGCATCCATGAGGTTGCTGGAAAGAATGTGATTGGAGCTCTCATTTCTGAAGAGGGTACATGGCAGCATGTGGAATGGAGGCCCAGCCTCCCCAGGTGACAAGCAGTGGGTGAGCCCTTCAGGTCTGATGTTAAGTGACCAGGGCGTGGCTGTCTTAGGGGTCTGCAGATTCACAGGGCTCTGATATGTGCTGTTGGGCTTGATTTGTCGGCCAGCACTTTAAAATCAGGAGAGTTAAATTTAAAAAATTTTAAAAAAAATCAGGAGAGTTTACAAGAAAAGCCTCACTTCTGGCTTACCTTGGAAATTTTGTAATATCTGGACCAAGTTCCCTTAAGGCCACAAATGGTTGAAGCTGACCACCACGGTGGGGACATAGCTCAGCGTGTCCCTGGCCAGCCAGCCACTCCTCTGCCCACCATGGACATGTGCGTGTCCAGCGTCTGTCTTACATCTGCTGGAATCTCTGAAGGGGATTTGCTCTTCATCAGGAGCATCTGTGGAAATAAATGTCCCGCTCTGCGGAGTGGCAGGGGGGGGGGTGGGGACCTGGGTGTGTGGGGGCGGGTGAATGGAGGCTCTGAAATGCTTTCTGTGGGCAGGCAGGGCTCCTTCTTCAGAGCTTTAAAGAGAAGGTCTTGTTCTGAGATTCCCTTGGATGAAGGTGGATTCTCCCAGGGCCGCTGAGAGCCCCCAGGGCTCTCTGGGAACACACTGTGGCCGCAACAGAAAACCACGCTGCTCTGGAGACTGGCCCCCCAGCCCAGTGGCGGGCAGGGCCGTTGTGGCCCTGGAGGTCTCTGAGGGGCTTTTTATAGCAAGACTCATCTGAGGACAGATGAGGGTTTTGACTCCAGCCCCCGCTGCGGGAGGGGAGGGGAGGGCCCACTTCCTGGAGGCCTGTCAGTGGCGCAGCACGAGGTGCTGGGAGCCTGTTGGCAGAGTCCTGCTCTGCTTTCTGGGGCCGTTTCTCATCTGGGGAATATGAGGTGTAAATACTGGGGATCTCATTTTCTATGGATCCTGGGGAAGCCATGAACAAGAGGAAGAAAGGGGAGAGAGAAGAGAATCCCCTCTCTGGAGGTTGTGTGTGTGTGTGTGTGTGTGTGGAGGGTCTCTGCCTAGAGCTCCCAAATCTGTGGAAAGTCAGGGGTCAAGCCAGCCAAGACGGTGGTGCCAGGGGGACCTGCGTGTCCCTAAGAAGTCCCTGCACAGAATGTCCTCCCTCCAGTGCCTCCTGGTGGCCTGCTTTTGGGTACTGGTGGTGCCTTTTACCAAGGCAGATCATCTTGTTTGGGACACGTTTGCTGTTGTTTATACCTTAGGGTTAATGAGTTTGTGGTCTTTGAAAGAAAGAAAATGTTCAGTGACCCTTTTACTTGCATCGGTGGGTTGTGGGGTTGGGTTTGGGGGTGCAGAGCAATCACCACGCTGCACCTCGAGGCAGGACCCTCTGCTCGGCAGCAGGCATCTCATTCGTGCCCCTCATACCAGGCCAGCCCACATGCTTCCCTCTCCACATGACTGATTCATCTCAGTCTTTTGTTTGTTTTGTTTTGGCCGCACCACACGGTTTGTGGGATCTTAGTTCCCCAACCAGGGATCGAACCTGGGCCCTTGGCAGTGAAAGCCCGGAGTCCTATCCACTGGACCACCAGGGAATTCCTTCTTGGTCTTCAAACTGAAAGTTCCAGGGATCCCCTTCACTCCCAGGCAGACCAGGATGGTTGGTCACCCTACTCCTTGTCCAGCTTGGCCCTGCCACTGTGTCCCAGGCCAGGAGCTGTGGTCCCCCCTGCAGAAGAGGAAGCTGGACCCAGGGCCTCCAAAAATTCCCACTCTACTGACCCCATCCCCAGTTCTGTCTGCTCCCCAAGCACCTTCCCCTGCTGGGATGGGGTGGGCCACCCTTCTGAGCAGCAGCCCCAGGAGTAGGTGCAGTACCTCCCTCCCAGCTGCCAAGACCTGCAGGTCCCACCCCCGGGGGTAGGGCTAGAATAGGCGAGAGCCTTGTCCTTGGCAAAGATCCTGCCTGCACCTCCCACCTGGGATCAGGTCAAAGGTTGGCTTCCCTACCAACCCCCACGGGAGATAGAACTGTCATCTTCAAGATGGCTCCTGGCTGGCTGCAGTTGGGTTCATGGTTCCCCACCTTTCAAAGCACCCAGTAGGCCTGTCAGTATGAAAATGGTAAAAAAAAAAAAAAAAAAAAAAAAAAAAAAAAAAAGAAAATGGTTACACAGTGACCTACCTGGGTCTTGCTCCTTGCTCCCTGGGCTGCAGGAACCCACTCAAGCACTGATTCCATTGGTAAATCTGAGAAATGGGCTGGGAAGGCAGCTACGAGGGGCTGAAAGAGCAGGGCTTGGATGCCTGTGGTTCCACACATGTCAAGGCTGCAGTGCAGGAGACAAGCCTGACCACACCTGGCATGGGTGTGTCCCTAAGAGCCCCCACCTCTCCGTCTGCCCGAGCCCAGGCCACACCTTCTTTTCCTGAAAGTTGGACCCCTCATACCTGTGTACAGCACCCACCCAAGAAGTACAGCCTTCTGGGCAGGTGGCCGGAGAGCTAAGGCCTCACTGTGTGACCCTGGGCAAGTCACACCACTGCCCCTCCCACAGGCCCGTGATCTGCCCACCACACAGGACCAGGGCCACACGGGGCGCTTTGCCACGGGGCGACCAACGTGATGGGGGAGGGGCAGTTTGTTGTGATTCTCTGCTGAGACTCAGCCATGGTGGCTCTGGACAGTGGTTCTGGGAGGCTGACCCTGGGCTGATGGCCCGAGGAAGGACTGGCAGGTCCACCCACCCATGTGGGACTGGCAAGGCCTCCCCTCGCAGAGGGCATGGGGCCAGTCACCCTTATCCACGATCAGAAAAGTGAAAGATTTTATTCTGGGGAGAAGCTGACAAAAACACTCATATGTAATATGGGGGTGGGGACAGAGATGCACTGGCCAGTATCCCCCAAGGCGGTGTAGGTCACCTGGGTCAGGAAGAGCTCGGCCTCATTTGGACACAGTCCTTGGAGAAAGAAAAGAGAAGTCAGGAGTGGTTGCAGGTGAGGAGCAGGGGGAGGGGGAGGCAGGGCTGGGGGACAACTGGTGGGGAGGGGCAGGCACGCAGCATCCAGGACTCCTTTGGCTGCCCGTCCAGAGAACCCTCCTCCATGCCAGCACCCTGGCTCCCCCAGGGCGGACCCCCGGGTAGCTTGCCCACCCCACTCCCTGACTTGCTCCAGGAGCCTCTGGTGGATGTTTGGGGGAGCCATGCCCCAAAACTATTCAGAGAAAACTTTTTTTTTTTTTAGTCTTTGTGGAATGTGATAGAAGTATCAGAAGCACAGAAAGGGTAGAGGGCGCAACTGGACAACCTAGGGGGTGGAAAGGGAGAAAACGCGAAACGGAGGAGAGACCAGTAAACCGTCCAAGGGGCAGAAACCACGCCAGGCTGCAGGACCCACCAGGCAGGAGTGAGCAGGCCAGGCTCTGAACCCCAAATCAGGACGCTTTGACACCCCTGCCCCCTCCACCAAGTGCATAGGCAGTGAGCACGGGAACCAAAGAGGCAGAAAGATGCCAAACAGGACAGAGCGGTCCTGGAGGATTCCAGGGCCATTGCTCCAAGTGCCTCATGGATTAGCCAGAAGTAAATACAAACAATCAGGTTCTTTAAATATCCAACTCATAACAGTAATTACTGGTGGGAACAATCAACAGACAATAAAAAACCATGCATGCAATAAAATTTGGTTCCCATGAGAAAATTGGTCCTGGTAGAAATAATGGTCCCCAAAGAAAATGGACAGTGGTGTTAGCTGTAATTGGAACTGATTCTGATAAAATCATTTCAGCAAAATAAAAAGGAAAGTGATTGTTTTTAAAACCACTTTGTGTTGTATTGAAAATTGGTCAAGGAATTAAATTGGTTTAGTGGGAAATTCAATCTAGAAAGCTGTGTTCTCCATGAAACATAGCATGAGAAGGATTGTGTTACAGGTATTTATATGAGAGTTAAAACAGCTACTGGATCAAAATGAGCTCCTTATGGAGACCCTCCCCTAAGTCCAGGGCCCCTGCACCTTCCCCAGACTAGGCTCAGGGCAGGGTCTCCACCTGCTTGGGGGAGGGGGCGACGCTGGCACTGCAGGCTCACAGCTTGGTGGGCTCCTTGGCTGACTGCACGCCGGCTTGGGACTCAAGGCGCAGAGGCCTTGGGTGCCCGGCAGGCCCTGGCGCCGGCTGGGGATCCTGCAGGGATGGCATCAGCTGTGGCAGCAGTGGCAGGGGAGGCAGAGACGGAGACTGAGCTGGCATGTCGGCTGGGGGCCTGAGGTGGCTGAGCCCATGCTGGTTTGGGGGGGCAGGCTGCTGGGGGGCAAGAGAGACCCATGATGTGTCCCAGGAATATTCTGGAGAGAGGCTGGCCCGATGGGGTCATCTTCTCCACTAAGGAGAAGAGAAGCCCCAAGACTGGAAGTGCTCCACCTCTGCTCACCCAGTCCAGGCACCTGACACTTCCTGGGTTTTGGGGGCGGCCCAAGATAAACGAAACCAGAGGTGGACACAGAAGTGGAGCAGGGCAGCCGAGAGGACACAGGACTTGGAGTCCAGGATCTGGGCTTTGGCCCAGCTCTTGCATTCCCCAGTTCGTGGTCGTGTGCCTCAGCTCCCCCGCTTTAAAATGGGCTAGCTGTGCTCACCTCAGCATCCTGGTTAACGGGATAAGGACTGGGTGAGATGAGAAGGGAGGAAGTGCTTTGTATGCTGTAAAGTACTCTCAGATGCCTGGTACGTGGTGATGTGACCAGAGGAGTCATGAGCTCAGTTGCCCCCAACTTGGCTCACGGGCCCTCAACAGAGAGGCCTGAGGGAATGAACAGGCTCCCTCATCCCAGCTCTGCAGCCGGCTGGACCCCAGGGCACAGACACCTGGCTTGGACCCCAGGGATGGCTCCTGGGCCAGGAAACCTGGCTGAAGGGTAAAGGTGGAGCCCAGGACGGCTGGAGGCCCTGGCCAGGGTGCTGGGTGCCAGGTGGGGGCCACTCGAGGGATCTTCTCTGGCCCAGGTCCGAGCAGGGCAGGTGAGATATGGATGAGGTGGGGTAGGAGAGCCCCAGGCTGGGACTGGGGGCCCAGAGACCCTGCAAGAATCCCAGCTGGGCCAGGGAGTTGGGGGGCAGGTACTCACAGGGGTAGATGGCACCAAATAAGGCACTCGGGCGCGCACCTTCATATGGGCTTCGAGCTGGGGGATGCGGAACCTTAACAGCTTGGTGGAAAAGAAAGGGGAAGAGACAGGAGCTGGTGGGGGGCACTTCCAGGGCTCTGCCCCACCCTGGAGGCCCTTTCGCTCTGGTGGGACCTGCCCTGCTGCCCCCCCCCCAACTACCCCCTGCCGCCTCTTCACATACCCAATCCCCACCCAGTCATGCAAGGAAGACCCTTCCTCCCCCCCCACCTTCGTAAGTCTAGCGCTTCTAGAAGCTGAGATGTCAGAAAAGGCTTTTTGAAAGTAACTCAAGGCCAAGGAGGAGAGAGACATTATTTTAGCATGAAAAGATACAGGTGACGTGCTGGCCAGCCTGACAGTTCTTCAGCTGTTCCCACTAGGACCAGGCTACCACAGTGCCCCACCCCACCTTCCTGGCCTTCATCTTCTGTGCATGCACATTTTTCTGAGGTAAACTTCACATAAAATTAACCATTCAAAGTGAACAATTCAGTGGCATTAAGTGTATTCACAAGGCTTTGCAACTGCCGTCTCCTTCTGGTTCCAGAATACTTCATCACGCCCAAAAGAAACCTGTACCCATAAGGCAGTCACACACACCCCCATTCACCCCTCCTCCGAACACCCAGCAACCGCTAATCTGTTTTCTGTCTCTGTAATTTGCCTGTTCTGGACACATCATGGGGGGGCGGGGTCACACAATATGTGGCCTTTGGAGTCTGGCTCCATCCTTCACTTTTGAACCCAAGGCGTCCCTTTCTCCCCGTCCAGCCAAGAGTCACCATGACCGGCCATCCGGACCAGAGACCGCTGTACGAGGTGGGAACGTGCAGGGAAAAGAGGCCATGAGAGCGAATATACAGGAAGGACGCGGGTGGGGGTGGTGTTGGGGGGTCGCAGACGGCTGAGCAGGGCACCAGGTCTGGAGGGGATGGGTCAGGCCTCCCACCTGGGACAAATTATAGGGGCACGAAGCTCCTTCCCATGCAGGACCCCGACGGTTCCTTCTGCTTGGACGACTGTGTCCTTCCCTGGCTGTCTCCTGACCTTCATTTTCAGAGAGTCCTTCAGACCACATGCTCCACAGGGACACCTCCCGACCCCAGTCATTCTCTCCCTTATTTCCATGTTTCATCTTTTTTTCTTTTGGCCACACTGCACAGCTTGTGGGATCTTAGTTCCCCGACCAGGGATTGAACCCGCGCCAGAGGTAGGACCTGCCAACCAGTGAGACTGTCATACTGCTTCCCTCCAAGGTGAAGCACATGAGCCTGGGATACAGATTCAAAACCAAGACCCACTGAGGCCTGGGAACCCAGCTCTGAGCCTGCACTCTCCTTGAAGGCCCACAGACACATTGGATGCAGAGGCCCAAACCGGAACTTGCCACCTGACCCCAATATCTGCTTCTCCCACGATCTCCTCCATGGCTTTCCCACCTCTGCAAGAGCCAAAAGCCAAGCAGCTGGGAGGTTCCCGACGGGAGGGGACATTTGAGCCCTGGCAGATGAGAAAGTTTCCCCAGGGATTCCAGGCAGAGCACATGGCACATGCAGGGGCTCAGACGGGGGTAACAGCCTGGATCGTTGAGAGAGCAAGCAAGCAGTTTTGTTTTGTTTTTTGTTTTTGTGGTACACGGGCCTCTCACTGTTGTGGCCTCTCCCGTTGCTGGGACGCGCAGGCTCAGCGGCCATGGCTCACGGTCCTAGCTGCTCCGTGGCATGTGGGATCCTCCCGGACCGGAGCACGAACCCGTGTCCCCTGCATCAGCAGGCAGACTCTCAACCACTGCGCCACCAGGGAAGCCCAAGTAAGCAGTTCTGGGAGGCTGGAGGCAGGGAGCAGACGAGGCTGGGGCGGGGAGTGGCCAAGGGGCCCTGCAGACCAGCCAAGGAGATCGGACTCTGGGGACAATGCACCCCAAGACATCCCTGTCCTAATCCCCAGAAGCTGTGACTATGTCACCTCACATGGCAGAGGGGGCTTTGTAAATGTTATCAAGTTAAGGATCTTGAGATGGGGAAATGATCTTGGATTAACTGGATGGGTCCAATGTAATTGCAAGATTCTTACGAGGGGAGGCCAGAGGGTCAGAGTCAGAGAAGGAGATGTGAGGATAGACACTGAGGTCAGAGAGATGCACTTTGAAGATGGCAGAAGGGGCCACGAGCCAAGGAATGTGGGAGGCCTCTGGAAGGACACAGAGTCTCCCCTTGAGCCTCAGAAGGAACCAGCCCTGCAGACACCTCGATCTTAGCCCTGTAAGATTCCCTTCTGATTTGATCTCCAGAACTAAGATAAAACAAACTTGGATAGTTTTAAGCCCGTTTGTGGTAATGTTACAGCAGCCATAGGACACTCACCCTGCCAGGTTCTGAGCGGGGGAGGGGCCTGGTCAGGAGCAGGTTTGAGACCATTCACTCAGTGCTGGTAAGGACGGTGAGGCTGGTGAGGCATCTCCCCCTCCATCTGCTCCCCTGCTGCCTCTGCCTACCTGAGCCCTGCCTGTACTTAGCCCCCTTCCATTGAGACCTCTCTGGAAGTCCAGCCTCATGCTGAGGGCACTGCTTACTAGGGATCAAGGGTTCCCCTGCCCAGCCTGAGATCCTGACTACTGTGCAGGCATCAGGAGGGCACAGGCTGGCTGGACGGCCCTTGGTGGCCCTGTGGGCAAAGGATGGATGGATGTATCTGGGATCAGGCTGGACCTGGGAGGGGGGCTCACATCAGCTAGTTTAGGTTTAGATATTGAGTGTGTTTTGGATTAGAAATTTCTTTTGAGTAAAAAAATGAGCAATAAGACAAACTGGTCAAAAGATCCAGCCACAGGTGGGTTTCGAATTGATTCCAATTTCTAGTTAGACTTTGTGGCCCCCAAGCAGGATAAAGCAATTGAGGCATCCTGATCCACTCCTGCTTTGCTGCATGGGTCTGGAGAACAAACAAGCCCTGGGGAGAAGAGCCCCTCGCTCTTGATGACAGCCCTGGGGAGCTGGGTGGGGACGCCATCCAATGGATGACTGGAGACGAAGGGCGGGTCTGTAGATGACCCTGACCCCTCCACCAAGGGTGGGCTCCTGGCAAGAGACCCTCACCCGCTCATTTGTGTAATGCCTCACCAGCTGGTGCAGCGTGAGAGGAGGCAGTGCAGGGCCTGGCAAGAAGTTGAGCTCATTAAATATTGGCCACCATTGCTGTTATCCTGCCTGGTGATCCCAGAGGTCCAGCCTGAGTTTCCTCTCGACAGCATCTGCGTCCGGGGGCATTGTCCAGGTGGAGCCATTAACACTGTAAGGGCCACATCTGTGCCCCAGGGGGAATGCAGGGTTCAAGATGGTGACCTGCCCCCTGGACCAGGGCAGGGGCCTGTAGTGGGTTGAATGGCAGCTGCCCAAAAGATGTGTCCCCCTGGAACCTGTGAATGTGACCTTGTTTAAAGAAAAGGTCTCTGCAGATGTAATTAAGTGAAGGATCTTCAGATGAGGGCATCTGAGTTAAGAGACAGAAGAGAAGACGACACAGGGAGAAGCCACACGAAGAAGGAGGCAGAGACAGGGGTGATGCAGCCACAAACCCAGAAATGCCTGGAGCTCCCAGAAGCTGGAAGAGGCAGAAAGGATCCTCCACTAGGGCCTTCAGAGGGAGCACGGCTCTGCCAACACCTTGATTTTGGATTTCTGGCCTCCTGTACTATGAGAGTTAATTTCTATTGTCTTAAGCCGCCCAATTGGTGGTCAATTGTTGCAGCCCCCAGACACTAAAGCAGGGTGCTGTCCTCTCTGTCCAGCACACCCAGGAAAAGAGTCTCCTTTCCTTTGCTTAGGGGTCTGGTGGTTGTTCTCAAGTCAATGGAGGCAAAGTGGGGTGAGGAGGGACACCATGGGCGGAATTTAACCCACTGACCACTTTGTGGCTCCTGAACCAGCCCCAGTAGGGCAGTGTGTGGAACTCCTCTTCCCAGAGCAGGGTAACCTCAAAGGGGCAGGCAGAGAAGGTATTGCTGGCCCAGTGCAGGAGTTGAGTCCCGGGGTCCCTGGTCGGAGCCAGCTGGAGCCAGGGCATCAACACTGCAGTAACCAGAGCAATTCATTCCATGTCTCCCTCTGGCCCAACCCTCCCCAACCCGTGACAATTAGGACACAGGCCTCCAGTCTGTCCTGGCGTCCTCCTCATCATGCTCAACCCCAGCCCGACCTTCCCACTCCAGGTAGACTCACCTTCCCGAGTTCCTAAGTGTGCCTGCCTTCCACCCACCACAGGGCCTTTGCACTGCTATTCCCTTCCCCCAGATCACTCTCCTCCCACCTGATCCCTTTATCCAGCTAAGCCTTATTCCCTTTTCAGAGGCCTCAGGACAGCAGTCTAGGACCTCCTCCTTGAACCAGTGTCCCTTGTCACAACTCTCCCATCACCACCCAGCATTCTTCTTTGGGGAGGCCATCCAGTACCCCTCCCCAGCATCCCTTGTCACAAGCTGTCCCAGTACAGTGCCTGGCATACAGCAGGATCCCATGTTTGTGAGTGGCTGTGTGAGGAGCCCCCAGTCTTGGATGTTGCCGGCTCTGGGCCCCACCTGCATCACACTGGGCCTCACAATGCCCAGCAAAGGCAGGGCACGGGTCAGGGGTGCCCAAGAAGGCCTGATGCTCCTCACCTGCCAGCTCCTTCTCTGTGTCGGTCAGAGGCCGCGCCCTGTCCTTGCTGTTCATTCGGCCCTTGTACAGGATCCCGTCCACTCCCAGGATGTCCACCTCGGCCTGTTGGGCAGCCCGGGGCCCCGGGTAAGGGAGTGTTCACAGAGGCAGCAGGGCCTGGCTTACCCCAGGGCTGCCCACCGCCAGAGGCTGCAGCCTGACTCATGGAATCATAGTCCAACAACTCAGGGTCCCTGTAGGGGTAGATTGTCGACAAGTTACATGATTTTGAAATCAAGGTTGGCATCATTTCCGGGGCCGTCACCCCAGTCCTGCTGGGAGCCCAGTGAGTCCAGGCTGCCCTCCAGGGCTGCAAGGTTCTGGAGCTTCTGCAGCTGCTGCTGTTCCCCGGGGCAGGGCAGGGGGGTCAGCAGCCACTTGCAGACCCCTCCACCCCAGAGGAGCCTCAGGTTGGGTCCAAGGGCCTGGCCAGTAGTGAGGGAAGACTGGAATTTCTTCCAGCTTCAGCTTGGGTAATGCAGCCGGGCAGGCCTGGGGCCTGGTGTGTGGATACAGACAGGCACCGTCGGGGCAGAGGGCAATTGAGACCCATGTTCTCCCAGACCTGGAGCCCTGGTCTGGCTTGTCAAATGCGGGCTTTTAACCTCTTTTTTTTTTTTGGCCATGCTGAGCGGCATGTAGGATCTTAGTTCCCTGACCAGGGATCAAACCGGCACCCCCTGCAGTGGAAGCGCAGAGTCTTAACCACTGGACCGCCAGGGAAGTCCCTCTTAACCTCTCATCCCAAGAGGGAGTCAGGCGAGTGAGGGTGGGGGCACCAGGCACAGGGCCCCATGTCCCTCCCCTCTTCATGTGGCTGTGGCTGCTATTCAGCCATCACTCCCCACGTGGCCAGACGTACCCTCGGGCCTGGGGGCCTGGGAGCCAGAAGCACCCATGAAGCTGTGGGGTGTCAGGGGATGAGCGGCAGGGCTGGGGCCCAGGGAGATAGCCGTGGGCAGAGGAAACCTGCAGGTTTAGGTGCCAGAGCCCGCCACTCACTAGCTGTGAGACCTCGGGTGGGTTGCTCAAGCTCTTTGAGCCTCGGTTTCAACTGTGAAATGGGATGATAGCAGAATGACCTCAGAGATAATGTGTAAGGATTCAACGAGGTCAGGTCTGTCACAGAGGTTGGCACAGTGCCTGCCCGGCCGCAGCAAGCCCCACAGAGGACCCAGGGTCATGAGTCACTTCTTCCAGCTGGAAGCAGGCCCATCAACCCTAGCTCACAGGGGGGTGTGAGCTTTAAATGGGGGGTGTGAGCTCCCTCCCTTAACAGTTCTTGGCCCATGACAGATGCCCAATAACCTGTCCGTTCCTCTCCCCATGAGCACCTCACGTGCCCGTCTGCAGCCCCACCACCCAGGACGGCTCCCCTGCAGACGGCTACAGTGCCCCGGACAGCCTTTGCATCTTGGAACTGGAGTTTGCGTCTCTGTTGGCGCCTGGACCCCCACCTGCTCACCTCACCTGTTGCCGCTGCAGGTACTCGTAGCTGTTGGCGCTGGCCGGCCGCAGCCGCGACAGCAGGCGGGCACTGCGGATGGTGATGAGTTGCCTGTGGAGGACAAGAGCTAAGTGGGAGGCACACGTGGCCAGCAGAGGGCCCAGCTTCCACCTCTTCCAGGAAGCTCGCCCTCAAACACAGCCTTACCTCTAGAAAGATCCACAGCATGGGGCCACCATCCTCTTCATAAATCATAAAGAACAGCTGTTCTGATAATAAAAGGAAAACCCCCGAACAGGTGAGTCCTAGAAGTGGGATGCAGGTTGGAGGTTGGCAGGGGTGGGTGGAGGGGGATGGGGAATGATTGTTTATGGGCACGGGGTTTCCTTCCGGTGGGTGGAAAGGTTCTGGCACTAGATTGTCCGAGGTGGTGGCGGCACAATATTGTCAATGTATTAAATGCCCCTGAACTGTTAACTTTAAAATGGTTAATTTATATTATGTGTATCTGACCTCAGTACAAGAAATAAAAATAGTAAAACATCAGCCTTCTGAGGAGCTGGAACTGTTCTACTTCTTGATCTGAGTGGTGGTTACCAAGGTGTGTACACATGTTAAAACCCATCAAGTTGTAAAACAAACGTTTACATACTTTACTGTATGCATGTTAAGCCTCAATAAAAATTTAAAGTCATGCATATTGTCAGCATTTTAGAAAGTATAGAAAAACACAAAGAAATCACTGTAACCACTGTGATCAAATATTTTGATATGTGTCCTTCCAGTATTTTTCCATGTTTATTTTTTTTTTTTTTAACAAAAATAGGATCATAACACACATCCTACTTGTTTTTCTCATTTAAGTTACTGCAAACGTTTTTCCAGGTCATTAAACACTCTTTTGTGACTGTGCCATCCAATATGGCAGCCACTGGCCACATGTGGCTATTTAAATTAACTAGATTTATTTTTAAATTTTTATTAATTAATTTATTTATTTTTGGCCACGCCATGTGGCATGTGGGATCTTAGTTCCCCAACCAGGAATAGAACCTGTGCCCCCTGCAGTGGAAGCACAGAGTACTAACCAATGGACCACCAGGGAATTCCCCATATTAACTAAATTTAAATAAAATTTAAAATTCAGTTTCTCTGTCTCATTAGCCATCTTTCAAGTGCTCCACAGTCAAATGTGGCCAGTGGCTACTTCACTGGACAGCACAGCTATGGAACAT
>NW_020174705.1:3921307-3921564 GCF_003031525.2 Neophocaena asiaeorientalis asiaeorientalis | reverse complement strand
GGAACATACCCCCCCACATCTCAGAAGGTTCTACGTAAGGCCTTCCTCTACGACTTGCCTTAATGGCTGATGTGAACGTACCGTGACTCACTCACCACTTCAGGTTGTTTCCTTTCCTCTTTTTTTGAAAAAAAAAAAATATGGGGCAGGGAGGGATAAATTAGGAGTTTGGGATTAACACATACACACCACTATATATAAAACAGATAAACAACAAGGACCTACTGTATAGCACAGGGAACTATATTCAGTAATAA
>NW_020174705.1:3900147-3921253 GCF_003031525.2 Neophocaena asiaeorientalis asiaeorientalis | reverse complement strand
TATATATATATATATATATATATATCTGAATCACTTTGCTGTACACCTGAAACTAACACAACATTGTAAATCAACTACACTTCAATAAAAATATTATAAATAATGCTGCGATTTTGAAAGAAAAATTCTGGCTGTATCTCCCAACATGGCCAGGTGTGGGGTGGTGAGCTTCACGGGTCACCAGGAACAGCCTAGCAGCGCAGAGGCCATGGGCACTGCAAGATCCTAGGTGTGTCCACACAGTGGGATATTATTCAGCCATAAAATGGAATGAATCACTGACACAGGCTACAATGCAAATGAACCTTGAAAACATCATGCTCAGTGAAAGAAGCCAGACACACAGAGCCACATATTGTATGATTCCATTTATACGAAACGTCTAGAACAGGCCGATCCGTAGAGAGAGTGAGTAGATTGGTGGTTGTCAGGGGCTGGGGGAGGGGAATGGGAGTAAGTGCTGATGGGTCAGGATTTCCTGGGGGAGATGGAAATATATTTTTTTTTTTTTTTGGAAATATTTTTGAATTAGAGGCGAATGTGCACTAAATCTCACTGAACTGTTCACTTTAAAATGGTTGATCTTATAAGTGAATTTCACCTTGATAAATAAACAAAAGTATTAGACTATAAAAATAAGTGCAAGGAAGTCCCACAAAGTTCAGCTTTTCCCCAGAGTTTCCTTTCATCCTTTTCCTTTTGGAGTTGACCCTGCCCCTGGACACAGCAGGCACCAGACAGGGCTGGTGAAGGGAGGGATGCTAGCACCTTGCCCAGGTCGGAGGCTAATGAAATGATGTGTATAGAACGGTGTACACGGATGTACACGTCACAGAACGGTGTACACGGATGTACACGTCACAGATGATCCCCAGCTGGTCATCATCTTCATGGGCCGGTGGCCGGAGATACATTTCACCTGCTCAAACAATTTCCTGGAAGACACCCAGCTCCGTCAGCTGCTGCGCCAAGCCAGGCCCTACAAGGCCACGCCTGCCCCAGGCAGTGCTTGGGCGGAGGCTGCAGGTCCATCTGTGCCTCAGGGCCAGGGCTTCCCCCACATCCTACACCCACTGGCCCAGCCCCTGCGCTCAGCTCAGCTCTACTGGCCCCTGCTGACCCCCACGTGCGGCCACTTGGGGCAGCAGCAGGCGTAAAAGCGTGTTTAGTTTCTCTCCTTGCCCCAAACACAAAGGAGGTCTTTAAAACCAGGGAAAGCTACTCTTCACAGTGGACATTTGGGAGCATGAGGGGTGATCTGAGGACAGGAACCCCCCCAGGAACATCAAGTCCCTCTGCCTGGGGCTCTGTCTGGAGGGGGTGGGGGCCTGGCTCTAGTCCCAGATCTGCCCAGGTTCCCTCTGGGGAGCCCCTTCCCTCTCTGAGCCTAGGTTTCTTCACATGAGCACCTGGAGCCCCCTCTGCACTCAAGGGCAGGCCTGCCCACCTCTGAGCCCCTGGGTGCTCGCAGCCCCATCGTCCAACCCAGCAGCTGGGAAGCCCCGCCCCCTCTCTCTGGGTCCACAGGTCTGAAATCCTTCCTCCCAGAGTTCAGAATCCACTGGGATACCCCTCTTGTTTCCTCTCTGGAAAGAGAGACTCCTAGCCTCTGGGAGCTGCACCCCTATCCGGGAGAGGCTCACTTCCTAAAGCCGGCAGCACTGTCGGGGTCAAACCAGAAGCCTTCAATCAGCAGCTTCCTGACTACTTTCCAGACCTCATCCATGTCTTTCTTCAGATCGTCCAAATCACTGGGAACCAGCTGTGAACAGCCAAAGGGAAGAAAAGAGACTTTAGTCAATTAATTCACACTCTGCCTTGCTCCAGAAAAGGATTTGCAGCAACTTGAAAAGTTATGTAGACTGTAACAAGATTAATCAAGATAAGTGAAGTGGTGAAGGAAAGGGAAAATGACAACGCTTGGGTTAAGGCTCAGACCCGTAATGCATGCTCTTCCTGGAGGGGAGCTGCAAAGTGAGCTTCCCAGCAGCCAAGGCAAGGAAACACCATCAGTTACTGCCTCCAAAAGACAAACCAACCCCACTGCTATTCTGAGTGCAGGCCCGAGAAACATTCTCCTGATGGTTCCAAGACACCTGACCTTCACGCATTCAACACCTATTTAATGAGTGTAAAGTGTATATTCAGTGGCTTTTAGTACATTCACAGAGCTGTGCAACCATCACCACAATAAGTTTTAAAATGTTTTCATCATCACAAAAGAAATCTCATACCCCTTAGCAGTCACCTTTCTCTTTTCATCCCAAACCCCCAGGCGTAGGCAACCACTAATCTACTTTCTGTCTCTATGGATTTGCCTATTTGTCTTTCTGTCTCTATGGATTTGTCTATATGTCTATTCTGGACACTCCAGATAAACAGAACCACACAATCTGTGTCCTTCTGTGTCTGGGTTCTTTCATTCAGCATCATGTTTTCAAGGTTCATCCATGTTGTAGTGTGTAGCTGTACTTCATTCCTTTTTATGGCTGAATAATGTTCATTATATGGATATACCACATTGTGTTTATCCATTCATCTGTTGATGGACATTTGGGTTGTTTCCACCTTTTAGCTATTGTAGAAAATGCTGCTGTGAACATTGGTGTGCAAGTTTTTTTTTGTGGGCTGTTTTCATTTCTCTTGGGTATCTACCTAGGAGTGGGAGTGCTGGGTTGTATGGCGACTCTATGCCTAACTTTTAAGAAACTGTCAGACTCTTTTCCATGGCGGGAATTTTGAATTTTTAAAGTGTTCCTTCCAGTGCCCAGATTTTGGTACCTAAACACCATTCCCCCCAAAGGCACCAAGACTCCACAGAGAAATGGCTGATTCAGGTCTGAGGAAGGGAATGTAGAAGATGAGCCTGGAACATCTTGTCATAAGAAAGCAGGACAGCTATCCAAGACAGAGGGTCACGTCAAGGGGCTCAGGGGCCAGCTTGCAAGCCTAAGATGAGACCATGTGAGCGACAAAACAGTAACTTAACTGATTGAACAAAGTGAATATTTAAAAACTCATGATTCATAGTGACACCCACAAAAAAGAAAAAAAATAGAAACCCTCATTTGCCGCCATGTATCGGAGGTGGCTACCGCACCAATATTTTACCCTGAAAACCGGTAATTAAAGGAAATAATTCACCATTATCTGTCTTTCCTGCAAGAACCCTATTTCAGGGTTATCAGCTCAAGTTGATGAGGGAAAGCTCTTCTTTACAGATTTCTAGCTGATATAGAAGCAATGCTAGGATTAGAAAAATCACCATTTTGTAACCCTTAATGAAATAATGGGTTCAGGCAACAATCCTCAACTTAGGAGGAAACTATCAATACCAGGAGAATGGCCAACGAGGCAATGGCCATTCCCAGAGTGACAGAGAGTCACCCCCAAATTACTTGCTGCTTATAAGGGGAGAATATACGTTTACACTGGTGGTATCAGCTGGGCTAGCACCGCTGGGCCCTGACGAATCTTCACTCCGGAAGGGACCACCTGCCAGCATCGACTTACCTGCTAATCAAACACTACAGGAAGCGCATGGCATACCAAGAAGATTCTTTTCCCCAACATTCTAAACTTAAAAAAACTCAAAAACTTAAAAAAAATTATTTAGTTTTGGCTGCGTTGGGTCTTAGTTGCAGCATGAGGGATCTTTTGTTGCAGGGCATGGGCTCTTCGTTGTGGCATGCGGACTTCTCTGTAGTTGTGGCATATGGGCTCCAGAGCACACGGGCTCTGTAGCTGCAGCACGTGAGCTCTCTAGTTGTGGCATGCAGGCTCAGTATTTGTGGCACACAGGCTTAGTTGCCCCGCGGCATGTGGGACCTTAGTTCCCAGACCAGGGATTGCACTTGCGTCCCCTGCATTGGAAGGCGGATTCTTAACCAGTGGACCACCAGGGAAGTCCCTCAAAAACTTTTTTTTTAATTTATTTATTTTATTTATCTATTTTTGGCTGCATTGGGTCTTCGTTGCTGCACACGGGCTTTCTCTAGTTGTGGCAAGCGGGGGCTACTCTTCGTTGTGGTGCGCGGGCCTCTCATTGCGGTGGCTTCTCCTGTTGTGGAGCACGGGCTCTAGCCACACAGGCTTCAGTAGCTGTGGCTCGCGGGCTCTAGAGTGCAGGCTCAGTAGTTGTGGCACACGGGCTTAGTTGCTCCGCGGCACATGGGATCTTCCTGGACCAGGGATCAAACCCGTGTCCCCTGCATTGGCAGGTGGATTCTTAACTACTGCGCCTCCAGGGAAGCCCTCCCTCAAAAGCTTTTAAACCTACAGAAAAGTTGCAAGAATAGTCCAAAGGACACTCCTATATCCACTGAAATTCACCAATTTTTAACATTTTGTCATGTTTTCTTTTTCTATACATATGTATGTGTGTTTTTGTTTTTTTCTGAGCCATTTGGGAGTTAATTGCAGACATCACTATATATCACCCCCACAAAAACTTAAGCACAGAATTACCATACGACCCAGCAATTCCACTCCTGGGTATCTACCCAAAGTAGCTGAAAACAGGTGTTCAAACAGAAATTTGTATGTGAATGCTCATAACAGCATTATTCAAAAGGTGGAAATAACCCAAGTGTCCATCAACAGAGAACAAACAAACAAAATGTGGTCTATCCATTTGACGGAATATTATTCAGCCTAGAAAGAAATGAAGTTCTGGGACTTCCCTGGTGGTCCAGTGGTTAAGACTCTGCCTTCCAATGCAGGGGGCACAGGTTCAATCCCTGACTGGAGAACTAAGATCCCACACGCCATGCAGTGTGGCCAAAAAAATTTAAAAAAGAAAAGAAAAGAAAAGAAGTTCTGGTTCATGTTACAACATGAATAAACCTTGAAAACATGATGCTGAGTGCAAGAAGCCAGACACAAAAGGTCACATACTGTGATTCATTTACATGAAATGTCCAAAATAGGGTAATCCAGAGACAGAGAGTAGATTAGTGGTTGCCAGGGGCTGGGGGAGGGAGGAATGAGGAGTGACTGCTTGATGGACCTGGGGTTTCCTTTGGGGGGATGGAAATGCTCTGGAACTAGATAGAAATGGTGCCCACACAACACTGTGAATGTAACAAATGCCACAGCATTAGTCACTTTATAATAGTTAATGGTTAATTTTATGTCATGTGAATTTTACCACAATTAAAATACACAAAGAAAAGAAGAGCAATGAGGATAGGATCATTTCAACCAACAAACAACAAAAAAGCTTTCAATCAGGAAAAAAATTCAGACACATAGAGAGGAGAAAAGACTAGAATCATGAACCCTGATATACCCACCATGTAGATTTAATCATTATTAACATGTTGCTACATTTGCCTTTTTTTCTTTTCTTTTTTTTTTTCCATGCCATGCAGCTTGTGGGATCTTAGTTCCCCAACCAGGGATCGAACCCGTGCCCCCTGCAGTGGAAGCACAGACTCCTAACCACTGGACCACCAGGGAATTGATGGAGTGTTTTTTTTAAAAGTTACAGAAATCATAACATTTCACTCAAATATTTTAGTTAATTTTATTACATGCCTGCAATACCATTATCCCATCTAACATAATGAGCAGTCATTCTTGACGTTGATCTAATTCCCAGCCCATTTTCAGAGTTGGAGCAACTGAACCAGGAAACAAAGTAAGTCTCCTCGTGTGTTGCGTTTGGTTGTTGTGCCCCTTGAGACTCTCTTAATCTAGAACAGTCTCTGTCCTACTTTTTTTCACCCTGCCATTGAATTATGGAAGAAAAACAGGTCAGTTGTTCTGTAGATAACTGAGTTACCCCGGCTGTAATCCTGCATTGATTTGTATGATTTCTATGACAAGTGTGTTCCATATCTGTTTTGCTTATCGTCATATCCTCACTAACCAGCATCAGAGGTACCCAATAGGTGGATGATGAGTGAATAAATCCTCATTTTACAGATGAGAAAACTGAGGCTCGAAGAGGTTCTATAACTCAAGGCATACTGCCAATCATGGTGGGGCTGCAACTCGGACCCAGAGCTGCCTGATTCTAAACCCAAGCTCTTTTGTCCTCACCAGCCACCCCAGCTGCAGGAACCACACAACACTGAAATGGCTGGCCTGACTGTTCCTGTCTCTCTATTAGATGGTACACATTAAGGCTATGACTTCTTATCAACATTTCCCCAGGGTCTGGCTCAACACAGGTGATCATTAAATGATGAATAAACGAATGACCAGCAGGACACCCCCTCTGCCCGCCATGTCCCTTTGCTTGCGTTATGGTGGTCAGCCTCCAAGATGCTCCACAACTATACCTCTTGGTAATCACACCCCCATATGGTCCCCTCTCGCACTGAACAGGGCTGACCTGTGTAACCAACAGGATACTACAGAAATGATGGAGTGTGACTTCTGTGGCTAAGTCATCAAAGATGTTGCAGCTTCTGTCTTGCTCTCTTGGACCATGTGCTCTGGGTGGCCCACTGGCTGCCATGTTGTGAGGCCAGTCAAGCAGCCCTAAGGAGGATCCGTGTGATAAGGAAGTGAGGAGTCTTGCCCACAGCCATGTGAAGGCGCCATCTTGGAAGCAGCTCTTCCAGCTCCAGTCAAGCCTTCATATGACAGCAGCCCTGGATGACATCCTGACTACAGCCTCGTGGGAGACCCTGAGCTACTCAGCTAAGCTGTTCCCAAATTCTTAACCCTCAGAAACTCTGAACGTTTGCTGTCTTAAGGGACTAAATTTCAGGATAGTTTGTTACGCAGAAGGTGGTGACTAATACAGGGGTCCTCACCTTGGTGCGTAGGTCTTTGTCCAGCTGCTCCATAGTCTTCTTCCAGTCATCCTCATTGGCCATAACCCTGAAGAGCATGCCCTGAATTGTCTCATTTAGCTCCATCGCCACTGCGTCCAGGTCAGCCCGGCTTCCCTTGCCTGCCAGGGAGCGCCTGTCGGCTTTCTAGAGAGAGATGGGACTCAGGGAGGCAGGGCTGCTGGGGTGGGAGCAGGAAGAGTGGGGGAGATCAGACCACTTTGGTCAGTTTTTCTAGTTTGGGACCCTAGATACCCAGCCTTGGCTTAAATTCAACCTTGGGGTCTCTGTTGGCTCAAACACAACCATTAGATTGAAGCAAAGGTTTTCTGTGATGGAGAAGTTGGGGCATGGTTTTTAAATTCACATAAATTGTCACAAACTCTAATTCAAAAAGATACATGCACTCTATGTTCATAGCAGCACTACTCACAATAGCCAAGACATGGAAACAACCTAAATGTCCATCAACAGATGAATGGATAAAGAAGATGTGGTACATATATACAATGGAATATTACTCAGCATTAAAAAGAACAAAATAATGCCATTTGCAGCAACATGGATGCAACTAGAGATTATCATACTAAGTGAAGTCAGAAAGAGAAAGACAAATACCATATGATATCACTTATATGTGGAATCTAAAATATGACACAAATGAACCTATATATGAAACAGAAACAGAATCATGGACATAGAGAACAGACTAGTGGTTGCGAAGGGGGAGGGGGTTGGGGGATGGATGGAATGGGATGTAACTATTATATATAGGATGGATAAACAAGAAGGTCCTATTGTATAGCACAGAGAACTATATTCACTATCCTATGATAAACTATAATGGAAAACAATGTTAAAAAAAGAAGGTATATGTATATGTATAACTGAATCACTTTACTGTACAACAGTAATTAACATAACATTGTAAATCGACTATACTTCAATTTTAAAAAATTGTCACTAATCCTGAGTTAACTGAAAAAAGGACTTGATGGAACAACTTTTGAGAACTTCCCCCAAAATTTCTATATGATAAAGGTGGAAGGAGACTCCGGAAGTCTGCCTGCCTTTGTCTTGGCTGGATGATTCCATTATCCTGGTGGGAAAGCTGGGCTCAGGATAGGGGAGGGGGTAGGGAGAGGAATCTCTGCTCACTCACCTCTTTCAGCTCCTGCTCCATCGCACTTTTGTCTGCCTTGTACATTTCTAGGTTTTTAATCTGAGAATGGACAACCTAAGAACAGAAGCAGAGGGCATGTCAGCTATCCTCAGAAGTCCTGAGGATAGCCTCTACCTCCCAGGTCCACCCTCGGAAGGGACAATGGGGCCAGGTGGACAGCAGGCGGGTGGCACATTGGAAGGCTTGGGCTCCAGGTGCCCAGATCAGAAGAGAAGGAACGTGGGACTTGGCACAAGAAGTCCCCTTGGAGGTGGCCTCACAGAACTACAGGTGGCTACACAGGAAAGGAAGGAAGACCTGAGGAAGGAAAGCATAAACAAACGCTGATGCTTTGGGTCCCTAGATGTTTAAGACAAGTGCATCTCTTCTGATCTGTAATGGGATCCCCGTGAGAATGAGAGTCAATTCATCCACCAAGCACTTATATGCCACACATGCTGTGCCCCAGGGTCAGGGGAAAACCTTATTTCCCATCCCCATGACTCCATGAAAAAACAACTCCCTGCATTAATTCTGCCCTCTCTCCACTTATTGGGCCCTCCCTATGACAGCAGCAGCCAGCTAACGTGCTTGGAAAGAGCCTCACATCCAATGGGCCATGTCCCGAGGGTAGGGTCACTCCTCCTCCAAAGCTGGCAGCAGGCTTCTACTTCTCCCTACATACCTGGTCTCCCTTTTACCCTCAGAAACAGAACCCCCAACTTTTAGCTGGCATCTGGCAGACCAGAATCATGACTATGTTTCGCAGCCTCTCATATAGCTTGATGTGACCACTGAGGTGTAAATGGAAGTGGGTCAGTGTCCTCTTCACTGCTGGCTTGGAAGCAGAGTTAATGACTGGAGTGCCAGCAGCTGTCTTGGACCATGTGGTGACCTTGTGAATGGAAGTGACACACCATGGAGTTCAATACCAGCTCTGAGTTTCTTGAATGTAAAAGAGAGATACACTTATGCCTTAAGTCAGTTATTTGGGAGTTTTATGTTATTTAAAGATGAACCTAATTCTTTTCTTTTTAATATTTATTTATTTTGGCTGTGCAGGGTCTCAGTTGCGGCATGCGGTCTCAGTTCTTAGTTGCAGCATGCATGCAGGATCTAGTTCCCTGACCAGGGATCGAACCCAGTTCCCCTGCATTGGGAGCGTGGAGTCTTTACCCACTGGACCACCAGGGAGGGCCCAAGATGAACCTAATTCTAATTAATGCAAAGCTCCTTCGCATCCACCTTGCCCCAGATGGGTCTCAAGGTCTAGGATGGACGGCAGAGGTAATGGAAGGGAGATCCTGCTTCAGCCTCGTGTCAGGCTGCTTCCTCCAACACCACATTAGCAGGGAGCTGACCTTTTGGAGTCATCAGGCCCAACATTAACACTTAGATCCCCACTTGGCTCTTCCTAGTTAAAATCTAGAAATAAAGAGGAGCCGGGAGCCTCTAACTTCCACTGCCACAGTAACCTGCATACTGGGTTGACTAATGTCCTCCCCAGAATTCATGCCGGCCCAGAACCTGTGGACATGGTCTTATTTGGAAATAGATCTTTGCAGATGTAATTAGTTAAGATGAGGTCATACTGGATTAGGGCAGCCCACATGGATGAGGAGGCCACGTGAAGACACAGATATACACACAGAGAAGAAGGCCACGTGACAACGGAGGCAGAGATTGGAGTGATGCGTCTATAAGCCAAGGAACACCTGGAGCCACCAGAAGCTGGGAGAGGCCAGGAAGGATCCTCCCCTAGAGGCTTCAGACAGAGCAAGGCCCTGCCAGCACCCTGATTTGGGGCTTTTAGCCTCCAGAACTGTGAACGAGTACATGTCTTGTTTTAAGCCATCCAGTTTGTGGTCATCTGTTACAGCAGCCGCAGGAAACTGGTACACCCACTAAGTGGCAGAATCGGGATTGAAACCCAGGCCTACCCAACCACAATAGCAGGCTGCCTCGTAACTGGCTGGTTACTCTGCCTGAATCTGTTTCCTCCTAGTTCAAGTGGCATTAATACCACTCCTGTCCCAAAGATGCTGAGGGGACTAGAAATGGCACTTTCCTAGGAGAGTTGGCATTTGATACACAACAGCTGTCTTATCCGTCCCCTCCTGCACCAAGCCAGAGCCTTGGATATAATAGTTTGTTCCAAGAATGGCTTTGGAATGCAGCCTCTGGCTTATAAAAGACACCTGTCCACTTGCAAAGGGCAAATAATGTTTTCACATTATTTGGGTCAGTAAGAAAGAGTTCTATCCTCACTTATTTTCCTGCTGGGTTCTTAGTGGGAAACACTCCAAGAGGAGCACTCTAAGGTGATGGAAACATTTCCATCTTGATTGGGTGGTGCTGACATGGGTGTACCAAGAGGCAAAAATTAATCTAGCTCTTACACTTCAGGCCTGGGCATTTTACTGTGCGTAAAGCATACTTTCATTGAAAGCAAACAAATATTACCGCTCCCCCGCAAAAAACACGTAAGGGCTTTGGTGCTGTCCATCTTGTTGACTGCTGTATCGCTGGGCCCTGGAAGGGCGCCTGGCACACAGTGAAGGCTCAATGACGTTGGCTGAATGACTCAGGGAATGAATGGGGATTTCTCGTGCCACCTGTTACGTCCAGAACATTTTCTCCCAGGCACCCAGGTAACACAGTAACAGCGGTGTTTCCTCTCTAGTCCCGATGTTGCGACAGAACCAGGGCAGAGGTGTCTGCCCTCTCTCCTTCCTCTACTGGAAGGGCTCCATGAGGCTGCTGATCTCTTGCAGCCCATGTTCATTTAAGAACTATTTAATGAAGCGTGCTGGTACAAAGCCCAGCTCCTGATCCTTCCAGGGTTCACTTTTATAAGCAACTAGTTCTTGCTGGCACAACAGGCAGGAAGGAAGTCTGGACAAAGGCTGACTTGATCCATTTGGTTTGTTTGGCCAAACTCCTCTTGACTTTCTCTCAATGAGTGACGAGTGACAGCTCCTTGGAGGCAGATCCTACGCCCACCCCCGCCACCCCGAGCAGGGCAGGACATGGTGCTGGACACACATCAGAAGTGCTGAAAGAACTGGCCCCAGTCTCCGACCAGGAAGGACACCAATAGGTCCCTAGGACACGGCATCCCAGTCTCTCTGAAAAGCAGTGGCTAAATGAGGGCGCAGAGTTGGCAGGAGACTACGTAGTTCCTGATCCTGGTGCTCACAAAAGTCTGGGCCTGAAACCATGTATTGGGAGCCCACACACGGCCCAGGCACTCCCTTCTTTCCCCACTTGGGCTGGGCATCGGCTCACCTTCAATGAACTCCTCTCCCATCCAAGTTGCCCTGTGCACGCTAGCCTGGTCACTCTGTGTGACCGCCTTGGGAGAGGGAGCTGTGCCCTCCCCTTTCGCTCCCCACACCCTAGTGCATCCCACCAACAGCCCCCTGACTTGGAATCAGAAGCCCTCTATGGAAATCACCTCAGGTGGATCTGTTTGGGATTTTGTCTCTTTATACCCTGGGGTCATCTCCTCCCACTGGGAATAACTTTGATCCTTTCCCCAAGGGTCTGGGATGCCTCTGGGACAAGGCACAGATGGGACTGGTCCCGAGGTCATCAGGGCAGGGTCATCAGGCCAGCTCAGTGAGCCCAAGGGAGAAGGTGTCTGGTTGAATGACCCCTGGGAGGTGCTCTGCATCGTCCTCACATTTCTCATGTCAGACTCTGCTGTTCCGGACAGGCCCCATGGTGTGAGAACTCGGGAACAAGCCAGTTTAGGGGAAAGGTTATGAACATGAACAGCTGGCCCAAGAAATCCTCTTATCCACTCACCGATTTATTCAGCACATTCTGAGCCTTCACTTTGTGCCAGGCACCCTTCTGGCGTGGGTGACCCAAGCGGTGAACGAGACAGATCCTGTTCAGGCCCTCTTGTTTATGTGTTGGGGGTGCAGGTGGCGGGATTTGTTTGCTTTTCATGGAAGTATAACTTACACACAGTAAAATGCCAGGAAAGTGTCCCTGGTTCCCCTGCCTTCAGGGTGTCTGTGAAATTTTTGGGGAGAATCTGAATGTCCCAACGAGGAATCCTCCCTCCTCTGGGCCCTTCCAGACCTCCGAACCTTAAACTCATCCAGGCGAATCTGGAGCTTGTCCACTGCCCTGTCCAGCACGAGGTGGTGGTCCTTTATCATCTCTATCTGGTGGCCCCAAATTCTCTCAAGTTCCTCCTCCTACAAGGGGGAGACATAGACACAAGAGGCCTCTGCTTCTGAGGTCGCCATGGCTGGGAAGGGACTTCAAGAGAGTACCAGACCAGGGCATCCCCAGCCTGCCAGCCAACTGCCACTTTAGACACTTGTCAGAGGGAACCATGTGGCCGCCCACCACTGGGAGCCTTGCACCAGCCGGGGCAGACCTGCTTCCGTGGGGCTGCACCTCCCTTCTGGGCCCCACTCCCTCCCCAGGGCTCCTTTCAGCTCCAGGACAAACGCTGCATCCAGGAGGGCAGGGCCTCCACCTGGCTCTGGCCATGGAGTCTGCCATCACCTCAAGCCATCGTCTTCTCAAATGCCTTTTCTGCCCGGGACACTGACCCTCATCCTGGATTTCTGGAGGCTGCCAATCTTTTCTTGCAATACGTCCGCCGTTGTCCCAAGCTTGAAAGAGGCTCCCATATTAGCTGAAAGCAAAGGAGGGGGTGGCTGTTGGGGGCAGGGATGGGGGAAGATGCTTCATCTAGAGTTCCACCTGTTTCTGTTATATTTAAGGCAGTGCTTTCCAACAAAGAGATGCTGTGAGCTTGGGGACCTTTGAGATCATCTAAAATTTTCTTGTGAAAATTAAAAAAAAAAATCTAAAAATAAGCAGGTGAAATTAATTTTTTTAAAGATTTTTTTTTGATGTGGACCATTTTTAAAGTCTTTATTGAATTTGTTACAATATAGCCTCTGTTTTATGTTTTGGTTTTTTGACCCCGAGGCAGTTGGGAGCTTAGCTCCCTGATCAGGGATCAAACCCACACCCCCTGCATTGGAAGGTGAAGTCTTAACCACTGGACCACCAGGGAAGTCCCAGGTGAAATTAATTTTAAGAAAATATTTTGTTTAACCCAATATAATCCATGTGGGTTTTGGGGGGGGCCACACTGTGGGGCATGCAGTATCTTAGTTCCCCAACCAGGGACTGAACCCGTGCCCCCTGCATTGGGAGCTTGGAGTCAACCACTGGACCGCCAGGGAAGTCCCAGGTGAAATTAATTTTAAGAAAATATTTTGTTTAACCCAATATAATCCATGTGGGTTTTGGGGGGGGCCACACTGTGGGGCATGCAGTATCTTAGTTCCCCAACCAGGGACTGAACCCGTGCCCCCTGCATTGGGAGCTTGGAGTCAACCACTGGACCGCCAGGGAAGTCCATAACCCAATATAATCCAAAATAGCATCATTTTGGGAATTCCCTGGCAGTCCAGTGGTTGGGACTCCACGTTTTCACTGACGAGGGCCCGGGTTCAATCCCTGGTCAGGGAACTAAGATCCCACAAGCTGCTCAGCCAAAAAAAAAAAAGCATCATTTTAATATGTGATCAACAAAATGATTAACGAGATATTTCACATTCTTGTTTTCATATTAAGCCCTCAATATCTGGTGTGCACTTTGTGCTTGGACCATATGGGAACTTGAACTTGCCCTATTTCAGATGTTTGACAGCCTCGTGGTTATCCTATTAGGGAAACCTCTCTGGAATTTATTGCCCTCCCAGAAATGGTCCTGAGAAAAACTATGGAGTATTTACTTGTGAGAGTTTATGAAATGTATTATCTCATAACAAGATGCAAAGGGGGATTTAACATAAAAGGAGAGGGGTGAAAAAAAAAAGTGCCCTATATCCAGTTTTGGATGAGAGGCCAAAAAGTGATGTACATGACACAGCTAGGAGGGTAGGAAACACTGCAGCCAAGACACATTCACAACCTATTTTTAGTTTTCTTAACAAAAATGGCAACTAGTCAGAAGTAGAGTTTGGGCTATTATGGCTTTATGTTTTATATTTAAATTCATGACTATCATGACCTAAGCTGTGCCCCAGAATTCACAGAGATCGGTGTGGTTCTTTTTAGCTGCTCGAAGTTCTTTTTCAAGATCTGTGGAATGGCACTGCCCATCAGGGGTGGCACCATGTATGGATTTGACTTAGGCTAATTCAACTATTACACCTGGCAGAGAGCGAAAAAGCAAGATAATGATTCAAAGAGGGGAGGACAGTGGATCTGAAAGTGGGTTCCCTGAGCCAACAGCAGCATAAGCAGCATCCCCCAGAATGGGTTAGAAAGAGAAATTCTAGGGCCCCACTCACACCAACAGGTCAGATCTGGGGTCGGGCCCAGCAGCCTGTGCCTTACCGAGTGCCCCAGGGATGCTGAGGTGAGCTTAAGGTTGAGAACCACTAGGGTAGGCCATTCTCCTCTCCACTCCCCACAGTGAACATATGCCCATCATGGGCATGAACTGGGATCATAAGTCTATTGGTCCTACTGCCACCTAGAACATGACTGTGGTTTTTTTGGTTTTTTTTTGTGGTATACGGGCCTCTGACTGTTGTGGCCTCTCCCGTTGCGGAGCACAGGCTCTGGACGCGCAGGCTCAGCGGCCATGGCTCACGGGCCCAGCCACTCCACGGCATGTGGGATCTTCCCGGACCGGGGCATGAACCCATGTCCCCTGCATCGGCAGGCGGACTCTCAACCACTGCGCCACCAGGGAAGCCTGACTGTGGTCTTTAAGAAAACATATGTTTGCCCAGCTGTTGTTCCTAATCCCAAATTGACCACTTCATCTGGGGTCTGTTCAGTGCTATTAGACACTCTGGTTGATCTGGACTTATCAAAATACTGTACAGCAGTACTATTTTATGGGCTATTGAAAGGGAATTTCCAAGAGTAATTTTGACTTGATTTTCCTTCTTGAACACCAACTTTAGACCCTAACCACCGTTCTTCCCTAAGATAAGACCTCACTGTACATTCATTGTAAAATAATAGACTAGTAAGAGGCTAATGCTTAAGCCAAAGGAATGAATGGTTAATGGTTGAATGCACATTTTGTTGGGGCAGCTAAATGAAGGAGAGGAGGTGCTTTTCAAAGGCCACAGGGAGGGCCTGAGCCCTTGTTACCCTTCCAGAAGCCAGGCCGGGCCTACCTAGATAAGTCATACGCTGATGCAGGTTGGATGACACCTGGGCAAACTCTTCTTTCAGGGAGTCATGTCTAATAGGCATCTGGGCTATGTGGCTCATGGAATACCTGACGGCCTTCTACTTGTCTTCAGGGGTCATGGCCTGTTTGGCAGCCAGCATGGCCTGGGACAGGGCCATGTTGGGAGGGACACGGGCAGAAGAGAATGAAGGAAAGAGGATGTCCTCGCAGTCCACCTCCTGCAAGTCTTCCATCTCGCCATCCTTGGTGAAGGCCCCGCGGGAGGTCCCTGTGCCCAGGATGTCTGCAAGGACCCCTAAGGGCCCGGATGCGGCCACGGCTGTTGCTATGGTGGCCAATTTGGTGGCCGGGGTGTCCCTGACCAGCCTGGCAGCCGCTTTAGCTGCCTGGGCTGCCGATGTTGCTGCAGCTGTGAAGGTGGCTGCGGCAGCAGCTGCAATGGCAGCATTGGATTTTATCTGCTGAACCGCAGACGGGGATCCCTTAGGGAGTACTTCCGTGGAGGCCTCAGCCCTTGGGGCTCCATCCTGAGGGACTCCTACTTCCACGGAGGAATATTCCTCCTCCTTTTCTGAGAGAGCTGAGAGCTTGGATGTGTCTCCCTGGCGAGACCATGACTGCAGTAAATGAGGCTAAGCTGAGCCTAGTTCCATGGCTGGGGGTAGGGTCCTAGAGCCCTGGAGCTGGGCAGACAGGGAGCCCGACAGGCCTAGGCCAGGCTGGAAATAGCCCAAGCTAGTCCCGGGCAAGCCTCTGGGAGGAGGCCAGCCTCGTGGTGGTATAGGCCAGGATCCTGATTGTGTGGGCTGAGGACCTGGGGCAGGCCCCAGTCCAGGGGCAGGCCCAGGTCCAAACGCAGGCCCAGGTCCAAATGCAGGCCCAGGTCCAAACGCAGGCCCAGGTCCAAACGCAGGCCCAGGTCCAGGCGCAGGCCCAGGTTCGAGCACTTGGGCCTGGTCCGGTCCCTGGGCCCTGGGAAGCAGAGCTGCTTGGGCAGACTCCTCCTCCTGTAGCTGCCCTGGACTTGGTAATGCCAGATGGTCTCTAGGAACTGGGGCGCTGGATGGCCTCCACGACCTGGCCGTGGCTAACTTCTTCGTGGTACTCAGCCGTCTGAGGAAGGTTGATCTCTGCAACATGTTCCGCAATCTGCCACCGCTTGGAATCATCCAGCAGTTGTGGAGCAGTTCCCTGCGGAAGAGGGGGCTGGGCTGGCCAGGGCTGCTCCAGACCAGCTCAGCGATCACCCTGCCCACTCCTCACTCCGCCTTCCCCGATGCTCAGATGCTGCCTCTCCGCTTCCTCCTTCACTTACCGGGGTGAACATGGCCTCATGGAGGCTGCTCCAGAGCACCATGTCCTCAGTTTTGGGCATGGTGGTTATCTTGTTCTGGAGAGAAATCTGGGGGGGTGGGAAGGAGACTGGGAATAAGGGTCATGAACCCAGAGGGTGTGGTACCCTCAGTGGCTCCCTCCTCCATGCTGCCCTCTACACTTGCAAATAAATGGGCCTTTCCAGATTGTGTTCTCCTCCTACCCCTCCTTGCCCCCAGCACCCCTGGGCCTGGAGGGCGGGGGTCTGGCGTGGTAGGATGGGCCCCAGACCCTCACCACTTCCCACTGCAGTGCACTCATCTTCCAGTTCTGCCCTTTCAAATCTTCAGAGAAAGCACCTATTCTTTCCAGATGCATCTGTCAAATGAGCCGAGCCTGTGAGCCAGTGGGTGCAGGTTCTGGTTCCAGCCCTGCTTCTCCCCCAGCTCAAATGCAAAGCCTTAGCTCTAGGTAACTAAGAGATGGAGAAGGAAGAACAGATTCCAAAACAACTGTTTCCCACTGAGTGGGAGGGGGTTCCCTGGGCAAATAAGTTTGGGAAATGCTAGGCTTAAAAAACATTCAGGGCTTCCCTGGTGGCGCAGTGGTTGAGAGTCCGCCTGCTGATGCAGCTGATGCGGGTTCGTGCCCCGGTCCAGGAAGATCCCACATGCCACGGAGAGGCTGGGCCCGTGAGCCATGGCCACTGAGCCTGCGCGTCCGGAGCCTGTGCTCCGCAGCGGGAGAGGCCACAACAGTGAGAGGCCCGCGTACCGCAAAAAAAACCCCAAAAAAACATTCAATGGGTTTTTATACTGAAGGACTTTTCAGAGCCTTTAATGGGCCAAAGTACCTTAAGAATCTCCAAGAGGTAAGCTGAGAAGGCATTGTTTCCCAAACAGATTTGGCCAACTGTCTGTTTTAGTGTTTCATGACAGTTTCCTGGCAGTGCCCTTTCTGCTCAGATGGGAGCTACACAGCCCAAGACTGAAGTTCTCACAGTTGCCATCATGATCAAATACGTACACTGACCTGTGTATTAGGGATGATACAATAAATCATGTTATTTGGGGACAAGTTGTAAAACCTCAGCCATAACACCATCCTGGGGTGTTGAGGCCTGGCTTTGGAGCCCAGCTCTCACCAGCTGTGACCTTACACTTCAGGGATTCCATATCCTTTCCCATCACGGTAAGGAGTTAGAACATGTCTGGGTTGATATTCTTGTGGCTACAGAGGGAGCTAGAATGTATGCCTATGCTAGGTTTACTCCACTTTTCAGTGTTAACAAAGTTTTCTAGACAAGGAATAAGTATTCTCTTTCTGCTAAGTTGATGGACTATAAGCCTGGAGTTACCAGGACTTGGGGAGTACCTGTGTGAGAATGAAGCCAACCCAGAGGAAAGCATCACTGAGGGAGAGATGTTGAGCACCTTGGTATGTGGTATGAACATCTTGATCTGGCTGTAACTGAAGGCATTCCTGACTTTTTAGTAAATGAGACAATAAATTCTCTTCTTTTGCCTAAGCCAGGATGAACCAGGTTTCTGTCACTTACAAATGATGTCTTAACACAGCAGGGTGAGGATCATTGTGTAAGCTGCAGAGTTCAGTGGGATGGACCAAGTGGCTCAGCCATGTCAGACCCCTTCTCCTGCCCCCATAGCTGTGTTCTTTGACTAAGAACAGGCTTCTTGGATTTACCCTGTTACCCCAACCACCAGATGTCCAAGCAGCATGGCCAGTATGAAGGATGCTGGGGAGGGTCTACCTTGTCAAACATGTCCTTCAGCATGGCCACATCCTTCCTGAGGGTTTCAACAGTGACCCTGAGTGCATAAATGTCAGTGAGCAAATCCTGCAGGGTCTCCATGGACTGAAGAGGGAGAAAGGAAAGGAAAGTGTGAAGTTAGGTGCAGCTGGGGGAAAAGGCAAGTAAAGTGTGGAAGCTCTCTGGTGATGGCCATGGTTCAAGAAGTCTTTTGGGCTCTTCAAAGGCTTAGGCTAGAACATATTCAGAGGCCAGAAAATGACACTGAAGTGAATTGTGCTCTGAGCTCTCAGGTGGCCTAAGTGGGAAGGAGGCAACCCTCGGTTTGAATGTGTTCAGTAAGCAGGAGTCACTCATCATGAAGCATCTCATGCCCTTTGGTAGGAGCCACTGGACGATCAACAAGGAATTTATTGGATTTATGTTTTTAAAGGGTACTTCTGGCCGCATGTGCAGATTGGCCCTTGGAGGGTAAGGGGGAAGCCAGAGGAGCAGGGAGGAAACTTCAAGGCAAGAGCTGATGGGTGCAATGTTGGTCTCATAGCTCAGCTCCACCAATGACTGGGGCTGTTACTGCATCTTCCCAGATTTTAGACTCCTCAGTAATTAAATGGGTATGAAAAAACTGTGATAATTTATATAAAGGGTCTAGTGCATAGTTAGGCATTCAGGTAACAAAAATAACAAATAGTGAAATGGCAGAAGTCCTTCTTCTCTGTAATTACATTAAATGTAAATGGCTGAAATTTCAGTTAAAAGGCAGAGATTGGCAGAATAGATAAGAAAACATGATCCAACCTCATGCTGTCTATAGGAGACACATATTAGATTCAAAGATACAAATAGGCTGAAAACAAAAGGATAGAAAAAGATATACTATGCAAGCAGTAACCAACAGAGAAGCAGAGTGGCTACACTAATATCAGACAAAATAGACTTTAAGATAAAAATTGTTACTAAAACACAGAGGTACATTTATAATGATAAGAGGGTCAATCCATCAGGAAGATATGATAATTATAAACATACATGCACCTAGCAATGAAGTCCCAAAACTAAATGAAGCAAAAACTGAAATAACTTAAAGGAGAAATAGTTGAAGACTTCAATACCCGATTTTCAATAATGGATAAAACAACTAGATAGAAGATCATCAAGGAAACAGAAGATATGAAGATCACTATAAACCAAATGGATATAACAGACATCTATAGAACACTCCACTCAACAATGGCAGAATATACATATTGGGTTGGCCAAGAAGTTCGTTTGGGTTTTTCCATAAGATGTTACGGAAAAACTGAACAAACTTCTTGGCCAACCCAATAGAACATTCTACCGGATAGACCATATGTTAGGCCATAAGACAAGACTCAATAAATTTAAAAAGGACTGAAATCATACAAAATGTGTATTCTCGACCACAATGGAGTTAAATTAGAAATCAATAACAGGGGCTTCCCTGGTGGCACAGTGGTTAAGAATCTGCTTGCTAACGCAGGGGACAAGGGTTCGAGCCCTGGTCCAGGAAGATCCCACATGCCGCTGAGCAACTAAGCCTGTGTGCCACAACTACTGAGCCTGTGCTCTAGAGCCTGCGAGCCACAACTACTGAAGCCTGGGCTCCTAGAGCCCGTGCTCTGCAACAAGAGAAGCCACCGCAATGAGAAGCCCACGCACGGCAACAAAGAGTAGCCCCTGCTCACCGCAACTAGAGAAAGCCCACAGGCAGCAATGAAGACCCAATGCAGCCAAAAATAAATAAATAAAATTTATTTAAAAAAAATCAATAACAGAAGAAACTTTTGGAAGTTCACAAATATATGGAAATTAAACAACATTCTCCTAAATAACCAATGGGTCAAAGAAGAAATTGCAAAGGAAATTAGAAACACTTTGAGATGAATTAAAATGAAAACACAAACACACCAAAACTTACAGGATGCAGCTAAAGCAGTGCTTAGAGAGAAATTTTAGCTGGAAGTGACAATATTAATAAAGAAGAAAGATCTCAAATCAATAGCCTAATCTTCTACCTGAAGGCACTGGAAAAGACAGATCAAAATAAAACTAAAGAAGGTAGAAAAACTGAAACAATAAAGATTAGAGTGGAAACTAATGAAATAGAGCAGGGGTCCCCAACCCCTGGTCCACGGACAGCAGGAGGTGAGCAGCGGGCAAGCAAGCAAGCTTCATCTGTATTTATAGCCGCTCCCCATTGCTCACATTACCACCTGAGCTCCACCTCCTGTCAGCATTATGGTGAGTTGTACAGTTATTTAATTATATACTACAATGTAATAATAATAGAAATAAAGTGCATGATAAATATAATGCTCTTGAATCATCCTGAAACCACCTCACCCCCTGGTTCGTGGAAAAACTGTCTTCCACGAAACCAGTCCCTGGTGCCAAAAAGGTTAGGGACCACTGAAATAAAGAACAGAAAAATAATAGAGGAAATCAATGAAACTAAAAGCTGGTTCTTTGAAAAGATCAACAAAATTAGCAAACCTTTAGCTGGATTGACCAAGAAAAAAAGAGAAGACTCAAATTACTAGAATGAGAAATCAAAGAGGGAACATTGCTATTGACCCTACAGAAATAAAAAGAATTATAAAGGAATACTATGAACAGTTGTATGCCAACAAATCAGATAAGGTGGATGAAATGGACAAATGCCTAGAAAGACATAAACTGCCAAGACTGACTCAAGACAAAATAATCTGAATAGACCTAAAACAAGTAAAATGACTGAATTAGCAAAACAAAAACAAAAACAACACGTGAAAAAAGGCCCAAGCCCAGATGGCTTCACCAATGACTTTTATCAAAAATTTAAAGGACAATTAATACCAATTCTTTTTTTTTTTTTTTTT
>NW_020174705.1:3898741-3899962 GCF_003031525.2 Neophocaena asiaeorientalis asiaeorientalis | reverse complement strand
GGCTTAGCGGCCATGGCTCACGGGCCCAGCCGCTCCGCAGCACGTGGGATCTTCCCCGACTGGGGCACAAACCCGCATCCTCTGCATCGGCAGGCGGACTCTCAACCACTGCGCCACCAGGGAAGCCCTTAATACCAATTCTTAACAAACTTTTCCAAAAACCAGAAGAATTCCTAACTCATTCTATGAGGCCAATATTGCCCTGATAAAAATCAAAGATATCACAGGAAAACTAGAATATGGATGCAAAAATCCTCAACAAAATACTACCAAACTGAATCCAGCTACATATAAGAAAAATAATCCAATTAAAAATGAGCAAGGGGCTTCCCTGGTGGCGCAGTGGTTGAGAGTCCGCCTGCTGATGCAGGGGACGCGGGTTCGTGCTCCGGTCTGGGAAGATCCCACATGCCGCAGAGCGGCTGGGCCCGTGAGCCATGGCCGCTGGGCCTGCGTGTCCGGAACCTGTGCTCCACAACGGGAGAGGCCGCAGCAGTGAGAGGCCCGTGGAGCGCAAAAAAAAAAAAAAAAAAAAAAAAAAAATGAGCAAGGACTTCCCTGGGGGTCCAGTGGATAAGACTCCACACTCCCAATGCAGGGGGCCTGGGTTCGATCCCTGGCCAGGGAACTAGATCCTGCATGCATGCCACAACTAGGAGTTCGCATGCCACAACTAAAGAGTCCACGTGTCACAACTAAAAGATCCTGTGTGCCTCAAGGAAGATCCTGCATGCCACAACTAAGACGCAGCGTGGCCAAAATAAATAAATAAATAGTTTTAAAAATGGGCAAAGATCTGAACAGACATTTTTCCAAAGATGATATACAAATGGGCAATAAGCACAAGAAAAGATGCTCAACATCATTAGTCACCAGGAAAATAAAAATCAAAACCACAGTGAGATATGCTAGGATGGCTATCATCAAAAAGACAGAAAATAAGAAGTGTTGGTGAGGATGTGGAGAAATTGGAATTCTTATACACTGCTGGCAGGAATATAAAATGGTGCACCTCTTTGGAAAACAGGCTGACAGTTCCCCAGGATTGAAACACAGAGTTACCATGTGGTCCAGCAATTCCACCTTTAGGTATATAGAAATGAAAGCCTATGGGCTTCCCTGGTGGTGCAGAGGTTGAGAGTCCGCCTGCCGATGCAGGAGACACGGGTTCGTGCCCCGGTCCGGGAAGATCCCACATCCCACATCCCACATCCCACATGC
>NW_020174705.1:3823854-3898689 GCF_003031525.2 Neophocaena asiaeorientalis asiaeorientalis | reverse complement strand
AAAAAAAAAAAAAAAAAAAAAAAAAAAAAAGAAATGAAAGCCTATGTTCACAGAAAATCTTGTACAGCAATGTTCATAGTGGCATTATTCCTAATAGCCAAAAGGTGGAAACAACCCAAATACCCATCAACTGATAAACAAAATCTGGTCTACCCATACAATGGAATATTATATGGCCAAAAAATAAAGTACTGATACATGCTACAGATAAGCCTGAAGACATTACGGTAAGGGACTTCCCTGGTGGTCCAGGGATCCCGTTGAGGCACATGGGATCTTTCATTGCAGCGTGGGCTCTTCACTGTGGTGCACGGACTTCTCCCTAGTTGTGGTATATGGATTTTCTCTTTCTAGTTGTGGAGCCCAGGCTCCAGGGTGCATGGGCTCTGTAGTTGTGGCCTGCAGGCTCCAGGGCGCATGGGCTCTGTAGTTTGCGGCATGCGGGCTCTCTCGTTGAGATGCACAAGCTCAGTAGTTGCGGCATGCAAGCTTAGTTGCCCTGTGGCATGTGGGATCTTAGTTCCCCGATCAGGGATCGAACCTGCGTCTCCTGCATTGGGAGGTGGATTCTTAACCACTGTGCCACCAGGGAAGCCCCCAGTATACTTTAAATGGATGAACTTCCTGGTATGTGGAATATATCTCAATAAAGCTTTAAACAATAGCATTTTTGTTTTAACTGGGGGAAACTGCAACACTGTCTATTGGATGGTATTCATGAGTTACTGTTAATTTTTCTGGGAGTGATAATAGTATTAAGAGACCAGTTTTCCAAGGCCTTATCTGCTGTAGATAGAAAAATGCTTTTCAGAGAAATCTACAAGGTCCAGATCCCCCACCTATGCAGGGATGCTTCCCCCTCCCCTTGTATCTCTGGGTACCAACCAGGGGACCAAATCATCTGAGCAGGAATCATACCCCTCTCCCATGGGTAACTACAGGGCAAACCCAGAAACGATGGCCTGGTGGGCTGCTCCATGGGTAGGGGCTGCACAGGAGAGGAGGAAGATGCTTTTCTCGTGGGTCTCCTAGGACATGCAGTTAAAGGTTTCCCACAGCAGATCTAGCCTGCTTCTCACCAGGGGGGTCACGCCCCGAACTCTGGACTGTGTTGGTGGGAGAACAGCCAGGAAGATCCCACTTGGCCCCTCAGGCCACAATCAGGGCTGGGATGGAGCCAAGTTCAGGGAAGCGAATTCTAGAAAGCTGCCCTTCTTGGGAGCAGAATGTCCAGACATTCATTCTCCCTCTGTCTTTCTGTCTCTTTCTCTCTGTCTGAGGATGGCTTCAAGAATGTAGGTTCGACCTGGGGTCCAAGTGCTTCCAGAAGCTTTCAAGGGCTGATAAGGGGGTCCAAGACAAACATCCCCTTGAACAATCAGCTAGACTGGTCTACAAGGCCTCAGAGCCAGAACTTTGGGAAATGGGAATGCTAACATCACTTCCTTCCCAGGGAAGGAGGAATGCAATAGCTCTTCCCGGCACCCTGGGAAGAGCACTGCCAACACAGGAAGTTCATTACTATTACTGCAATGACTTTCACCTTGATTCTCTAAAACCCCAAAGGGTCTTCCGTGCCCTTAAGCTTTGCTTTGGAATTCTCAAAAACCAATTTAAATTTAAAATCATTTTAATTGTGGGATACACAGCAGGAGATTTTGGTTGGGGGAGTAAAATGGGGAGGGAGTTTTGAAATTTCAAAACAAAAGCAGCAACAGGTTGTTACAATCCCCTAGTGGGACACACAAGTTTACTTATGGAAACGGGGTTAGCCAGAACAATCTTAATAACAGACAGTGGACATGGCCCCTGATTTTCCCCTGTGACGCCAGCAGGGGTTATCATAACAGATGAGATAACCTGAGATAACCGAGGCCTCGAAGAGACAGCCAGGGGCTTCTGAGCAGCTTTCTAAAACTCCTGTTCAGGGCTGCCTGGGAGATGCAGGCAGGGCCTGGGAACTTGCAATTCTGGAAATGCTCCCTGGCGCCAGGAGCCTGGGTGGGTGCCCCCCTGGAGGTTGCACAGCAAGCAGGGAGCCCAGGTTTTCTAAGCAGTTCTCAATGGGGCGATTTGGCCCCCAGTGGGCATTTGGCAAGTCTGGAGACATTTCTGGTTGTCATGACTATGGGGTGTTCCTGGCATCTAGTGGGTAGAGGCCAAGGATGCTGCTCAGCATCCTTCAGTGCACAGGACAATCTCCACCACAAAGAATTATCCGGCCCCAAATGTCAGTCATGCTGAGGGTTAGAAACTGCAATCTAAGCTTGCTTAGTGAGGACCTGCTGCCCTACCCGAGCCCCCAAATCCAGCGGTGTGCTGACCAAGAGCACCACCCCTTGTGCTGCACCTGTGGGTCCTCCCAAACCTCTCCAGAAGCCCCCTTTGTGCCTGCCCTAGTTTCCAGGGCACCATTCACCCCATCTGGGGTAGGTGCTGGGGCTGGGAGGCTTGTCTTTCCCCATGAAGGGTGGCATTTGGTCTGCCAGCCTGGCTGACGTGGGCCGGAGTTGGGGGTACGGTGGGAGTGGGTTGTAGATTCTTAGCTAAGCAGCTTGCACCGCCCTAGAACCAGCTACCATGGCAACCCCGACAATGGGTCAGCTTCGTGGTAACCCTGGCAACCTCAGCCAGTCTGGGACTTGGCGACATTCTCTAACGGTGGTGGGGACATTCCTAGGTACACAAACAGTCCTCTGAGGGTGGCATGACCAGTTCCGAACCTGTCCACCAGCCCCCTGTGTGAGCTGGCTGGGTCACTCTGGGTACTCGTGCATTCTAGGAGACTTCATCCATCAAGGCAGGCCGGGGGCAGGCTGCTCCGGAGGGGCTGGCACCTCGGACATCGTGTCCACCTCTCCAGCTTTGAGGTCCCTGTAACCTGCCCTCAGCCACCCCTGCAGCCTTCTGTTGTCTCTAGTAACACTTCTTGTCTTAAAGTCTATCCTGTCTGATGTTAGTACAGTAACTCCAGCTCTCTTCTGGCTACTGCTTGTGTGGAATATCTTTTTCTATCCTTTAACTTCCAACCTATTTGTCTTTGAATCAGTGTGTCTCTTGGAGACAGCATATAGTTAGATGATCTCTGCTTTTTGTGTGTGTGGTAAAACACACATAACAATACTAAAGTGAACAATTCGGTGGCAGTTGGTACATTCACAGGTTTGTGCAGCCGTCACCACTATCTAGTTCCAGAACATTTTCATCGCCCCAGAAAAAACCCATACCCACCAGCACTCAACTCCCAGCCCCCGGCAACTGACATTTTCTGTTGCTACGGACTTTCCTATTCTGGGCGTTGTCTATGAACAGAATCATGCAGTGTGGTTCTCTGTGCCCGGCTGCTTCCACTGAGCACGAAGATTTATGGCTCACACCGTGTCGCTTTGCCTCTCGCCTGCATCAGCCCATCTCGGCCAGAACGGACGTCCAGCTCTGTGCTAAGCAGTTCCCATGCTTTATCTTGTTTGGTTTTAATTGTTGTTAACAATCCTGGGAGGAGGAGGCCGTGGCCATCCCTCACCCCTTCCAGGGGGTAAGTGGCATCTCAGCACCCACAATCCTATGCCTTCCAGCTACCCACTCGGCTCAAGTTGGCACTGGCTCCCCATTTTCTAATTCTGTGACCTCGAGTGGGTTACTTAACCTCTCTGTGCCTCCATTTCCTCATCTGTAAGCACGGGATAATGACAGCACTTTCCTCTTAGAGTCGTTAAGAAGATTAAAGGAGTGAACAGATGGAGCATCCAGCTCACCTGGCATGCAGTGAGCGCTTGTTCTCAAGATCATTCCCCTGGGGAGGGAGCCAGTGGAGGAGTGAGGGTGAAGGGGACAGTGAGGAGAAGAGGCACAAGGCCCAGGAAAGTCAGGCTGGTGGACTCTGCTCTGTGCTTCTCATGGCCTATAGAGTCTCTGAGTTCTAGGAAGGGATCTTGCATTGTCTGTTTCTGTCACCTCTACAAACACCTGCACCAGGGCTCCCACCTTTTTCAGCCCCCAGGTTGGATGTAAAGCCTGGTGGTCCCTGTGTATTGATAGCTTTGGGGTGCCTGCCAGTCCAGGCAGTGGGAATGGGCCTCCAGGAGCTCTAATTCTTAGGCACGACCCTGCCTGCCTGGCCAGGAGTGGACACCTGACCCTAGGTGTGCCATCTCATTCTCTTACCCAAAAATTATAACCAGAAGACCCGGAGACTGGCAGCTGGAAGCTGAGACAAGTTAAGGGCTGTTTTTAAGATGCAGGAGATCTACGAACACTTCCTCCCTTTGAGGCCTGTCCACCCACTTCTTCCTTGGTGCCAATGAGAAACCCCAGCGTCCTTCAAATAATACACTGCTTTTGTTTAAAAAGAGTCTCAACCCAGGATTCCCTAGTGGTCCAGTGGTTAAGACTGGGTGCTTTCACTGCAGGGACCCCGGGTTCAATCCCTGGTTTGGGAACTACAATCCTGCAAGCTGCACGATGAGGCCAAAAAAAAAGAGTCTCAAGCCAAATGCCCAGCAACAGGTGAATGGTTAAACCCAATGTGGTCTGTCCCTACGATAGAATACTATTCAGCCATAAAAGGGAGTGAAGCACAGACACAGGCTACAATGTGGATGAACCTGGGAAACATGACGCTCAGTGAGAGAAGCCAGACACAAAAAGCCATATATTGTATGATTCTATTTCTATGAAATGCCCAGAATTGGTAAATCTTTAGAGCTAGAAAGCAGATTAGCATTGTTGGGGTGGAGGGAGGAGGAGTGGGGAGTGACAAGGACACAGGGTTTCCTTTTCGAACCATGGAAATGGTTTAGAAGGGGATAGAGGTGGTGCTTGCACTACACTATCAATGTACCAAATGCCACCCAGCTGTTCACTTTATGTTATGTGACTCGCACCTCAATTTAAATAAGAGGAGTGTTAACCTAAGACATCCTGGAATGACTCCTCCGTGTGATGGACGTTCTCTGTTGCCCCCGCACATCCATCCTCTGCCCCTACTCACTGCCCTCAGAGGCTGACCCACAGGCACTGCGCTCTCCACTCCCCTGGTGCTCTGACTTCTGGCCCTCTTGTTTGGCCAATGGGAGGAAGGGAGGAGAGAGAGGCTGGGGTATTTATTCTTCAAAATCCAACTCTTCCCCAAGGCTACAGCTCCTGATGGATAACTGTGTGCTGGGTGGGGAGGCAGGGGAGCAAGAGTTCCAAGGTGGGTCCTGAATCAGAAGGCCTCAGCTCATCCCTGTTCCCCGGTCACTGGCTGCTGCACCCGCAGCAAATCAATATTTCTTTTCTTTTCTTTTTTTTAAATTGGGGTATAGTTGCTTTACAATGTTGTGTTAGTTTCTGCTGTACAATAAAGTAACTCAGCTATATGTATACATATATCCCCTCCCTCTTGGACCTCCCCCCCATCCCACCCATCTAGGTCATCACAGAGCACTGAGCTGAGCTCCCTGTGCTATACAGCAGGTTCCCACTAGCTACCTATTTTACACATGGTAGTGTACTTATGTCAATCCTAATCTCCCACTTCATCCCACCCTCCCCTTGCCTCCTATGTCCCCATGTCCGTTCTCTACATCTGCATCTCTATTCCTGCCCTGCAAATAAGTTTGTCTGTACCATTTTTCTAGATTCCACATATATGTGTTAAGATGTGATATTTTTCTCTTTCTTACTTCACTCTGTATGAGAGTCTAGGTCCATCCACATCTCTACAAATGACCCAATTTTGTTCCTTTTTATGGATGAGTAATATTCCATTGTATATAGGTACAACATCTTCTTTATCCATTCACCTGTCGATGGGCATTTAGGTTGCTTCCACATCCTGGCTATTGTAAATAGTGCTGCAGTGAACATTGGTGTGCATGTGCCTTTTTGAATTATGGTTTTCTCAGGGTATATGCCCAGTAGTGGGATTGCTGGGTCATATGGTAGTTCTATTTTCTGAGTGTCAGTTTCCTCACCTACAGGTCCTCAATTATTTTTTTTTCATTGAGGTGAGATTCACATAACATACCATTTGAGGGCTTCCCTGGTGGTGCAGTGGTTGAGAGTCCGCCTGCTGATGCAGGGGACACGGGTTCGTGCCCCAGTCTGGGAAGATCCCACATGCCGTGGAGCGGCTAGGCCCGTGAGCCATGGCCGCTAAGCCTGCGCGTCCAGAGCCGGTGCTCCGCAACGGGAGAGGCCACAACAGTGAGAGGCCCACGTACCGCAAAAACAAAAAAATACCATTTGAAAGTGTACAGTTCAGTAGCATTTACTGCTTTAATAGTGTTGTGCTCTATTTAGTTCTAAAACCTCATCACCACCCCAAAAGGAAACCCTGTAACCACTAAGCAGTCCTTCCCCATTTCCTCTCCCTCCAGCCCCTGGCAACCACCCATCTGCTTTCTGTCTCTACGAATGTGCCCACTCTGGACATTTCACACAGTGTATGGGCTTCTTTCCTCTACACTGATGAAGGATGGAAACTTGGAGCTTCGGTTCTGCCTGAGTCCAAAGCCAAATTCCTCTCCTGGTTAAGGGCAGGGCCCTTCATCAGGGGCACCAGGTAGGGGTGAACAGCCTGGCAGGAGAGCCAAGGGGGACGGCAGCTTCTGGAGTCCAGGCGGCTTACCTTGGCCATGGCTTCCTCGTTGCCCTCCAATATCCGGAGCTTTATCAGGTTCCATAAGTCCTGGGCACGCTGGCCAGTGCCCTGGCTGCCCTCCAGCAGCTGGGAGGTGGAGGGCAGTTCCTGCAGCACGGCCAGCTGGTTCTCCATCTTGTCCACATGGCTCACCAGGTGGTCGAAGATGTTGCCGAGCCTCTTCATGGGGTTAAGGATGGGCTGGGCGTCTCCTTCCCGGGGCATGAACATGGCTGGCGAGGTGTGGAGGAAGTCCTCATCCACCGAGAGGACCTTCTCAAGGTCAGCCATGTGGATGTGCTCCAGGATACCCTGGAGTAGGAGGTGCAGGGCCTTGAAGTTCACCACCCTGCACTGTGGGATGGCGATGTTGACCAGCTCTGAGAACGTGAGCGAGAAGCTCATTCTGCCGGGGTTAGGGGCCGGCTGGGCTGGCCTTCTGGGAGTCCATGGGGACAAACGGTGGCTTTCAGTGGACCCGCAAGCTGTACGGACAGGTCCTCAGGGGCCTGGGGAGGCTGCAAGTCACAGTGGTCAGGGAGAAAATGGCCTCTGTCCCTGCTGGAGCTCAGATGAGTTTCCGGTTGCTAGGACACCAGAGAACATGGGCGAGCGGGCAAGCTTCTGAGAGCCTGGGGTGGGCAGAGCAGCTGCCCAGTTAATTGTTGAGGAATGTTCCAACAGACCAAGAGGCCGCCTTTTAATTCAAGCCCTTCAGTTTTGTAAGACCAATGACCCCTTCCAAGAAGCGTGCAGGGGGCGTCATGGAGAGGCAGCTCGCTCCTCGGAAGCCTCCAGAATCAGGACAGAAGACAGGGTTCTCGGAGTTAGGAAACCCCAGCTTCCCATAATGGAAGCCCAATGAACCTGGCGGATGTAAATTTGCTAGCGGATCCCAAAGCCCTGAATTTCTCCTTGTCTAACCAGCAGGAATTTGTATTGGAACAGACACTTCTTGCAGCATCAGTATAAATACCACGGGTCAAGTACACAGCTCATAACTGGCCTCCAAAAAAAAGTCAATGGGGTCAAGTACACAGCTCATGACTGGCCTCCAAAAAAAAGTCAATGGGGTCTCTAGGGAAAGATGAGCCCGACTCTGGGGCGGTTTTCAGGGCCTGGGTTTGGTAGTCAAGGTCTCTGTCTTCAGGATCTGGTACCACAACCAACAGCCAGTTTTGTTTCTGACATCTGCCTGTGTTGTGGTGGCTGATGTCTGCTGTCCAGAGCCTTAAGTGCAGCAACTGCCCCATGAGAGGACTGGACAGCTCACATGCACAAAAGTGGGAGGTCTAATCACACACAGTCCAGCTACAAACCTCCTGACCTGCATGCTTTGTCAAGGGCAGAGTTCTGGGTATCGAAATGAGCGGCCTGAGGGCTGACCTCGTCTGCCCTCAGCTAGAAGGGGCACGGGGGAGGAGAGAGGCAGTGTGGATGGGAAACTGGCCCAGCTGGGGGGGCCTTGGTCCACTTCAGTGAAGGTGACTTCCCAGAAGCCCCAACCGACAGGGCCGCTCTGCCTGTGATGGGCTCAAGACCAAACAAGGCCAGTAACAGTCATGTCTGAACTCAGACAAGAACAGAACGTCATCCAAACTACAAATATGACCATGTGGCCCCCGTCCTGGCTGAGCCAAGTGACTGATGCTTCTCGACCAGCTAGACCGTTAGCTTTGCTTCATTCCTCCGGCCTTCGAGATAAGACTGGTTAAAATACCATAGAACTACCCCTGCTTCCTGACAGCACCAACCCAGAATGCCCCCCACATCGCCTGACAAGGGCCAAATCCCAGAACAAGTCCTTCTACCTTAACCCTCTTGTGAGATGTCCCTGGGATCCCCACTGCGTTGTTAGACTAAAATTTCCTTTTTCTTTTTCTTTTGGTGTACTGTGTGGCTTACTGGATCTCAGTTCCCTGACCAGGGACTAAACCCAGGCCCTGGCAGTGAAAGCACCGAATCCTAACCACTAGACCACCAGGGAACTCCCCATAGACTAAAATTTCAACTGCTACCTTGACATCTTTGGGTCTCACAGGCCCTCTTGGTTTCCCCTGCTCTTGTCAGAGGTGGCCCCCACCCAGCAGGGAAGGCCCCCCACCCTGCTAGTTCCCCCAACAGCCAGACCAGCTGCACTCCACTCCGTCCTCATCCTGAGGGGCTTCGGTTCCCGGCCAGCCTGTGAAATTATTCAAGCAAGTCCATCATATCCTCCTGTGGGAACCAGGGGAGACCCCCACCCCCATTACTACAAAGACTGCACCCACAGCCCTTGCTGGTTCCCTCTGCTTCCTAACTCCAAGAACTCTGTCTTCTGTCCTGATTCTAGAGGCTTCCACCAGGTGGCCCTCAGTGTCCTCTTCCCCCAGCTGTGAGTATATGCGTGGATCTCACCTGTCCAGGGCCAGGTGTGGTACTATTGAGGGTGGGGTCCCTTCCTACCAAGGGGTGAGCGAGAGGTGATCAGAACAGACACGCTGTATGTTCTCCCTTATGGCAACAAGTCCATGAGGCCAACTTTGCTCAACTACAGCTGGGTTCCTGGTGGTCTCGGCTGGAAGGACAAGACCTTAGAGAAAACCTTCAGTGGCTGGAGCTTTTTGGACTTCCGACCGGCAGACTGGGGACTGTGGCACTGTATTATTATGGAACCAGAAGCAAGACCTGCCCAGGTGGGTGAGGGAAGGTAAGGGGGGGTGAGTGAAATGGGTTGCTTAGTGTAGCAGCAAGGCTGGAGGGGAGAGCATGGGGCCAGACTACACGCCCCACAGGCCTTACAAAGAAATGTGAGAGACAGAATCTGAAGCAATTCTCAGTCACTGGGGGCTAGGCTGGGCAAGCTGGTGTAATGACAAAGTGGCTCTTTGTCATTTTGGGGGGGATGCCTGGCATATGAAACCATTCCTGTGTCTGGGGAAGTCTCCACTGTAGGAGTCCTGGTGGGCAGTGGAGTGTTACTAGGCCCCAGCTTACTCTGAGGCTAGGACACCAGCATTTAGGGAAACGTCACAGTCGGTGCTGGCAGCTCCTGCAATCTCAAAGAAACTCACCTCACAGAGCCCAATCTGGTCTCAGACCTTCAAGATAAGGGCTGCAAGCCCACCACAGAGATGCTGATATACTTCTCAGAACCCGGCACTGGACCTGACACTGATTCTTCATTCTCTCCTTCAACCAATATTTATTGAGCACCTACTGTGTGCCAGATGCTGCTCTTAATCATGGAGGAGACCTCAGTGAGGCCTGAGGAGGTCTCTGATCTCACAGAGCGTACAGGTTAGTGTGGGAGATGGACACTTATTTTACAACAAAGAAATAACTTCAGGTAGTGAAAAGAGTTATAAACATAATAAAACAGGGCAGGGAATACCCTGGTGGTCCAGTGGTTAGGACTTGGCACTTTCACTAATATGGCCTGGGTTTAATCCCTGGTCGGAGAACTAAGATCCCACAAGATGCACAGCACAGCCAAAAAAAAAATTTTTTTTAATTAAAAAAAAAAGGGACTTCCCTGGTGGCGCAGTGGTTGAGAATCTGCCTGCAAACGCAGGGGACACGGGTTCGAGCCCTGGTCTGGGAAGATCCCACATGCCGCGGAGCACCTAAGCCTGTGCGCCACAACTACTGAGCCTGTGCTCTAGAGCCCGCGAGCCACAACTACTGAGCCCACGTGCCACAACTACTGAAGCTCACGCGCCTAGAGCCTGAGCTCTGCAACAAGAGAAGCCACCGCAATGAGAAACCCATGCACCACAACGAAGAGTAGCCCCCGCTCACCGCAACTAGAGAAAGCCTGCTTGCAGCAATGAAGACCCAACAACAAAGACCCAGTGCAGCCAAAAACAAACAAATAAATAACTAAATCTATAAAAATACAATAAAAGAGGGAAAAATGAGAGTGGGGGATGGGCATTAGTAGGCTTATTGGAGTAGCCAGCCTCCAACATATACTCTAAAGATAGCCCCTGGGATTCACACCCAGTGGTCTCCCCAAGCACTGTACCAGCTAACCTGGTCCTGGTCCCACCAGCCTGCATCTTGTACACACATGCATTTGCTCATTTCACATTGCAGAATGGCAAGACCTGGGAAAGCCGTGTATGTTACAGGTGATTTGATGCTGCTAAATCGAAACACTGATGATGAAAATGCAAAAAAAAGTCAATGTGTTAGACTTGAAAGGATCCATAAACTTTAAAAATTGTGTCGTTCACCATAAAACTAGAAGAGAATGTAGGCAAAACGCTCTCTGGCATAAACTGTAGCAATGTTTTCTTAGGTCAGTCTCCCAAGGCAATAGAAATAAGAAAAATAAACAAATGGAACCTAATCAAATTTACAAGCTTTTGGAAAGCAAAGGAAACCATAAACAAAACAAAAAGACAACCTATGGACTGGGAGAAAATATTTGCAAATGATGCAACTGACAAGGGCTTATACAAAATATACAAACAGTTCCTACAACTCAAGAACATAAAACAAACAACCCCATCGAAAAATGGGCAGAAGACCTAAATAGATATTTCTCCAAAGAAAACACACAGACGGCCAATAGGCACATGAAAAGATGCTCAACATTGCTAATTATTAGAGAAATGCAAATCAAAACTACAGTGAGGTACCACCTCACACCAGTCAGAATGGTTATCATCAAAAAGTCTACAAATAATAAATGCTGGAGAGGGTGTGGAGAAAAGAGAACTCTCCTACACTGCTGGTGGGAATGTACATTGGTGTAGCCACTATGGAAACCAGCATGGAGGTTCCTCAAAAAACTAAAAAAAGAGTTGCCATATGATCCAGCAATCCCACTCCTAGGCATACATCCAGACAAAAGTCTAATTCGAAAAGATACATGCACCCCTGTGTTCACAGTAGCACTATTTACAATAGCCAAGACATGGAAACAACCTACATGTCCATGGACAGAGGAATGGGTAAAGAAGATGTAGTCTATATATACAATGGAATACTACTCAGCCATAAAAAAGAATGAAATAATGCCATTTGCATCAACGTGGATGGACCTAGAGACTATCATACTAGGTGAAGTATGTCAGAAAGAGAAAGACAAATACTATATGATATCACTTATATGTGGAATGTAAAATATGACACAAATTAACTTATCTACAAAACAGAAACAGACTCACAGATATAGAGAACTTGTGGTTGCCAAGGGGGGGGTGGGGGAGGGAAGGACTGGGAGTTTTGGATTAGCAGATGCAAACTATTATATATAGGATATATAGCACAGGGAACTATATTCAATATCCTGTGATTATCGATAATGCAAAAGAATATGAAAAAGAATATATATATGTATGTGTAACTGAACACTTTGCTGTACAGCAGAAATTAACACAACATTGTAAATCAACTATACTTCAAAAAATTTTTTTTAAATTGTGTCACTTTAGGTCTTAAAATAAAATGTATGTTATAAAAATGAAAGACCCAAAGAGCTGGCTGCTTGTATGGAAGAGGTCACCTCACAGGGTTTTCCCAGCTTCCTGGAGGGTCTGCTGTCGCTGGGGAGGGACCCTGCCCTTAGGTCAGCAGAGAGCAGCTGTGAGCTGGCACCACTCAGTTCTGATGGCAGAACCCTAATTTAGACAATTTCAGGACAAACTTGTCACTGGGAACTTCTTTGAATGGCTGGTCAGAGCCAGAAGCCAATTAACATGATTGGAAACAAGCAGTAGCATTTTTTTTCCTCCCAAATAAATTGAGGTCAACGATCAAATCAGTTCTGTAAAGTGCCATTCTTCTGCTTCACCCAAACCATTTTTCTCGCTGGATAAGTAGCTAAGAATGATAACCAGGCAACCTTTCCTCTCTTGCTCTGGGAAGAACTGAGAGGTGGAAGGCTCAGGCAGCTGGTGGAGGATTAGAGGTTGTGGTGAATGTCTGCACTTTCTGGCTGCCCAGTATCTGGACTTTCTGCTCATCCAGGGTGGGGGTAGAGGTGAGGGATCTCACAGCAGGTGCAGGCGACCTGTCCACTCCTCAGAAGCTGAAGGTCTGGGAGTTCCTTGGTGGGCTAGTGGTTAGGATTTGGGCTGTCACTGCCGTGGCCCAGGTTCAATTCCTGGATGGAGAACTGAGAAGATCCCGCAAGCCACACGGTATGGCCAAAAAAAAAAAAAAAAAGAACAAGAAGAAGCTGAAGATCCCACCCTCCCCACCAAGGACTCGTTTGTAGTTAGATGTGAAAATTCAACAAGGCAACTGCTGTCCCTGGTTCTGAATTTTGAGACCGATATTTTTAAAAACCTGTTTCAACACGTCAGCTCTGGACTAACCCACAGGAAGCTGTGGGGCTGTGGGGTAAGCATTAGTCTGGGATGGTCTATGGAATTGCAGTGACTCAGCCCCTTCTTACCATGTTGGGCAAGATACCTGATCTTAGGGAGGCTACTTACCTCCCTGAGCCTCAGCTTTCTCATCCCATCCTTATCTCACTAGGATGAAGGGCAGATGGAAAGGGAAGGGAATTTTCAGGACGAGAGCAGTGCAGTTGAAGGTCCAGTGACTAGATCACTGGGTAATGACGCACTAAACTTCCCTGCCAGGCTGTCTGGGGTGGCATCTTGGCCAGGCCCAGCTTCCTGGTTCCCATCCAAGCTAGGTTTCCCAGCCAGGAACATAATTCTGTGAGCTACTGTGACCTTCCAATCAAGCCTTTTTCTGCTCAGGTAACCTGAGTCAGTTTCTGTTGCTTGCACCCAAGAACCTCCAACCAGTCCGAAATGCTCATTTGTGAGGCTGGCTAAACGAAAGGAAAATGCAAACAGAACCCTTACAAGTGCTAAGGGGCAGCTGGGTGTTCTGGGGAGGCTACAGCCAATTAGAGCCTGCATTTGTTGGGTTCCCTGATGCCCACCTCTCAGGAGAGTGTGTCCAGGTGGGAGTAGGAGCTGCAGGGCCCACATTTCTCCAGGGGGAGGGATAAAATATAAGTTTACATTGTACTGGGACCCGGACAAGGCACTGTCCAGCTCCCTTAAAAAGACCTCAGACCACAGGTTTCCAGGGACTCGTGAGAGATGCCCAGGGATCTTCCAGATGCCTTGCTCCCAGCAATCACCCACATCACAACCTTCATCAGTCCCTACTGACTTTTATTCCTAAATATCTCCAAATTCCATCTACTTCCCTCCTTGTCCACGGCCAGCCCTGCAGCCCCGTGCTTAGGACAAAGACCAAAGCACTTGACGTGGTCTACAGGGTGCATGGCTGGATACCTCCTCACCTCTTTTTTCTTTTTTTTATTTATTATTTTGTTTTTAGCTGCATTGGGTCTTTGTTGCTGTGCATGGGCTTTCCCTAGTTGCAGCGAGTGGGGGCTACTCTTCATTGCAGTGCACAGGCTTCTCATTGCGGTGGCTTCTTTTGTTGTGGAGCACGGGCTCTAGGTACGTGGATTTCAGTTGTTGTAGCATGCAGGCTCAGTAGTTGTGGCACACAGGCTTAGTTGCTCCGCAGCATCTTCCCGGACCAGGGCTCAAACGTGTATCCCCTGCACTGGCAGGGGGATTCTTAACCACTGCGCCACCAGGGAAGTCCCTAATGTTTTTTTTTTTTTTAAGTATATTTGGGAAGTTTTCAGGCATTATTTCTTTGACTATCTTTCCTGTTCCCTTCTCTCTCTCCTCTCCTTCTGATACTTCCATTACATGTACGTTGGTGCACATTTCTCTGAGGCTCTGTTCAATTTTCATTTTATTTTCTATTTTTCAGATTGTATAGATACAAATCTCTATCGATCTAGCTTCAAGCTCACTAGTTCTTTCTTCTGCCAGTTCAAAGCACTTCTGTTTTATAGATGAGGAAAAGAGGATCAGAAAACTTAATTTACTAAAGGTCACACATAGCTAATAAGTGGCAGGGCCAGGACTTGAATCTAAGATCTCAGCTCTCATCCTGCCAATCACTTATTCAATCATTCATTCAATCACTTCTTTCAATAAATAATATTTACTGAAAGTCAACTATGTGCCAGAAACTATTCCCAGGGCTGGAGAACACCAAAAAGACAAGATTCCTGCCCTCATGAAGACAGCAATAAGTAAACAGATAAATAAGGTAATAGATGATGTATGTGCTATGAAGAAAGTGAAGCAGGCAATGAGATAATGGGGGTAGGTGCTCAGGGAAGCCTGTTTGCAGAGGTGACATCTGAGCTGAGACCTGAAGAGAGGGAGTTCCTGGGGTTCCTTTGACAGAGACCTTTCTCCTCCTCTGTGTCTCTGTCCCCAGAACACACAGCCCAGCACATAGGAAGGACTCAGTAAATGTTTGCTAAACTGGATGACAGGTGCAAAGGAGTTGTTAACTCTCATGGGCCATATTAATGATAGAGAAATGTTAACATTGAAATCGTTCATGTTTCCATTTAGAATCATTCAACATTTAGATTTGAAGGTTTGGTAATACCAAGTGTTGGCAAGGATGCGACTACAGAACTCTCATATGCTTTGGTGGAGTGTGAGTTGGCAGAAGCACACTGGGAAACTTTGTGGCACAGTCTACAAAACTGAACATAGGAGCACCCTGTGACCCAGCCACTCCACCCCTTGGAGGGCACCTGACAGAAATATGCTCATGCCATACACCAGAAAGTCTGTGACAGCAATATCAGAATAGCTAAAAATTCCTACCTGGGAATTACCCAGATGCCCATGAACAGCAAAACAGACAAACTGTGGTCTGTTCACAAAATGGACTATCACATGACAATGAGAATGAACACTGACAACTATATACAACAATGTGGATTCCTTTCTTTTTTAAAATTAAAAATTTTTTTTTAATTTTTTAGGCTGTGCCACGCAACATGTGGGATCTTAGTTCCCTGACCAGGGATCGAACCCATGCCCCCTGCATTGGGAGCGCAGAGCCTTAACCACTGGACAGCTAGGGAAGTCCCTGGATGACTTTTGTAGGTGTAAGACTGAGCCAAAGAAGTCATATACAAAAGAACTCATACTATATGGTTCCATTTCTGTAAAAACTACAAAAAGGGAGAAAACTAATCTTTGTTGCTAGACGTCAGGAGCGTGGTGACCCCGGGGTGACCTCATGCTTGGAAGGGAGCGTGAGGCAGGTTGCTGGGAGGTGGGTACAACAGAGTGTTCGGTTTGTGAAAATGCATCATGCTGTAGCTGCTCTTTTCTGTGTCAAAGGTCTGAGAATCTGCAACAATTCAAACAAATCAATCATCCAATCATGTGGATTCTGCAGGGGTGGCAGGCTCCCCTCCTGTCCTGTGCAACGTGAGGGCCTGAGTCTGACAGCTTCCTCTCTTACCTCGTTCGTGCTGGCTAGCACCGCCTCTGGAGAGCAGTGTGGGTGATGAGGAATCAGTCCAGGGTCACAGGAGCTGGGTCTGCTGGCCGCTGGCTCTGCAACTCCTAGCACATTACCTCTCTGCTCAGCTTTAGGTAAATGCACACAGGCTCCCTGTGGGAATGCAGAGAGGGGTGAGTGTAAAGAGCTTAGCATGGCACCTGGCACAAAGCAAGTGCTCAGTGATGTTAGCTGCATCTCCCCAAATGATCACAAGGTTGTATTTGAGGCTTTCAAGCCAGTAACGCATCAGCCTGGTGGGTGGAAGGGGGTTGAGGACACAGAGGACTGTGGGAGGAGAGCAGCACCCAGAGGGGCTCAGGCTCTGCTCCAATGGGCAGAACCCTTTAGTTACCTGGGGTGTTGCATTACAGAGCTGTACACGTTATGCTCCAACTGGCTCCAACTGGCTCCAGCTTGTAATAGAAGACACAAAAACAGGCAAAACAAATCTATTCGTAGAAGTCGGGCTAGTGGCTTCCTCGTGGGGGGACAGTGAGTGGAAGGGGGCACAGAGGAGGTTGCTGGGGAGAGGAGGTCTCACTCTGTGTCTTGACCTGGTGCATTAATGAGTGAGGTTCATGAAAATGCATCAAGCTCAACACTTAAGACATGCACTTTTCCTTTGGGTCTCAATGTAAGAATCAGGCCCAATTTTAGCTCTGGCCTGACAGAACTAAACAAAGAAGGTTGAATATTACCCCGGCCCCCATGTTCTGTAACTCAGGCTCCAAGTCAGGAAGGAAAGGTCAGCGGGGAGGCCACCTCCACATGTGCGCCATCGTTTTGCCAGCAGATGGCACTGGTTTAGAGAGGATGGAGGAGTTCTGACTTTTCCCACTCTGGGCCATTTTCTGCACAACCTGGGAGGCAAACGGTTGGATGAAAGTTGTTGGGAATCCAGTGGGCCAGCTCCACTGAAGGCCAACATGTGTTCATCCAGCGGCAGGAGGATGATCTAGTGGCAGGGGCCCAAAGGCACCCGTCACCAAAGGCATGCTGGGCCTGAGGTGCTCCAGCTGGCCCAGTTAGGGTCAAATCTGCACTGAAAATAAAGGGCGGCTGGCTTTGCAGTTCACGTCAGTGGGCAGAGGAGAAGGCAGGTGACACAGAAGGAGCCGTGGGTGTGTGTTCATGAGGATGGAGGTGTCTGCAGAAAGTGAATGCTCCCCAGGAAAAGGTGAGACAAGCAGTTATCCTGCAGGATGGCCAATGACTCCTGCCACCTCCTGGGATGGCTGGTCATGGGCTCCTGGTCTCACATACGCCCCTATGGATTCTATAGCAAATAACACGGAAAACATCTCTCTCTCTGCACAGAGGGGGTGGGGGCTTGCCTTTATTTTGTTGTTTCATTATGTGTCTGAATTCTTCTGAGTTGCTTTGGGTAGTATCTTTCTATCTCTCTCTCTCTCTCTCTCTGGTAACTGCTTTAAGGTATAATTCACATTCACCCATTTAAGTGTACAATTCAATGGCTTTCAGTACACCCACAGAGTTGCGCAACCACTGTGACACCCCCCAAGATAAAACCTGTACCCATTAGCAGTCACCTCTACTTCCCCTGAACTCTCCCAGCCCTAGGCAATTGCTAATCTTTCCGTCTCTACAGATCTGCCTATTCTGAACATTTTACATAAACGGAATCATAAAATACATGATATTATGCAATAATATTTTGCATATATTGGGTCCTGTGTGATTGACTTCTTTCAACTCGCACGATGTTTTCAAGGTTTATCCATGTTGTAGTCTGCATCAGAATTTCAGTCCTTTTTATGGCCGAATAATAATGCATTGTATGAACACAACACATTCTGTTGATCTACTTATTAGTTGATGGGTTGTTTCCACTCTCTTGGCTATAGTGAATGTGAACATTCATGCTATGAATATGAACAAATGCTGTGGACATTAGTGTATGTGTTTCTGTGTGGACATATGTTTTCATTTCTCTTGGGTGTATTCTTAGGAGTAGAATTGCTAGTGATCCCATGTTTCATCTTTTGATGAACATTTGCCTTTGTTTTTATTTATTTTTTAAAATATTTATTTATTTTTGGCTGCGTCGGGTCTTAGTTGTGGCATGCGGGATCTTTTCGTTGCAGCACAAGGGCTTCTCTCTAGTTGTGGCATGGGGGCTCTCTAGTTGTGGCACACGGGCTCAGTAGATGTGGCGCACAGGTTTAGTTGTCCCGCAGCATGTGGGATCTTAGTTCCCCAACCAGGGATCGAACCCTTGTCCCCTGCATTGGAAGGCGGATTCTTAACCACTGGACTACCAGGGAAGTCCTACCCTTAGTTTTAAGTGCAAATACAACTCAATCATCTCATTTATTCCTTGATTTCTTTAACAGCAAGTGGTAGATGGCAATTCCATTTTTGTTAAGTGAGGGAACTGAGGCCCAGAGCATTGAAAGGATAGCAAATAGTAACAGCTACTATTTGTATCGAGTGTCAGTAAGTGCCAAGATCCGTGCAAAGTGACCTAACTGCAGTAAGCCAATCCATCCTCACAACAGCCCCCTGAAGCTGGTCTTTTTTTTTTTTTTTGGCCATGCCACACGGCTTGCAGCATCTTAATTCCCTGACAAGGGATTGAACCTGGGCCACAGCAGTGAAAGCGCCAAGTCCTAACCACTGGACTGCCAGGGAATTCCCGAAGCTGGTTTTATATTTAATCTCATTTTGTGGTTAGAAAAACTTAGTACTTTGAGGACTTCCCTGGTGGCGCAGTGGTTAAGAATCCCCCTGCTAATGCAGAGGACACAGGTTCAAGCCCTGGTCCGGGAAGATTGGCGCACAGGTTTAGTTGTCCCGCAGCATGTGGGATCTTAGTTCCCCAACCAGGGATCGAACCCTTGTCCCCTGCATTGGAAGGCGGATTCTTAACCACTGGACTACCAGGGAAGTCCTACCCTTAGTTTTAAGTGCAAATACAACTCAATCATCTCATTTATTCCTTGATTTCTTTAACAGCAAGTGGTAGATGGCAATTCCATTTTTGTTAAGTGAGGGAACTGAGGCCCAGAGCATTGAAAGGATAGCAAATAGTAACAGCTACTATTTGTATCGAGTGTCAGTAAGTGCCAAGATCCGTGCAAAGTGACCTAACTGCAGTAAGCCAATCCATCCTCACAACAGCCCCCTGAAGCTGGTCTTTTTTTTTTTTTGGCCATGCCACACGGCTTGCAGCATCTTAATTCCCTGACAAGGGATTGAACCTGGGCCACAGCAGTGAAAGCGCCAAGTCCTAACCACTGGACTGCCAGGGAATTCCCGAAGCTGGTTTTATATTTAATCTCATTTTGTGGTTAGAAAAACTTAGTACTTTGAGGACTTCCCTGGTGGCGCAGTGGTTAAGAATCCCCCTGCTAATGCAGAGGACACAGGTTCAAGCCCTGGTCCGGGAAGATCCCACATGCCACGGAGCAACTAAGCCCGTGCACCACAACTGAGCCTGCGCTCCAGAGCCTGTAAGCCACAACTACTGAGCCTGTGTGCCACAACTACTGAAGCCCGTGCACCCTAGGGTCCATGCTCCGCAACAAAAGAAGCCACCGCAATAAGAAGCCCGTGCACCGCAACGAAGAGTAGCCCCCGCTTGCTGCAACTAGAGAAAGCCCGCGCACAGCAACGAAGACCCAACACAGCCAAAAATAAAGAAAGAAAAACTTAGTACTTTGAACAAGGCCACACAATGGTATAGTCCAAGACTTGAACCCAGTTCGATCTTACTAAATTGTAGGTTCTCACTGGTGCTCAATCCCTCTGCCATTTCATGGACTCTGGAGGGTCAGCAAATCCCCACCAGCCTCTGGCATAGTAAGATTTGCCTGTTCTTTTCTACTGCACAGAACACTCTGGACCACCCTTTGCCCTCCCTCCTCTCTGACCCTTCTCAGTCTCCACAGGGCTTTCTTCTCCATCCATCCTAGGGTCCTTTCCCTTCCTAATGGGTCTTTCTGTCTCTGGTTTCCACCCCTTCCCCGCTGCCAGAATGATCTGTCTAAAGCACAGATCTGATCACATCACTTAGCTTAAAATTCTCACTATTCCCCATTACTACTGAACAGGGTAAGTTCTACATTCCATATATTGGTCTATAAGACCCTCTTGTTTCCTTACCCACCACCCTCACATTTCATACCCTACACTCCAGCCATAAAGAACTGCTTGCATTTCCCCAGAGATGCTCGGCATCATTTCTCTGGGACTTTGCATAAGCAGTTCTCACTGATAGGAGTGCCCTTCCCTACTTCTTCCACCTGGGGATCTCCTACACATCCTTCAAGTCCCAACTTCAATGTCTATCTCCTCTCTGAAGCTTTCCCTATCTGGGTGCTCCCTCCTTGACCTCTCAAAGCACTTTGTCTTGCGGTCTTCAACACAAGCTGTTACATTAGTCTCTGTAGCTGGAGTGTGCACTTCAAGAACAGAGATGGGGCTTTATTACATTCTGTATATTTCCAGGCCTACAACAAGATCTTGCTTGGTTGAATGAGTAAATGGATAAATGTTCAATATCTGCACTGTCTCATATAATAGCTACAAGACACATGTGGCTCTTGAGCCCATGAGATGTAGCTGAACCAAACTGAGATGTGCTGTAAGTATAAAATACACACTGGATTTCGAAGACTTGGTGTGGGAAAAATAAGAATGTAAAATATCTCATTGATAATTTTTTATACTGATTAAATATTGAAACAATAATGTTTTGCATATATTGGGTTAATTAGTACAAATCAATCTCACCTGTTTCTTTTTACTTTTTTAATATGATTAGTAGAAACTTTAAAAACTGCATGTGCGCTGGTTTCCCAGCTTCCTAATTGCTTCTCTTGGTCTAAACCACGTTCCACACATCAGAATGATTCTTTAAAATGTCAGTCGAGGGCTTCCCTGGTGGCACAGTGGTTGAGAGTCCGCCTGCCGATGCAGGGGACACGGGTTCGTGCTCCGGTCTGGGAAGATCCCACATGCCGTGGGGCGGCTTGGGCCGTGAGCCATGGCCACTGAGCCTGCGCATCCGGAGCCTGTGCTCCGCAACGGGAGAGGCCACAACAGTGAGAGGCCCGCGTACCAAAAAAAAAAAAAAAAAAAAAGGTCAATCGAGAGACTGCCCTGCTGGTGCAGTGGTTGGGAGTCTGCCTGCTAATACATGGGACACGGGTTCAAGCCCTGGTCCAGGAAGATCCCACATGCCACGGAGCGACTAAGCCCGTGTGCCACAACTACTTTGCCTGTGCTCTAGAGCCCGCGAGCCACAACTGCTGAAGCCCACACGCCTGGGGGCTGTGCTCCGCAACAAGAGAAGCCATCGCAGTGAGAAGCCCCTGCACCGCATAAAATCGAATCATACGCAGTTGAGTCCCATTATTAGTGGTATATATGTTCTATAAAGTCGCTGCAACTTCTCAGCCATAAAAAAGAATGAAATATTGCCATTTGCAGCAACATGGATGGACCTAGAGATTGTCATATTAAGTGAAGTAAGTCAGAAAGAGAAAAACAAATAGATGATATCACTTATATGTGGAATCTAAATTATGACATAAATTGGGAACTCCCTGGCGGTCCAGGGGTTAGAACTCCGTGCTTTCACTGCCAAGGGCGTGGTTTCAATCACTGGCCAGGGAACTAAGATCCTGCAAGCCGCATGGCACGGCCAAAAATAAATAAATAACTAGTTAAAAAATAAAATAAAATATGACACAAATGAACTTACAAAGCAGAAATAGACTTACAGACATAGATAACTCAGACTCATGGTTACTAAAGGGTAAAGGAGTGGGGAGGATAAATTAGGAGCTTGGGATTAGCATATAAAAACTACTATATATATTGAATAAAACAGATAACAAGGTTCTATAGCACAGGGAACTATATTCAATATCTTGTAATAAACCATAATGGGAAAGAATATGAAAAAGAAAAAATATATATGTATAACTAAATCACTTTGTCGTACACCAGAAACAAACACAAGATTATAAATCAAGTACACTTCACTTAAAAAAAAAAAAGTTGTGGGTTTCCCCGGTGGCGCAGCGGTTGAGAGTCCGCCTGCCGATGCAGGGTACGCGGCTTCGTGCCCCGGTCCGGGAAGATTCCCACCTGCCGCGGAGCGGCTGGGCCCGTGAGCCATGGCCGCTGAGCCTGCGCGTCCGGAGCCTGTGCTCCGCAACGGGAGAGGCCACAACAGTGAAAGGCCCACGGCGGTCCAGTGGTTAGGATTTAGCGCTTTCACTGTGGTGGCCTGGGTTCAATCCTTGGTCGGGAAACTAAGATCCTGCGAGCCACACGGTGTGGCCTTAAAAAAAAAAAAAAAAAAGGAAAGGAGGAATATCATTTGGATAAATTAAAAAATGACCAAAGGCTTAAATGTTAACAATAAACTATAACTAAATCCCTTACTAGGCTGATTAAGAAAAAATAAAAATTATTTAAAAAAAAAAGTCACTGCAAACACTGAAATAGTGAACAGTGAACCACTCACTGCTCCAGGGGAAATGCAGGGTAAGGTTCCTGCCAGCCACTGGTCATAACATTTGTTATCAACTAATTAATACATAACCATATTTGAGTGTTTCTGTTTAAAAACAACTTATTTAATATATATTATTGGTTCAGTAACATTGAACTCAAGGCCAAGGGCACTATAACTCACACAGGCACAGTTGATCTAACACAGGTACTTTCTGTGTAAGGCACATCACAGCTTTCTCATGCTCATTGAACGCTGGACAGCGCTTCAACACCATGCTTGGGGGCCATTTTAAACAGCAAAACCAACCAAAGGAACAAAACTGCAAAAAACATGGCATTAAAAATGCCCACTAACACTTGTTAACAGTATGAGAGCTGAAAGGAAAAGGCGGAGTGTTGTCTCATTTAAGCTCTGCTTGGAACCGCCACATCAGGCAACTAAAATCTTTCCACCTGGTCATGTCCACACAATGTCCAGCGCCTAAACCCAATAGATATTTGTGGAATAAACGAACAAATGCGCCTGAAAGTAAGAAAGGTGCGCCTAGCTCTGGTGGATACCCGGGGTCTGGCGAGCCGGGAGGGAAACCTAGCAGGGCCTCCCTTGATTGCTCCCTCACCTGACAAAGACCCCACGCCCTGTCACGTGCCTCGCGTGGGCCAAAGGGCTCCCGCTCTCGTGAAGTCACCAGGGATAGTCACGTGCCGCCTCGAGGCCCCGCCCCTGCACTGACCTCATGGCCCCTCCTCTGACCGCATGGTTCCACCCCTCGCTGTGACGCCACGGGCCTCGGCCCTGCTCCAAAGTCTACCCGCCTCCTTCTGACAGACGCGCGACTGCAAGCTGCGGAGGCGACTGTTCGTGCTGCTGCGGCCGCCGCGGCGACGGTGAGTCGCCTCGACCATTCTAGACGGCTTCCCGCGGAGACTCCTGGGAGCAGGGCTGGGTACTGGCGGCCAGTGCGGGGACGGGTAAGACCTCGTACCGCGCAGCCCCCTCCCTGCCCCCGCCTGCGGCGCCCGCGCGGTGCACGCCGGGCACTGTGGTCCCGCTGGCCCGCGGAGCGCGTTTCGGGCACCCGGACGGACTACATCTCCCAGAGGCGTTTGGGCGGACGGGGGGGTGGTGTGTGCGCAAAGCCCCGCGGGGCTGAGGGTCTTATCCTCCGAGCGCTCGGACCCGGGCTGTCTCGGCGTTCGCTCAGCCTGGGGCTGCCGGCCTCTCGAGGTAAAGGGACCACGGGGGCGGCGCAGCGGGCCGGTCGCCTCCTCCCAGGATGCTGATGCGATCCAGAGCAGCCTTGGGGTTTTGACGTCGTACCGTCGCTGGGTTGGCCAGCCACCCGCGGGGCTGCGGTGACAGCTTAGCCAGGCTTCGGCAGGCGGGGGGCTCGGTGCCCCGAGGGCTGCCGGTCCGCTCGTCGGATCCCGCTATCACGCCTCCCACATCCTCTGCAGGGAAGGTTGGGGAAGTACCATCCCCGGTCTTCCGCAGGGGCTGTTTCCTCAAGGAGGGGGGGTCGGGAGGAGGGTCCCGGCGCCAAAGAAGCTTCTGCTGAGCTCCGTGGTGACCTTGGCAGGCCAGGCGGGCCCTGCGCGGCTCTCCCTCCCCCGCCCGCCCTGGTTTGCCTACATCTGTAAATCTCTGCGCCCGCTCTCGACCGCACACGCCGGTGCCGGGGGTGGAGGCAGTGACTTGGCCTATCTTTGGGCCCCACCTCATACCATCGAGGACTTTGGTGTAGTTGAACTCACGGCGTCATGCGAACCCGGGTTTGGGCACTTGACTTATTTAAGGGTATGCGTGTTTTTGCTTTCCTCTAAATGTTCCCAGGAGGCCTTTCAACAGGTGTCAGGTAAGGAGCAAGAGGCTATAAGTTTCTCCAGTTATGGGCCTAAGATCCTCTGCATCAGAGACATCGGGGCCCTCGTTAAAAGGGCCGATTCCGGGGACCCACCCCCAGAGGTTCAGATGTAGCAGTTATGAGATGTGCCCCAGGAGTTTACTTAATAAGTTCCACAGATAATTCTCGGGCTCATTTGGGGTTGAGAACCTTGGTCTTAGTGTGAGGAGGATGGAAGACCTTGAGCATAGCGTTTATACCAGCTTCATGTGTGTCCTGTGGGCTGCTGGGCAGGGCAGTGCCTAGCAAGTGTGACCTTGCTCCTCCTTGCTTTGTTTCTTCCCTCAGGGCTGATCTAAGAGTCTGGTGGGGAGAGGCACGCCAGCTCTGCCTTGCCCTCTGCCAAACGTTTAATTATGAAAAGTTTCAAACGTACAGGAAAGTTGAAGAAATTCTACAGTGAATGCCACCTAGAAAGTCCAAAATTTTATTGTACTTTATCACAAATCTAACCATCCAGCAGTCCATCTGATTATTTTGTTTTTATGTGTGTCGGAGTAAGTTGCAGATATCGGTCTATTCCCCCCTAAATAGTTAAACATACATATTATTAATTAGTCTTAGAATTCTTGTTTTTTAACTGACTGCATATTTGAGAGTCATTCTCTCTGTCTCTCATCCCTGAGGAGCTGAGGACTTTGGAGGTTTTTCTATAGGATGGGCCTCTGGAACCAAGAAAGAGCTTTATATGTGCTCTTGCAAAGATTTGAAAACAGCAGGCCATGGTTCTAGAATCACCCTAAGAGCAAAAACATGGACTGTGTGACATAGAATGATACTTCAGGGAACAAAATTGTTTTGAGGGGGAACTGATGGGATGTGTCCCGATGGCCAGGTCGCCCCACATATTGCGTTGGCAGGGACTGATGTAAGTCGTCAGCTTGCAAGCCATTCCTATAAGCTTTCCCTGTTTGAATCTGCTGGTTTGGTGTGTTTTCTAAAGCCCTAAGGGCACAGGGCTTCGTAGCCCAGTGAACAAGTTCTGAGTCCCTTGGGCCCAGGTACTTTATTCCATAGCCACAGATACTAACCCTGACCCTCTTCAGTGGTCTGAAGGGGAGTGAAGAGACAGGTCCTGTGAAAATTCGTCTCCACTTTCAGAAACACTATTCAAAGGGCACGAACGTATTTGTACTCATATAGGACACAGGGAAGTGTGGCAGTTAAAGTCATGGCATCTTATATTGATGTCTCTACCCTTACGAGGAGGAAGGCAGTTGTGCCAGTGAGAAGGCAGCATGCAGTGGGAGCTCGGCCCTTAGTGGGGAGGAGAGAGGAGGAGAGCCAGGCTGGCAGTGGTGGCATGAGGCTTATTGTGCCCCACAAAGGGACTTGGAAGTGGAGTGCACAGAATGGAAATGTGCCAGTTTCTATGATCCCACAAAGGTCTTCGTTCTCTCTTCTCTGCATAGTCAGGACTCTCCCAGACACATCTCCCCTGGAGGTGGTAGAGGCTGCAATGCAACTTAGTGCTGCAAAGGACAGGGGGCACCTGGCCTGGGACCTGTGGCAGGCAGAGCCTCTCGCCCTGAGAGGGCCCTGCAGACCACGCTAGAGGCCTTTCTGTCGCTTCCAAGCTGTGTGACAAGTCATTTGCCCTTCCAGACCCTCAATTGCTGCATCTGTGGTAGGTGAGGAGCAACACCCAGATGAAGGTCTGTCTCTGCTGTAAGCACTGAGAAGATTAGGGGCCCCTAATATTAGACGGAAGACAGCACGAAACCATGTAGTGCAGGGTAAGGAAGGCCAATGACGTTCTGATTCTTTCCATGAAAGCAGTTGTGATGTGTTTTTGGTAATGTTTGATCATTTTTCTAGAAAACATTTCTCATCACCTTTTTGGTACTCCTGATCTGTGGCTGCTGTGAGCTCCTGCGTGGTCTGTCCACTGGGTGATCCAGACCATCAATTCTTACCACGAGGAGGTGTCCAGTAAAAATTGTGAAGGTGCTGGATACATAATGTGTTCAATAAGTGTTGATTCAGTCTAAACTCAGATCTGTTTCAGTGTCTGTGCTTTTCCTTCAAGGAGAAACAGAGGCCAGGAAAGGTGGAAGTAGGTAGGGAATGGCGGAAGGGTCTCCCTGGGTGGGGCTTGAGGAGAATTCTAACCTGTTATTACTTCAGGAAGACGTGAAACGGTTGTCACAGTTCTAATTAACATTAAGAGCAATAGTCTTAAAAGTTGGGGAAACAGCAGGGAATGAAGTTTTGTCTGCAGTGTGTGCCTTTTGTATGTGCTTTGTTCCCACCAGACAGAACTCTCACCTGTGTTTTGTCATTGCATGCAGTGTCAGCTCTGCAGATGCAGCTCAGGCACCTCTGAGTCTCACGGCTGAGGAAGCAGCCAGAATACCAAATGACGTGTCCAGGGTTGCCAAATAATGGCAGAGCAGAGCCCCAAACCCAGCTCTCCTGAGACAGCAGGGTTGAAGGGAAATGGGGGCTCCCCCGGCCCCCTTGTGCAAACTGCTCCCTGGACTCGACAGTAACTCAAGAAAGGGTTTCTTTTCTTGTCTGGATTTTTGGCACTCTCATCGGGAAGCCAGCACACTGCTTCTCGGCTGAGGCTGTGCTCTGGCCCAGTGGCTGTGGGTTAGGGACAGCATGGGAAGCCTTCCCTCACCGACCTGCTTATTCAACACACCTGTGCCAGGGACTGAGCTGGGTCCCAGGAAAATGAGGGGGAGAGTTCCAGTGTTCTCCAGTGGGGTGACAAGAGTGAGGGACAGAGGATCCCCACCGCAGGGAATTACACGAGAGGCTCCATCTTCTGGAAAGAGGGTTTGGAGGCTAAAGGAAGGGTCGGTGGAAAGGTTCTTTGGTTGGGGCGGGATTTGGTTTGTTTGGGAAAGGGCGAGTTACACTCTTGGGTAGAGAGATCTGGAACACACGGCCAAGTCCAGACTTTTCCCCTTGAACCTTGACCAGTAAACCTTGACCTTGAACCTTGACCAGTAGATGAGTTCTGAGAGCTTTGTGAACCATGGCATTCGCAAGGCTTGCTGACAGGTCAGATTTTAAGGGGCAGAGACAATTCTGGAACATCTCTCAGACGTCCATCTTGGGGACAGGGGTACTGCTAACTGAAGCAGGGCCTGTGGGCTGGGGGACAGAGCTCCTGCCAGGGAGTATCAGCCAGGCTGTGTTATCATCCAACTGGTCAGCTGATATTTGATGTACTGCCTGGGGCTGTGGAGAGACTGGCCCCAAACACCACCCCTGCCCTCTGGGAGCTGCCGGTCTACCTGGGGAGGCTGGGCCTTTGACCACAGTTCTTTCCCCCTTTCTCCTAGTGACTCTTGCTCCAGTTTTGGAACCCCTGCCCACCTCCTTGCAGGGCCTACCTAGGGCCCACCTGGTCCCTGAAGCCTTCCCAGGGCCCCCACCCACAGACCACCCTCTCTCTCACCTGGAGCACCTGTTGTCACGTATTCTCATTTGGGTTTTGCTGAGTATCTTTTGCAAAATTTTTTCAAGTGTGAGCTGGCTTTCCAGCTGGATCTGCAGCTGCCTGAGGGCAGGGACCAGGGAGGTGAGTGACCTCTGTAGAGGGCCTATGAGATGTTGACTGAATGAAAGAGTCAGGAATCAAGTCTTTTCAAACAGGTAGTCACTTGAAAGAAAGAATAAGCAAAAAAACTTGGGTAGTGATGGCTCTGCTGAATAAAATTGGCTAATCCCAGAGCTAGAGGAATTCTGTGTTGCTCACGTGACCACTTCTCAGCTCTGGCACTCGGGGCAGGCCTCGGTTTCTGTCCCCATGGAGGCAAGCTTAGGTGAGCTCAGGTCACCTGTCTACCTGCTTTGCCTGGGGAGTACGGGGGCCACACGGGGGCCCATTTCTCTGTGGTCCCAGTCACACTGGCCAAAAAGAACCTGTGCCCGCCAGAGGTGGGGGCCAAGCACTGTAGGGTTCAGGACTCTCAGGGACCCACGTTAGTGCCCAGGCACAGCACGGGAAGCCCTCCATCTCACTCCTGCCCCAACTCTGCCCAGCTGCCTGCCCAGCCACGGGCGTGTGGACATGCTCCAGGCCTCTGCGCGGAACTGCACTTCCCCTGGGCCTTTCCCCAGCCGTGTACATGGCTCGTGGCTCTCGCCTCACCTCTGTCCTGTTTTGCCTGAAGGTCCCCCACTCAGAGAAGCCCTCGCTTCCCTGCTCCTCCTTCCTCCGTGGTACGCCTCACTGGCTGACATACAATGTATTTTACTAGTTTCTGTGTTTTACAGCCCCTCTCCCACTGGATTGTGACATGAAAACTGCTGTTTCCCCCATCTTCAGGGCCTAGATGCGTGCTGGCTGTTTGTGTGTTGAATAAAATCATGTATGTGTCTGCCCTTCAGCTGTCCCATCTCTCTACTGGCTGGTAAAGCCTTGAGGTGTAGGGCCCGTGGTCTGTGTGTGCTCCATCCTCCCTGGGGCGGGGAACACAGATCTGCGTAGAGTTGAATTCCCTAGTGAACATGCAGTGGTCAGGGCTGCAGTCAGCCAGCAGGGCAGAGGCCTCCGGTCCTGGTGCCCTGTGGAGGCCTTGGGTGGCACCAGGGGAGGCATGCAGGAGCCCTTGTTCTGTTCCAGGAGAAAGGGAGGGACTGGTCAGCTCACTTCACTTGTTTCTCCTTTTGTCCTGGGTACAGTGAAATCCATGTACGCTCACACAATGGCATTCCACTACGTGAAGCACTTTGTTGGGTGTTCAAGATTCTGCTTAAGCAAAATTTTGAGAAACATTTTGGAAAATGTGTGAGATAAGAGATGGGGCTGAGCCAGCTGCAGTGGGAAGGAGCACTGGTTTGAGACTCGACTCTTGTCTGAGCAGCTGGGCCAGGCTCCCTGTCAGGGAGCAGCCGGAGGGCAGGCGCGGCCATCTTGCCCACTGTTAAATGCAGCACGGCGCCCAGGCCTGCCTTCGTGGTGCTTAGTAATGTCTGAAGACCAAACGTATGTCAGCTGAGACCTTGGACTTGGTGATCCCTAGAGACACTTGTGGCCTGAAAGGTGGCCTCTAGATGTACGAAACATAGAGAAATACGCACAGGGCCGAAAATAAGGCAACCCCAGATACAGCGTGAGCTCTCATTTCCTCAAAGAGAAGATCCAAAATAATTCTGTCCCAAATGGCACAAGCCAGCTCTGTGGGTCAGATGTCCATTTAGAGTGATATGAATTTACTTCAACTTCCATATACTGTTTCATGGAGTGTAATTTCACATGCTGATTAGATTTGTTACCCACTCAGGTTTCCCAGGGCACTTTTCCGGCTCTTTCCCTTCCCCTTTGTGGACATCGTGTCCTTGTCCTGGACGCTAGCTCCTCTGGATTGTCAGTGTCAGTCGTGTGAGTGCCCCTTGCTACACGTAGGGGCGTTTCCACTGGAGAGTATCCCTGTACTGTTGTGTGTTCTTGGTTTTTTTCGTCAGTTCTGTACGCAGCTTACCGTGTGCCCCTTCACAGGGTGTTTACGGCACATCTAAGCATTGCAATTGTGAGGTCCTACCCCAGGAATAATTACTGGTCTGCTAGGTGTCTGCTGGCTTTGGGCTTCTTTCTTTTCACTGATTCCATCCAAGTGACCTCTAGAAGCGTGCCACACTGGACTGACTGCAGCTGCTGTTCTTCACCCAGCAGTGCTTAGTGTAAAAGAATTGAGACACTGCCTGCAACAGGAGGGACTTAAATGATGCAGAGGCGCTCCCTCCTTGTGCTCACGGAAAATGAGCAGTACCTACGGGACTCGGAGTTCATGAGGGCAGAAAGGCAAAGCCATTCTCTTGGGAGCATAGAGGTTCCCCCACCCCCAACGGAATGGGGGGACTTGGGCAAGGCTCAGCTGCAGGCTGAGTTCCTCTCCTGGGCCAGCAAGGCCAGCAGGCCTTTGTGTCCAAAATAAGACTCTTACAGCTGAATGGGGACCTTGTAGTGGCCACGTGGCTTGGCTGCACTTAAGGCCCTAGAGCTTTTTCCTGGATCAAGATGGTGTATCTTGATCTCAGATAACCAGTTAAAGTAGAGTCAATCCAAAGACTGTCCATTTGTGTCAGCTCGCGTAGGTGGTGTAGTGGTGAGCATAGCTGCCTTCCATTTTGTGTCAGCTCAACAAAGGCAGAGTTAAGGAGTTTTTCTTTTCAGGGTTCCACTTTGATTGCCTAAGGGATGGTTCTTTAGATTCAGTGCATTTCTAAAATTAGTCAGCCTTCTGGTTACCAAGCCCTGCCTGTCCAGCAGGTGCAGATGACTTGTTTATCCACTCGTGGTTGCAGCTGCATCTGTTTTCGGCCCTTTGCTCCTCATCCTCCTCCTGTCTGTACTTCCTTCTTCTGTGTCAACGGTAAAACATGCAGAATCCAAGCTCCTGAGCTTGGTCCTGCCTGGGAGGCGGCTCAGAGGGCAGGAGGAGACCTGTGTTCCCAGCGCCAGCTCCAGCTAGTGACCTCGGTCAAGCCCTGTGATGCTGTCCGTCTCAGTTCTGTCATGTGTCTATTGGGATTTTCTCACCTGCCTCCTCTGCCAGGTGACTTCCTGCTGGCTCTCCAGGCAGCGTCTCTGAGGCTAGAACTACCTTGGATGGCCTTTATGTCCCAGCTTCACAGGTCTAGACCCTCAATTTTACTGGAGCACTGGGAAGTGACTTGGTATAGAGAACTGACTTGTGTTACCAAATTCCTACAAAACTGAAGCAAAGACCACTCCAACTCATGAGAGGGGAACAGCCCAGTCCTTGGGTTTGCTCCTTGGAGCATTTCTTTCCCTACAGACAGAACTAGATTATGGTCAGAGGCACCTTTTCTGGACTGAGGAGGAATATACAGAAATATAACACACTTACAGTGAGCATTTTGAGGAAGGAACCAACCAAAGGAGCTGCCTACCCTATAAAAACTAGAAACTACACAGAAATAAAAAGTTTCTGTATATGTGTGTCTGTGTGTGTGTGTGTGTGTGTGTGTGTGTGTGTGTGTAAACAAATCATCCAAAATCTCACTATCCAGAAAAAACCACCCTTAACATTTGGTGTGTAATCTACATGTAAATACACACGTCTCTCTGAGACGGGATCGCACTGTACATGCTATGTGGTGCTCTATCAAGTCCATCTTCCTATGTCAGTAAAGGTAGATCCACATCATTTTGAGGGAGTGAATATAGTTACATCGTATATGTTAACCAGATGGGTAACTAGTCCCTTTGGTTGAACATCAAAACGTTGATATATAGAAACATTTTTACATGTGAACCTTTGCTCATGTGTTCATTTATTTCTAGGACAAATGCCTTGAAATGGAATTAATGTGTTAAAAAGAATGTACAGGAGTGAGATTGTCCTCCAGAAAAGTTGCATGAACCCACTCTGCTGTGGCCCAGGTGCCCTTGCCTCTGTCACGGGGAGTCAGAGTGGTTTGCCACGGCTCTGACCAGAATTCAGCATGATGTAAATTGTGCGTTTATGATTGTCATCATCATCACAGTTCCTAGAAGCCTTACTACTTTTTAGCTTAGAACCATTCTTTGAGTCCTGTCTGCCTTTTGATTTGGCTTCTGATTAAGAGCAACCAGTGTATTCTCTTTTCTGTTTTATTGTATACTTCCTTTTCCCACACTCTGCTTGCGTCTCCATAAATACAGCTATTTGTATTTATGCAAACCATGATTTGTGTTTATTGAACACTATGTGACAGGCTCTGAGCTGCGTGCTCTTCATCCATGACCTCATTTACGCCTCATCACAACTCGGTGGGTCAAGGACGGCTGCTGCCATTTCACAGATGAGAAAACTGAGACTCTGGAACATTAGGTGGCCAAATGGGTGGGACCTAGTGCCTGGGTGCCAGCAGGTGAGGAGTCTGCCCTTCCTGCTTGGCCTGTGACATCAGGACTCAAGCCTCCCCGGGGAAGGGCGTAGGCTGTGGTATTTGGGGCCATTGGCTTAGGCTGATGTATCAGCTCTGTTGAGCCATGATACTCATCAGGGAGAAGAGTGTAGGGCTGGGTGGGAGGAGAGCAGCCAGATGGGAGAACCAGATCTACTTTCTGGTCCTTTCCATGTCTTTAGCTTGTTTTGAAGTGTTTAGAATTCCCAAGTAATCAGATACACCCAGGTTCGAGAGTTAAAATAAATGGTTTGCAGCCACCAGTGATGCTATCTGAGGGAGGGATTGTCTCTCTTGTCCTGCCTGCATCTTTAAGGACAATGGAAAAGGGGCTGAGTTCAGGATTTCCAGTCCACCAGGGCTGAACTTGGCCTCCTAGGGGCCTGCTCGGCAAGGCATTGTGAGCTAGAAGAAGCCAAGGCATGGGGAAGTCCTAATGGGAGCTTTTCAATGATGGACCATTTGTTTACATACCTTCAGGCCCAAGGAGCACTATTTATTTTTAATGGTACTTGTTTTCCTTTCTTGTTAATAACTAACTGGAAATTTACCAATCACAAGTAGATTCTGGCTACCTTGGATTTGAGAATTACTGGAAAACTAGCTTCTCTGTTTCTCTTTGATATTGAGGTCTGGCTGCATTTACTAGGAAACTCACAGTAACCCCAGGGAAAACAAGTTAGTTTGTTTCTCTCTCACTACAAGATAGGTGAGAGAAGTGGTCCATTCAGTGCTGGAATGGTGGTATCTCCATGGTCATCCAGGGCCTGGGCACCTTCAGTTGTCCTTAGCATGGCTTCCATTCCCAAGGTCACCTCATGGTCAAGCATGGCTGCTAGGGCTGTGACATCCATCTTCCTGGCAGCAGGCAGGAGGAGGGCCTGAGGACATGGGCTCCATCTCCCTGCCGAGGTGGCTCCCTTTTAGCACCTTCCAACAAGAACATATGTCACTCTACTGTGACTCATTTGCCAGAACTTAGCCACATGGTCACATGACTGTAAGAAGGGCTGAGAACATCTTAGCAAAGATACTGCTGCCCTGAATAAAAATGGAGTTCTGTGGTCCAGGTGGGGAAACCGAGGCATGGAGAGATTATATAGGGTCATACAATCCATCGGTGGCGCTCTTCAAATTTTACTGCCGGTCTAGAAAGGAAGTCAGTATCTTTGTTCCTGAAGGCTGAGTTGAGGGGGTGGTGCATGGGGTGGGGGGTGGCTGCTCAGAGGAGAAGGGCTGGGGTGCTGCTGTGGGCTGCGTGGCCTGAGGTCCTTATCCTGCCTACTGGCCCAGGTCCTCTGTGGGGATCTGAGGTCTGTGCGCTGCAGGGCAGCCCCTGCACCTCGTACCTCTGAAACAGTCCTGAGGCTCGATGGCTCCAGGCTGCTGTCTGGCCACCCACACCGGGCGCAGCCTCCTTCCTGAGGCCTTGTGACTCACTGTCCTGCCACTGTCCTGTCCTCTCCTTTGCCTGCTAGTCTCATTGACCCCACCTCCTCCCCCCGGCTTACTTGGAGAGTTGCTCCCTGACCCCCGGAACGGGTCTGATCTTTCCGTACTTTCTTGTACACCACTGGTTTCACTGTGTACTTAGGTTTGGTGTTTCTGGTGTGTATTTGACTCCTGTCTCCCCCACTCAGTTGTGAGCTTCTGGAAGGCAGGGACCGAGCCGCTCACTCCCTGACACTTCCCAGCCTGTGCCCAGCGCAAAGTAGCGCAAACACAATGATCAGCACCAACAGACGGTTGGTTATTCCCAGAGGAAGTGCCGTCCCCCTCCAAGGGCCTCTGTTAAGTGGCCACCAAACAGACTGTCCTTAAGCCCACCCCTGGGAACTTGGGAGAACAGGACGGTACGTGGAGTCGCCCAGGGAGTCAGTGGCCATCCCTGGTGAATAAGCCCCCAGCCACAGGGACGCCTCACGCTGCCTGGTCCTTCATGGTCCACGCAGCCTCTACAGTGGGCAGGCGGGGTGTGGACGATGTGGGCCAGGCCCCCTTGCTCAGCAGGGGCTGAGTGTGCTCCCCTTCCCCCATCCTCTGGGTGGGCCCTAGGGGACCCCCCCAGGGCACTTGGCTTTCACCCCGGGCCTTCACCCTTTCTGGAGCAGTGGGCGCCTCCTTGGTTCAGCAGATGCAAGGCTGTGGGCAAGGCGGAAAGCTGCCTTTCAGTTTCCCCAGCAAAGCCCAAAGCCCCCTCTGGCCAGACGCCTGGAACCTGCCTCCTGGGGACAGAGGAGCCCCTCTGAGGCCAGCTGGCATCCTGGTGCAATGGCTGCCGGAGGGTGGGGGGTGACTTCCTCTGGCGGGAGGCAGTGGGCAGGCCAGCCTGGCTGTGGGAAACTCGGCCCTGCAGCTGCTGCCACTAGGGTCTCGGGTGGATGCCAGGGTCTGGGCAGAGTGCCCTTCCCGGGGCATTGTAGCCCATGGAGCTCCAGGGCAGTCGCCTGGAAGGAGCGATGGCCCTTTAGAATGATTGCTGGTACCTCTTCCTTTCCAGAACTTGTCTTAGGGGCTCACAGAGCAGTTGGCCGCCACTTGGCCATGCTGCAGTGACCTCTTCTGGGCTGAGCCGCTCAGGCTGGGCTTGATTACGAGTACCCCGGGATCCTGGGGGAATGCACACCAGGATCCCCGCTCCTGTGGGAGCGGAAGCTGCCATAGCAGAGGCATCAGTGCCTGTTTTGTTTTCCTTCCCGTTGGAAGTTGTTCACAATAATTGACCACAATAGCAGGTGCCATTTATTCAGTGTTCTTGTGTGCTCGGTCTCAAGCTACTGCTCTGGGTGTTTTGCTTATTACGCTGTTTATTATAAAACTAGCTCCAACCCTGAGAGGTAGGCATGATTATCCCCATTTACAAACAAGAAACTGAGGCTCAGTGAGGTCACACAGCTGGAAAGTGGTGGAGCTGAGTCTGAACTAGTCTGATGCCTCCTTAAAGCCTTGCACGTTACAGCAAGCATGTTCCTCGGGTGGGGCCTCAGTGTGATAAACAGCTCAGAGACTCACTGGCGCAGTCCACTCTCGGTCCTGGGACTCTTGGTCCCTCTGGCCCTGACCATGCTCTGCCTGCAGGTACCCTCTTACCGGCTTGGGGGTTCCTCTAGCCTGGCAGCTCTCAAAAGGTGATGTGCAGTCTCCTGGAGGCTTCCTGAGACCTTCCAGGGGCTGAAGGTCAGAACTATGTTTATAAGGACACCAAGACGTTATTGGTTATATTGCCTTTTTCATTGTGTTGGCATTAGCATTGGCGGTGCAACAGTAGCAGAACTTAGCTCTGCTCCAGGTGTGGCACCCAGCTGTGCTAGTCATTGTTGTGGTTGTGTTCATGCCAGTTTCATTTAAGAAAAAGCAGTAAAAATTACTGAGTTTATTATCTGGACCCTTGAGTACACATTTTTTTAATGTTTTGTGTTGTGATGAAAGGACGCACATGAAGCATGCTGGAGACCTCAAGGGGAAGCATGTGTGCAGCTGTTTGAGCTGTGAGCTGAACTAGCGTTTTCATGGAGCTCCATATTTATTTAAAACAACAACTGACACACAGACTATGGTTATTCAGACTTAGGGATTTAGCAGACATTTTCTTGAAAATGAACAAAGTGCGCCTGCTAATTCAAGGAAAACAACTGACCTTTTATTTTTGTATAAGTTGCCAATGATAAATTTGTTACTGTTTCTAATGATAAGATTTGAGCTTTCAAGTGAAAATGTCAGAATTTTGGAAAACTTGTATCTGCCACCGTGAGGTTGACAGCTTCCCAGTAGTTAAAGACTTTTCTGAGGGGGTTGGTGGTGATAGTAACAATGTGATTTTTTGGAGGGAGGCATATCTTATAATGAGATGTGTTAACATTGCTAGATCTACATAATCAGGGCTCATAATCGTGGACCATTATTTTCCAAATGACCTATGCATGCTGTTATAAAACGGGGCATGTGTAAAAGATCCATTCCAAATACAAGGTAGCCCAATGATTTTCAATATAATAGGAAAAGTTTGTTGTTAAAGATTCAGATTCCATATTGCAACTAACCTTTAAGAAGCTACTACCACCTGTCAGGTTTGGGTGTAGTGTTGAAGAATATCCACAATTAGCTGAGAAGACTATTCAGATACCTTTCCCTTTTCCAGCTACTTACTGTGGGAGGCTGGATTTTCTCATACTTTAACCAAAACATCACAACAGATTGGATGGAGAAGAAGATATGAGCATCCAGCTGCCTTCTCTTAAGCCAGACTTTTTTATTTTATTGAAGTATAGTTGATTTACAATGTTGTGTTAATTTCTGCTATACAACAGTTTCAGTTATACATATATATTAATTATATTAATTCTTTTTCATATTCTTTTCTATTATGGTTTATGACAGGATATTGAATATAGTTCCCCATGCCATACAGCAGGACCTTGTTGTTGATCCATCCTTTATATAATAGTTTGCATCTGCTAATCCCAAACTCTCAGTCCTTCCCTCCCCACCCCCGCCCCCACCCTGCTTGGCAACCACAAGTGTTCTCTATGTCTATGAGTCTGTGTTTCATAGGTAAGTTCATTTGTGTCATATTTTAGGTTCCACATATAATTGATATCATATAGTGTTTGTCTTTCTATTTGACTTAGTATGATAATCTCTAGGTCCTTCCATGTTGCTGCAAATGGCATTATTTCATTTTTTAAAAAAATTTAATTTATTTTTGGCTGCATTGGGACTTCGTTGCTGTGCACAGGCTTTCTCTAGTTGTGGCGAGTGGGGACTACTCTTCATTGCGGTGCACGGGCTTCTCATTGTGGTGGCTTCTCTTCTTGAAGAGCACAAGCTCTAGGTGTGCAGGCTTTAGTAGTGTGGCACGTGGGCTCAGTAGTTGTGGCTTGCAGGCTCTAGAGCACAGGCTCAGTAGTTGTGGCAAGCGGGCTTAGTTGCTCCGTGGCATGTGCGATCTTCCCGGACCAGGGCTCGAACCTGTGTACCCTGCATTGGCAGGCAGGTTCTTAACCACTGCGCCACCAGGGAAGTTCCTCATTCTTTTTTATGGCTGAGTAATATTCCATTGTGTATATGTACCACATCTTCTTTATCCATTCATCTGCTGATGGACATTTAGGTTGTTTCCATGTCTTGGCTGTTGTGAATAGTGCTATGAACATAGGCGTGCATGTATTGTTTTGAATTATAGTTTTGTCCAGATATATACCCACGAATGGAATTGCTGGATCATATGGCAGTTCTATTTTTTGTTTTTTGAGGAACCTCCGTATTATTTTCCATAGTGGCTGCACCAATTTACATTCCCACCAGCAGTGTAGGAGGGCTCCCTTTTCTCCACATCCTCTCTAGCATTTGTTATTTATAGACTTTTTAACGATAAGCCAGACTTTAAAGGGTTTGCAAAAATGTAAAACAATGTCCATCTTCTTATTAAATTTGTTTTGGAAAGTAGTTATTTTAAAATTTTATTTATGTTAACATGTAATAAGTTAATCTTTTTAATGAATAAATACTTTTAACAATTCCTTATTTTTTATTTCTAGTAAGGTAAGTATTGATATATATAACTCACATAATCTTTTTGGAGTCCTCAATAATTGAGTGTAAAGGGGTTCTGAGACCAAAAAGTTTGAGAACCGCTGCTCTAGCAGACCCTGGGGGAAAACTGATGTCAGAAAGTCCTCCTTCTGGGTGCGTCCTCTCCCTTCATCTCTGTCTTGTCCCCCACATCTGTCCTCAATCCTCCAGGAACCTGCACTCATGTACAGATGCGTCTCAGCTCCACACTGCCCTCCCTGCCCTCCCAGTCCTCCTCCAGAAGGCAGTGTGGGTATGTTTCCTCAGCAGAGACTGTCTGGGGTGGGGGGACCGGGGACAGGGTTGGCACCCCCATGGTGGTGTGCAGGACAGCTTAGACTGACTGCAGAATGGAGTTTGCAGCAGCGGCTGAGCCAGTGAGGGGTGTATCCTGCTGGCCCGGGCCCAGGCCCTCCCAGCTCCCCCGGGGAGCCACCTGGGCCACCTCAGGCTGCTGCCAGTTGGTCAGGCTCTGGCCCTGGATCAACAGCAGCGCTCTCCACAGGGCACAGTGAGTAGCTGGGAGCAGAGCAGAACGCCAGAGCCGTTTCCCAGGGCCGGGAGGTCTTGTGCTTTTAACTCCACTAGGGGACATGGGGAGACCTGGCTTTGCAGAAAGTGCCCAGCCCTGTGTCCTACCCCAGAGGCCCAGTGCCTGCTGCTCTGGGGAAGGTGAGATGAGATTGCAGCAGGGAGTGGGTCCAAAGACAGACAGACGTGGAGACAGGCTTCATCTCACTTTAGGGTGACCGGAATAATTCCCTCCTACATAAGAGCACAGGGGGTGCTAGACTGTGTTGGTTGTGGGGGCAGAGGCCAGATGTGGCTTTTAAGTGGCCCCATTCCATCCCCTGGTGGAACAGGGTGCAGGCCCTCCCTCTCCTCTTTCCCATGTAGGGGATGATGGTCCCAGAGCTTCTGAACACCCCCTTGTCCCTTGGTCCGTCCTTGGCTCCTGAGGAAGCTGTGGGCTCATGGCGTGGATCAGAGTCCCAACAGCGCCTTCTCAGCTTGCCAGCCACGCGCCCCACGCTGCCTCCCTGCCCTGTGGCCAAAGTCAAGACATTCCTTTCAGGCTAGGCCTCAACCTGAAAATGCAGTGGAGGGGACACTGATCTCCTTTGTCAGTTCCATCTTCGGGGCCCCGTGACAGGTGCCCTAGGAATCCAGCCTCTGCCGTGCACACATTTCCAGCTCCTGCTTAGTTCCAGCCCAGACTTCAGCTTTTTGAAAGTGCTCTGTCTCCCAAGGCCGGTGGCTTCTAAAGTAGGAGCCGTCAGGGCTGGGGCAGCAGCACTTTGCTTTCATCCAGGGTGAAGTGGAAATTCCCCAGCATCCCCAAAACTGCCAGAAATCAGGTAAGCAGGAATTTAAGGCTCCTTAAATAGGAAATCCATGAAGCCTGTGGCAGAGTAGAGTCAGCTCCCAGGTCTTGGGCACCCTGCTCTGCACCTTACACCCACGTGCTGCTGGGGTCAGCGCCTTGGCTGACCAGCTGCTAAGCGGTCAGCTGGATCTCTAGCTCTCTTCTCAGAGAATCTGTATTTTATCAGTACTATGACTGGGTAATACCTCTGCATCCACCAAGTCCAGAGGGCATAAAGGGGTGTCCTGTGTAACGTCCTCTGGGCCCCCTGGGAGCTCCTGTTTGGTTTATGATAGACTCGTGACGGCTTTCAGACAACTCTTGTTTCTTCACAGTCTGTAGTACAATATCTAAACAGGAGGCTGAGAGGCCTGTCTCGGGGTTCAGGGGCTGCACGTTGGCTTCACCAAGCTCCCAGGATCATGGGCCTCCCTCTCCTCTGTTGGGAACTTGCTGCCCTTCCTGAGCCTCTTTTAACGGATGCTCCAGCACCTGCCCAACAGTGAAGTTGCCGGGGCTGTGATATCAGATTCCACGCTTGCACTTGTAGCTTAACTTGAGCAGTGTGCATTTTTATTGGAAAACTGTTCTTTTGGACATGTGCCTTTTTTTTTTTTAAGATTATTGCATTCTTGAGGTTTTTGATTACACCTTGGACAATGTAGTTTTGTGGGAACACACACATTTGATTTTATATTGGGAAGCACTAGGGGAACTGGAGTTTGAATTCCTGAAATCTTCATGAGCCATTTTTCAGAAACCTCTCTTGCGTATTGGAGGGGCCTGCCCCCCAGTCTCTGCCACAGTTCAGGAAGGCAGCTGCATCGTGGGTGTAGGTGTGGAGGGGAGGAGAGGAGACAGGAGCAGCTGGGCCGTGGTGTAGTCCGGGCCTGGAGTGTAATGAGTGTCCTGCAGCAGTGCCTGCTCTAGGTTCTGCTGGACACCAGGGGAGGCCTCTGCCCTGTGTGCAGGGCTTATGCCATCATTATGATGGTGGGATTCCAGAGTGAATTCTTGCGCTCTAGATGATGGAATTAGATCCAGAGATTTTGGTGACAAGGCAGGCCACGCCTGCATCCTCTGAAGTGTGTGTGTGTGTGTGCCTGCTCCCCAGACATGGAGGGGCTAGTTCCTCCCTCTTAAACCCAAAGGTGCTCAAGCGCCTTGCCAAGCACAGTGCAGCTCTTCCCGGCCTGCTTAGCGACCCAGGACCCGCCAGTTTCCTGGTAAGCCACCCCCACAGGCATCCCTGATGGGTGGAGCATGGCAGTTTGCAGCAGGTGCCAGCCCAGGTTCTAACAGACTCAGCATATTAGAATTTTCTGCAGACTCGAGTCAAGCTCCTTAAGGAAAGCTGCCTTTTTCTCGCATCGGGGTGGCTGTGGCCACTGGCAGTGGCCTGGGCAAGGGACCTCAGGCCCAGCATGCACAGCCAGTGCCCCTGGACAGGGACCTTCTATGACGTCCTCTAGAGGCTCTGCTGTTTACTGTTCTTGACCCTGTGCTATGAGGAGTCACCTGCAGGTGGAGGTGGAAGAGTCACACCAGGGTCCTAGGCTTGGCTCAGCCTCTAATAAGCCATGGGACCTCAGACAGGTCCTGTCTTTCCTTGGCCTCCATGTCTTCAAAGGATAATTATAAGCAGCAACTCACAAGAGCTGGCATATAATTGATAAGCATTTGGGAAGATGTCCTCCCTCTTAGTGATCAAAGAAGTAAACATAACCAAGTGTCATCTTAACATTACAAATCATAATAACAGTAGTATTCAGAGTTTGCACTGTAAATCAGCATCATCCTTCACAGAAGGCATAAAATGTCCATATCCTTAGACCTAATAATCTCACTTCTGACAGGTTTAGCCCAAGGAAATAATCCAAGAAAGGGAAAGAGCATTAGCCAAAGGTGTTCCAGTCTTTTATGAAATAAGGAGCATTCTAAATGCTTTAATAGGGATTGGTCATGTAAACAGTGATGGGCCCATTTTTGGAAATATTAAAATCTATGGTCATGGAGTCTTGCAAGATGGAGTAAATATATGTGACACAGTGTTAAAAGGATTTAAAACTTTGTCACAATGGCAACTATATAAAAATACAGGTGCCTATACATACAGACTGGCAGGGACATGCTGAGACTGGCTGCATTAGGGTGATAATGTTGGGCAATTTTGTTTTCTTTCAGTTTAATAGGTTTTACTGACATACAATAATCCACATACCATACGATTTCCCCATTTAAAGTGTGCAATTCGGGGACTTCCCTGCTGGTCCAGTGGTTAAGACTCTGTGCTTCCAATGCAGGGGGCACAGGTTTAATCCCTGGTCAGGGAGCTAAGATTCCGCATGCCGCAGGGCGTGGCAAAAAATTAAAATATTTTAAATAATTGTGTGCAATTAAGTGGTTTTTAGTATATTCACAGAATTGTGCAACCATCATTACAGTTTTACAATATTTTCATCATCCCTAAAGGAACTCCGTAATTGCTGTTCTATGGCCAGCCCCCCAAACCCCTGGAAACCACGAATCTGCTTTCTGCCCCTATGGATTTACCTGTTCCAGACATTTTATATACGGAATCATATAATATGTGGTCCTTTATGTCTGGCTTCTTTCACTGAGCATAATGTTTTCAAGGGTCATCCAGGTTGTAGCTGTGTCAGTACTTCATCTCTTTTCATGGCTGAATTAATATTCTACTGTATGGAAATATATATATGTTTATATCCAGTTTGTTTATCCATTTATCAGTTGATGGACACTTGAGTTGTTTACACTTTTTAGCTGTTATGAATAATTCTGCTATGAACATTCTTGTACTAGTTTTTGTATGGGCATGAGTTTTCAATTCTTTTGGGTATATACCTAGGAGCAGAATTGCTGGGTCATGTGGTAACTCTATTTTAACCTTTTGAAGAACTGCCAGACTGTTTTCCAGAGCGGCTACACCAGCAATGTGGGGGGTTCCAGTTTCTCTACATGATACTTGTTATTGTTCTTTTCATTTTAGCCATCCAAGTGGGTAGGAAATGGTACCTTGTAGTTTGGATTTGCATTTTCCTTTTCGCTAACCATGTTCAGGTTCTTTTCATGTGCTTATTGGGCATTTGTTTATCTTTGGAGAAATGTATGTTCAGATCCTTTTGCCCATTTAAAAAAATTGGGTTATCTTTTTTGTTAATGAATTAGAAGAGTTCTTTATATATTCTAAATGGTACAGGTCCCTGAAAAGATACATTATTTGTAAAAATTTTCCTCCACTGTGTGGGTTGTCTTCCCACTTTCTTGATGGTATCCTTAGAAGCACAAGTTTTAAATTTTGATGAAATCAGTTGTATCTTTTTTCACTTTTGTTGCTTGGACTCAGTTCCTCTGGCCCTGCCACTAATGTGTTAAATTTAATATTTAAACCTACTGACTCCAGGCTCCCTCTCCCCTGGCAGGATTGTTTGGGGCCCTCCATCCCCACATGGTTCTGAACTTAACACTGATGGGCTCTAGGAGGGAGCTATACTAGGAGACTTGCTTTCACTGTATATATTTTTTATACTGTTTAGTTTTTTTTTCTAGTTCATATTATATCAGTTTTAAAATGCTTTAAAATGCTACTAATTTTTAGCCTTTTATGCTGCTGAATAGAGTGAAGGAAGTGTCTTACTAAAGGACACAGAATGCAGACTCAGGGGCGGGAGGATGGCCTGCTTCCCCTGCTTCTCCCCCAGTACCCAGCAGCAGGTGCTCAGTGGACCTTGTGAAGGAAATGACCAACACTACCTCCTTCCTTCTCGCCCCATCCACTCCCCGATCAAAACAGCGCTGCTGCTGTGGGGAGAAGCCCTTGGTTCTGATTCCTTCCCACAGGGCATGTAGACATGAGGGGGCTGCTGTGGGCCTGGTGGGGAGTGGACAGAGGACTGGCCGTGGCCCTGAGGAGACAGCAGCTGTGGGGAAGGGAAGCGGGGGCTGAGGAGTGGGCAGGGACACAGGATGGCGCTGAGCTGGGCAGCGGGGGAGACACCAGACATACAGTGCCGAGGGAGTGTGGCTGCGTGGGGCCAGGTGCCCAGGGCTGCCGCTGCTGAGGGCGCTACCTGTTCTCCCCCTGAAACAGCTCCCCAGAACCCTGTGTGTCTGCCCAGGCCGGCAGTAGAAGGAGCCTCACCTGCCTATCTCCTCTGAGTACCTGGGATTGGAGGTATAAAAACTCTCCCAGACCCCCTCCCACAAGCAGGCCACAGTGCCCTGGCGTGGAGGCCAGCCTGGTGCTCCCTAAGTTGGAGGGGAGGAGAGGACCAGTGACCAGACTGCCCTGTGAGAAGCCCTAGATTAGGTTCCCAAGCTGCTGGGTTCTGTCCCCTTTCCAGGGCCACCCGACTGTCTGGCTTTCACAAAGGTGACCCCTGAAGCTGGTAGTTTCTGGAGGTTGGAGGATGGTGGCTCTGGGCTGGGTTACCTAAGCAATGGTGGGGCGTCTCCAGGGCCTACAGGGAGCCCAGTCTGCTCTCTCTCGAAGGAATTGGTCCCAGCCCATCACAAGTGTGGAGATTTATGGGGAGGGGAGTGAAAGGTGACCTGAGCCCCGGAGCAGGGGACACCTGCAGGAGCCACAGGAGGCCCTTTGTGCTTGGGCTCAGCAGGGGCGGCTCTGAGGATGACCACACACCTTGCGCTGCAGCCCCTCATCACAGACCAGTGCCTGACTGGCGGTGGGGGGCTGAGGGGGGCGGGCTGGGAGCATACTTTGCATCTCAGTTTGTCCTCCAGGGTCCAGGAGAAGCAGCAAAGATGTCGAACGAGCCGCCCCCTCCTTACCCTGGGGGCCCCACAGCCCCCCTTCTGGAGGAGAAAAGTGGAGCTCCACCCACCCCAGGTAGGGTTCAGCGCTTGATTGCTGTCTCCTGCCCTTTCCAGCTGCTAGGAGCTGGTGCCTGGAGCAGCCCTCCGCTGATGGCTGGAGCCGTCTGAGCTTCCTCTCCCTGTCTCTCTGTGTCACTCTCTGTCCAGGCCGCACCTCCCCAGCTGTGATGCAGCCCCCACCGGGCATGTCACTGCCCCCTGCAGACATTGGCCCCCCACCCTATGAGCCGCCGGGTCACCCAATGCCCCAGCCTAGCTTCATCCCCCCACATGTGAATGCAGACAGCACCTACATGCCTCCAGGTAAGCTGGAAAGGAATCCGCTTAGCCCAGCACTCAGCATGTCACCTGGGTTGCCAGCCAGCCTTTGCTGCGGGCGGGTAGTCTGTCTGTGTGGGTGTTTAAGGGTGGGGGGCTGATCGTGGGTCTGGACGGTGGACATGGGAAGGTGCCCTAAAACATGGTACAGGTTCTGTGGGCCAGAGGTGTCCCGGGCCCTGCAAGGGGAGGGCTGGCTCCTGGAGGTGCTGCCAGGAACCTGAGTCCATGGTGGAGGCCTGGGATCCTGCTCACCCAGCAGCTCTTCAGAGAGACTACACAGGCTGGAGAATCAGGCCCTGGTCAGGTGGGCTGGCCCCTGGCACCACAGTGCAAGACCTGATGCTGGTGGGGAGGAGATGCTGATGAGAGACAAGGCTTTCCCTCCTGTGGTCAAGGTCCTTGAGCACAGCTCAGTCCCCTGTGTGTCAGAGGCAAGGGAGCCAATGCATCAAGCTAAGATTGAGGAGAGGTTAGACCTTGTTCCCAGCTCTCTGCCCTATCTGGCTGGGCCAAGTAGCTTCTCTGTCTTGGTCCCCATGGGACAGGGAGCAGGAAAGGTTGGGAGAATGTCGATGGTTACTTTGGCCCAGGGCCTGGTCCCCAAGGCTTCATCCTATGTCCTTGGGTGCTGGGGGCCTCAGGGCTTTGTGCTCACCTCTCACATGGGGCAGGTGGCAAGGCAGTGATCTGTCTTTGCTCCATCTTCCATGTCATTCCAGGTTTCTACCCTCCTCCAGGCCCCCATCCACCCATGGGCTACTACCCACCAGGGCCCTACCCACCAGGGCCTTACCCTGGCCCTGGGGGCCATACGGCCACGGTCCTGGTCCCTTCAGGGGCTGCCACTACAGTGACAGTGCTGCAGGGAGAGATCTTTGAGGGTGCGCCCGTGCAGACGGTGTGTCCCCACTGCCAGCAGGCCATCACCACCAAGATCTCCTACGAGATTGGCCTGATGAACTTCGTGCTGGGCTTCTTCTGCTGCTTCATGGGGTAGGTGGTATAGCGCTTGCTGGGTGGGGAGGCTGAGCGCACCCACCACCACGCTGGAGTAGGCCCCGGTCCTCGGCGCCTTTTCTTCAGGCCTCCCTGTCTCTCCCCATCTCCGATTCAGGTGTGACCTGGGCTGCTGCTTGATCCCCTGCCTCATCAACGACTTCAAGGATGTGACGCACACGTGCCCCAGCTGCAAAGCCTACATCTACACGTACAAGCGCCTCTGCTAACGGAGCCGGGACTGGACTCCCCACTGTCAGTCTGGCCCCCTGTGCTTTGCTCCCCGCGCTCAGTGGCTCGCTTCCCTGCTCCCACTTGGGGGTGGAAGCTGTTCCACCAGTCCGTCCCCTGGAAGTCTTGTCCTCTTCACCTTGCCCTTCCCTGAGCATCTGACTCTTTTGGCAAAAATTCTGTTGGATTTTAGGCCAAGGGTCAGCAAGTGGCAGGGGGATGGCACTGAGCTTGTGTGCTGCTGGTTTGCTTGGTGTTTGTGATCAGAAAGATAAGCAGGGAATGATCTCTCTCACATGGTCTCCCTGCTGGGGTCTCTTCTTGCATTTCTGAACCAGGTACAGGTTCGGTCCTGGGTCTTCCTGGGACCAAAAGCAGCCAGAGCAGTGGCTGGTTCCCTAGACCTGGGGCCTGCACTGGGGCCTAGCCTGTAGCCACAGTAGTCATTTCTGATCTGCTGGGCTGAGAGTGGGGGATGGACCCAGGCAGGCCTGAGTTTGTTTTTGAAGTGCTAGAGGCAGGTATGATGGTCAGAAGGAATGACTCTGGCCCTCAGAACTCAGGAACTCTTAACAGTGCCCAGAAGCCACCTGGGATAATGTGGACACTGGCACACCTGCAGGCCATGGGGTAAGAGATTGGGCCCTAGCTTGCCAAGAAGGGACTCTCCTCTGGCCCCTGCCCAGCTCCCTTTCCAGCCACACCTCTGTGAACCCTGGTCTTTGCTAGGGCCAGAAGGAATGCCCAGGAGCCTAGCCCATCTGTGTATATCATGTCCTTGCTGCATGTGGGCACAACCCCTGTGGGGTGTGTCGCAGCTGGGACTAGAGGTGACAGAGAGGAGGGGCCTCCTTGCAGGCACACTCAGATCTGCAGTGCACATTCTCCACGGATCCTCTTCCCAGTAAGTGCTGCGCCCTTTGCCCTGGCTGGCTTGCTGTCACCTGTCACTGTGCTCGCTCCAACAGCAGGCACTGCAGCAGGAGCAGCTGCAGCACTGGACGGGGGACAGGCTGGGGATGAGAAAGGAGCAGCCACAAGTGGCACAAGTGCCCTGGTGGACACCAGCCCTGCCCTGGGCCTGAGCCCACACTGTCTATTTCCTGAATGGTTTGTCTGTGAACTTGCTCACGTGGACCACTGTATCCTGCTGCCGCCCCTCTCCTGGTCTCGCACTGCCACTGCATGGCCTCCTGTCACTGTGAATCGTGGCTGGTCTCAGTTTATAGTTTCTCATTAAATTGGCCCTTTCACTCCCCTGCCCGAGGCCTCTGCTCTCTTGCCTGGCTTCCTTTTGCGAGGGAAAGACGGTGGGGGGTTGAGTCCTCAGGGTGTCGGTGCTTATGCCAAACCGACTATCCAGGAACAACACTGCTATCTCAGTCCCTAATTAAACCCGCCAGAGCCCAGTGTGGATGAGCCCTAGGATTCCAGCTGTGACTGCATCAGGAAGTTGGCTTCATGGTACTGATAACATGTAACCCGCCTCCACACCATGCATCCACCCACAGGGTCTGCAAGCTGGAGACCCCCAGCTAGAGCTCAGGATCATCCCACCCTGCAGGGAGGTACCCTCACTCCCTTAAGCAAGACAGAGCCACTGGGGTTGAGGCTACTGGGGGTGGGCAGGCAGCTGGGCCCGCAGGTTCTGGCCAGCTCTGCCCCTGCCCCTCATCTGACTTGTGAAGGCAAGTGGGCTCAGTCAGTTATTGAAAAAAGTGTCCCCACCGTTGAACCCTTTTCTGAGTAAAACTTTCACAGATCCTCAATATATAAAACCGGTAATAAAATTCCTATTAAAATAAATACTTCATTTCTATTCCTCTTTTATCTTAGTTATTAAAAAAAAACTCAGGGCTTCCCTGGTGGCGCAGTGGTTGAGAGTCCGCCTGCTGGTGCAGGGGACGCGGGTTCGTGCCCCGGTCTGGGAAGATCCCACATGCACAGAGCGGCTGGGCCCGTGGGCTGTGGCCGCTGAGCCTGGGCGTCTGGAGCCTGTGCTCCGCAACGGGAGAGGCCACAACAGTGAGAGGCCTGCATACCGCAAAAAAAAAAAAAAAAAAAACTCAAAAAGTAGGAAAACTCCAGAGCACTCTGAGAATTAGAAAACCACGGGACCGCATGGACTTTAAGGGTCTTTGTGAGATGGTCACAGTGACTCTGCCCTGGAGAGGTGTGCTGCTGGAACGGGACCAGCAGTATTGGGAGCACATGAGGGGCTGCCAGGGGCCATCGAGAAGGATGACATCACACCAGGAAGGAGCGAGGCAGCTGTCAGAGTCCATTTTATTGAGTGCAGTAGCATTTCCACAGGTCAGAGAAGACAGGCCATGGGCAAACAGACCCCACTCAGATTTCTGCTTGAGAGGCATGAGGACTGGCTACCCAGGACAGAGCTCCCAAGGCCTCTGAGGCAGGGTGCAAGCCTGGCTTCTGCCCCCTTCCTGGCCTCTGCCCCCAGGAGAGGTCCTGCAGAAGAGCAGCCACATCTAGGGAGCCCCCCCGACCCCAGGGCTATGGGAGCCTGAACTTGCTAGCTACTCCACTCCCAACAGGGGAAAGATACCCACCTAAATGCCAACATGACGAGGAAGAGCAGAGGGAAAGAGCCTTGGGGTCAGAGGTGTGGGTGCCCCAGCAGCAGAGCTGGTTCCAGAGGCCCAGGCTGGCCCGCTGAGCTGCACTGGCTGCTCCTGCTGCCGTGGCCTGGGGGTTGCAGGGAGGGTGGGCCTGCACCCAGGTCCGCATTTGGCCCACAGATGGGATGCTGACAGGCAAAAGCTTTAGCATCTGGCTTTTATTGGTTGCTTGTTTTCTCAAGCCCAGCATTAAAAAAAAAGTCACCTGAGGTGGTAGTTTGGTCGTGGGTGGAGGTAAGGGCAGGCCAGTGGTCAGGAGGAGGGCGCCAGCATGGGTGGTGGTCCTTCACATGTAGTACCAGGCCAAGAGGCCGGCAGCCAGGGCCACGCTGGCAGCCAGGATGAACTGGAGGCTGGGCTTGCTCAGTACAGCTAGGACTGTTCGGAAGGGGCAGCTGCTGCCCTCCAGGGCACCTGCACGGCAGCACCAACAAGGGACATGGCATCAGCAGGGGACACGGACACAACCACCCTGGGGGGAGCTCGGGACACACGAGACCTACCTTTGTCTTGTTTAGCAGCGTAGTAGGGGCATTTCCGCACATCTCCTTTCCCATCGTGCACAGGGAGCCCGTCCTCCAGGGTCTCTTTGGCCAGCAAGGAGCCAGCCTGGTCCAGTTCACTGAATATCTGCAGGTGCAGAGGATCGACAGCCATCACTGGACTGTATCCTCTGTTTTCAAAGAAAAATCTCTCTCCCCCGGACACGGAGCTGGAGCAGGCGAGGCTTGCTCAGGAGTGCAGAGCAGCAGCCCCAGTCCGTGCCCCACCGCCGAACTCTGGGAGGTGTGGCCGTGCCTGTGCTGCCCAGACTGACAGCCCACAACTGAAACTACCAGGGGACAGATAGGAGGAGAAAGCAAAAGCGCTGCCCCAAGACAGTGTGAGCACTGGTACTTCCCTACTTCCAGCCACTGGGTATTTTTAGCAAGAAACAACAGAAAAGGAGGAACATGGGAAAATGAGGCCCTGACAGGGCTGATCTAGCCTAAGTGGCCCTCAGAGGCCTGCTGAGATCAGACTAGGGCTGCCAGGCCTGTGGTCAGGCTGGCGCTTCACCACCTCCCGTGGCAACTTTCTGGTGCTGAGGGCTGGGCCTGGGCTCTGGACACAGAATCAACCTCCCCGGACTTGGGCCCATCTAACAGCTACTTGTAAACTGAGTCATTCTCACTCTCCTTGGTTCTCTCCCTGAACTTACCAAGTAGGACTTCTCATAGCAATCCTTGCTAAAAAGGGGGAAACCCATTCCTTAAGACCAGGATCCTGGGGTGAGAGGGAGGGAGATGGCTCTCTCCTTCCCAACCCCTCAATGTGCTGGGGCCTCGCCTTCCCAAAACACAACACACAGGCTATCAAACAAGGCAGAGCCATGACTGGGTTCATGCTCTCTGGCCTGTTTGGTCCCTTGACTTTCTCTCGGGCAGGCTGTAGCTCCTGTCCTAGTGCACTGATGCCCATTTGGGCAGCCCCTCTGTCCTAGTGCACTGATGTCCATTCAGGCAGACCCACAGCAGCCCCCCGCGGTCAGAGGCCCTTTCCCGCCTGACCCCTGGCAGTACCTGCATGTTGTACTCGAAGGCCTTGTTGGCCTCCTCCACGATCTTCTCTTTGGTCTTCAGGTTCAGGTCCAGGGCGTTCATCCTGGCCCGGTAGAACTGCTTGAACTGCTGTGCATTGTCCACATTCTCAAACAGGTAGAACTGGGTCCCTTCCCCTGTGCTGGGGAGTTTCAGGGCCCGCTGGGCCACCTTCTTCAGCACCTGGCCCCCTGAGAGGTCCCCCATGTAGCGGGTGTAGGCGTGGGCCACCAGCAGCTCTGGTTCATTCTGCCCCACGCAGTGGATCCGCTCCACGTACTTTCGGGTGGCCTCGGAGCACTGCACCTGCTCCTCCCAGTCCTCACCATAGAAATACTCCATGTCCTTGATCAGCGCCGCCTTCCGGTGCAGCTCCAAGGGGAAGTACAAGGGGGCAAAGGCCGGGTGGTCCTTGTTCCGGTCCATCTCTTCCTCAAGTGCCGAGTATGTGAAGTACAGTGCAGTGGTGGCCAGCTGCCGAGGGCGATGGGGAGACCATGGGAAAGGGAGACCTTGGCCAGCAACTCCCGAGCCCACTGCCCACACTTCTGAGCAGCTGTAGACAAAAGCTTGAGTAGCACCCCCCTCCATTCCCCAAAGGCCTACTTTTATACAGTGAATTATTTCACATGCGCAGGAAGCTTTTGTTTCTTAAAGGAATGACACGGTGAATTCTTTGGAACATGGATCACTTCCTTTACATCACTATGTTATTCCACTTAAGACATGAAACCACAGCCTGACGCTGAGAAAGCATGTAGTATGGAGAAAGGCTCTCCAGGGGGCTTCCTCATGGGACTAAGGCCCCCAGCCCGACCCAGTCCATGACCTAGGGCACAAACCTTAAACAGCTCCTTCCTGATGTTGCCTTTCAAGAAGTCCTTGACAAACTGGGTGTTTTCTGCCCGGTCATGCGCTTCCTTGGTCCCTTCCTTCAGGAGCTCGGAGAGGTCCACCATCCTATGGAGAGAGCATGCGTGTGTGAATTAGCCCTTCCCAGCTCTAGGCTGACCACTTGCTAAGCTAGAGGCAGAGGCTGCTCAGAAACTTGATTCCAGCCTCTTACCAAGAAGCACAGGGCAGGCAGATGTGAGTCTGCTCCAAGGATTTGGGAGACACTCTGGATGACTGTGACCTACTCCTCCACAGTGTCCGTGTCTCTCTGAACCACCCAAATGAATGATGCTTTGCTTCTGTGGCCCCCTAGTGCCCGAACAAACACACCACAGCGTGTGCTGGCTTCAGGGAACAAACAACCTTTGGGAATGTCTCTCCTGGAATCCACACCACTGAGAAGGACTGACCATGCATCTTCTGGGGTGGCCCTGCTGCTCTCCTCCCACCTTGGACCCACAGTGTCTTCAGGATTACATGTGGCTGGGTCCAGGAGTAGGAAGATGCAAATGAGATCAAGGCCGGGGAGGTTAGAGCCAGGACCTAGGTTTGTGCTGCTTAACAAAATTATGCAGGATGGAGTGGTGCTGACAGATGCTAGTAGCCAGTACCAGACAAAGTGGAGAACGCACCGAGTACGGGCTCATGTGCGTCCATACAATCATCTACTAGAGCGAGAAAAACTTGACCTCTCGAAGCCTAGCCTCTGTTGGCTTCTTTAGGAGACTAGCTCATATCACTCATGTGCTGACAATAGTTTATTATTAGCAATTATTTCAAGATATAAAAAAAGAACTTTGCTGGAACTCTACTCACTGCTCTGTGGTGACCTAAATGGGAAGGAAATCTAAAAATGAGTGGATATATGTATATGTATAACTGATTCACTTTGCTGTACAGCAGAAACACAACATTGTAAAGCAACTATACTCCAATTTTTTAAAAAAAGAACATGTGATATATATATATATTATACATACATGCATACACATATATGGAATGGAATATTACTTAGCCACAAAAAAATAATGAAATAACGCCTTTTGTAGCAACATGGATGGACTTGGAGGGCATTATGCTATGTGAAATCAGAGAAAGACAAATACTAAATTCCACTCACATGTGGAATCTAAAAAATACAACAAACTAGTGAATATAACAAAAAAGAAGACTCACAGATATAGAGAACAAGCTAGTGGTTACCAGTGGGGAGACTGAAAGGGGGAGGGCAATATAAGGGTAGGGGACTAAGAGGTACAAACTACTATGTATAAAATAAGCTACAAGGATGTATTGTACAACTCAGGAAATATAGCCAATATTTTGTAATAACTACAAATGGAGTATAACCTTTAAAAATTGTGAATCACTATACTGTACACCTGTAACTTATATAATATTATACATCAACCATACTTTGATAAAAAATAAATATTCAGGAAAAAAAAAAAAAAAAGAACTTTGCCAATGACAGGGCTACAAGGACAGGCTAAGAACAATGAAGAACAGGCCCAGGTAACTAGAGGCTTTGAGTGAACTGGTCCTCCCCAGTAAGGAAAGCCCTGAAGTTAGAGTTGCTCCCACATTCAAGGGGGTGGGAGACACTGGAAAAGGTGCCAGCTTTGCCTCTGATTACCCTTTCTCACCCCAGATGACAAAACACTTAGAATTTTAAGAAGAAAAAAGGACCAGGAATACCATCAAGTTCCACTATTCAGCATTCCTAGCAGTGCCCGTCCTGCCTCCTCGTATGATGGAGATGACGGTGAGAAGGAGCGGGCAGAGCGCTGAGCAGCCCAGGGTGCCATATGCTGTCTCTTCAGTGCCAGCCTGGCGTCCGGGGACCACAGCAGCATGACTCTGACCACACCTGGTGCCTCCAGCACCTGAAACCAGGTGTGCTGGGCATGGCAGGCCCTGGGCCCACCTAACTCAAGATGGCCAGTCCCCATCGCTCACCTGGTGTGGTTTTCTTTTTCTGGGGCCCCAGAGCTCTTTTTCTCTGGCTCATCCACCCCCTCTGAGGTCTCCAGTTCCGCTGACATCGTTGCCAGGTGTGGTTCTTGCTGCTCTCACTACTCTGGTCCTGCGGAGACATGAGGAGTAGGTGATGCGGCGCCCACGACAGTCACGTCCCCCAAACACCTGCTGGCTCTGCTCTCCCCTGAGCAACATAAGCAAAGAGTCACCCACGTGCCTCAGGAATGTTTTCGTTAAAAATAAAGCTTTGCGGGGGCTTCCCTGGTGGCGCAGTGGTTGAGAGTCCGCCTGCCAATGCAGGGGACACGGGTTCGTGCCCCGGTCCGGGAAGATCCCACATGCTGTGGAGCAGCTGGGCCCGTGAGCCATGGCCGCAAAGCCTGTGCTCCACAACGGGAGAGGCCACAACAGTGAGAGGCCCGCGTACAGCAAAAAAAAAAATAAATAAATAAAAAAAATAAAGCTTTGCCGTTACTGGGACTATATCTGCATATGGACAAAACATGGACAGTGGTGAGAGTATTGTACTGATGCTGAACTTGCTGTTTTTTATAATTGCACTGTGGTTAGTTAAGAGAACGTCCTTGTTTTAGGAAACACATACTGAGGTATTCACAAAGTAACGGGGCATACTACCTGCAACTTATTGTCAAATGGTTCAGAGACAGAGAAAAAGAGCATGCGTGCACGTGTGTGTGTGTGTGTGTGTGTGTGTGTGTGTACAGGCACGTACATGGAGGGGGGAGGACACACAAGTAAAGCACATGAGGCAAAATGCTGATGGTAAATCTGGATAAAACGTACACAAGAGTTCTATGTACTATTCTTACAACTTTTCTGTATTTCTGAAATTATAGCAAAATTAAAAGTTATCCAAAACATAAAATAACAAAGAAAACATCATTTTAAAAAAAAGAGCAGTACAGCAGCTCTCAGGGCGGCAGCAAGCTCATCTGAGCCAGTCCAGCCTACCTGTTAAAGGCAGGTGGCCTTGTGCAGAGAAGCACACGAAGTGGAACGTCAAGCCAGGCCATTCAGAGCAGCTCTGCTTTAAAGCAGAGCTGCTTGAAAGGCCCCTGAAAACCTGCCTCAGCTACACTGAGTCACCACGCAAGCAAACTGTCCCCAGCCCACTCCAGACTCTGCCCGGCTGATGGAAATAACAAGTTAGCCAATCGGTGCCTGCTGCTTGCTGCCACGGCTGAGCCTTCGTCAGCCAGGGAGATATGGTCCCAGAACACAACAAGCTCACCCTCCACCCCGGCAGTGCAAAGGGGTGGGAGCCCATCTGGGAAATTTCCAGATGAACAGCAGCACAGCTGCACCAACAACTAACAAAGTAACGCAAGACCAGGGCTACCAACTCAGGCCAAATCAAGCCAAGAAAAGAAGAGACCTTAACTTTCTACCTCAAGCAGCATCTACTTACTGAGCATTACTGAGCTCTACCCAGAAATAGGCACTTCTTTGTTCAAGCAGAACAAAGAAGTATAAGAAATGGTCTTTGAAAGGTATAAAGAAGGCATAAAGGTCCCTGAAAGGTATAAAGAGTTAAAAACAACCTCTATCTCACCCCACAGATACAACCACTGTTAGTATTTTGCTAAATATCCTGAGTTTTCTCTAGATAACATCTTCTTTGTTATCTTTGGGGATATTATAAGACATGGTTTTGCTCAGCAGGATCTTTCTGAACCTTCTCTCACCTTTAGATTTAGTATTTATACAATCGGATTAATGATAGGAAGGATTAAGTGAGAACACGGAAGCATAGTGCCTGCCACTTGGTAAGCACTCAGTAAATATTAGATAAAATGGTTTGTACTTGCCCAAGAACACTTAGAAAATAGCAGAAAGTTAAATAAGCCAGACAAAGCATGGTACCATTTCCATGCACAATCTTTAAAAAAAAAAGGTTCAGTTCATAGAACACAGTGGAATGGGGGCTGCCTCAGAGTGGGGGCAATGGGTAATGCCTGGTAAAAGGGTACAAACTTTCAGTTATAATATGAATAAGGTCTGAGAAGCTAATGAATAGCATGGTGGCTATAGCTGATAATAGTGTACTACGTAACTGAAATTTGCTAAGAGAATAGATATTCAGTGTTCTCACTTAAAAAAAAAGGTAGGGGCTTCCCTGGTGGCGCAGTGGTTAAGCATCCGCCTGCCAATGCAGGGGACATTGGTTCGAGCCCTGGTCTGGGAAGATCCCACATGCCATGGAGCAGCTAAGCCCACCCGCCACACGTACTGAGGCTGCATGCCACAACTACTGCAGCCCATGTGCCTAGAGCCCGTGCTCTGCAACAAGAGAAGCCACCACAATGAGAAACCCGCGCACCGCAACGAAGAGTAGCCCCCGCTCACCGCAACTAGAGAAAGCCCACGCGCAGCAACGAACACCTAACACAGCCAAAAATAAATAAATTTATTTTTTAAAAAAAGGTAAATATGTGAGGTGATGGATGTGTTAACTTGTGGGGATCCTTTCACAATGTATGCATATACCAAATCATCACGTTGCACACTTTAAACAATTACAATTTTGTCAATTATAACTCAATAAAGCTGAAAAGAAGAGAGAAAAGAAACAGCAAAATAGGGCTTCCCTAGTGGCACAGTGGTTGAGAGTCCGCTTGCCGATGCAGGGGACACAGGATCGTGCCCTGGTCTGGGAGGATCCCACATGTCTCGTAGCGGCTAGGTCCGTGGGCCATGGCCACTGGGCCTGCACGTCTGGAACCTGTGCTCCGCAACGGGAGGGGCGCAGCGGTGAGAGGCCCGCGTACCGCAAAAAAAAAAAAAGAAGAAGAAACAGCAAAATAGGGCTTCCCTAGTGGCACAGCGGTTGAGAGTCCGCTTGCCGAAGCAGGGGACACAGGATCGTGCCCGGGTCTGGGAGGATCCCACATGTCTCGTAGCGGCTAGGTCCGTGGGCCATGGCCACTGGGCCTGCACGTCTGGAACCTGTGCTCCGCAACGGGAGGGGCGCAGCGGTGAGAGGCCCGCGTACCGCAAAAAAAAAAAAAAGAAGAAGAAACAGCAAAATATAGAAAATGGGACCTTCTTTTGACTCCAAATTAGATACACTCTTCTCTATCAAAGTGTTGGTGACGGTATGGTGCAGACCATCAACAACAGACGGGATCTGGGGTGGGGGAGAGGAAGTGCCTCTAGATCAAGCAACAGTATGAACAAAGCTAGAAACTGGACAGTCCACAGAGATGGTGAAAGGCTACCCAGCTATGTGTCCTCTTTCTGAGGGGTCGAGGTAGACTCTGCCAACTGTGGAATAAGCCCCACATAGCTTCCCCCAGCTTGTTCATACTGACCCAACTTTACAGACTTCTTTTTTGGCCACACCGCGCGGCCTGCGGGATCCTATGGGATCTTAGTTCCCTGACCAGGGATGGAACCCGGGCCCTCAGCAGTGAAAGTGTGGTGTCCTAACCACTGGACCACCCGGGAATTCCCCAGACTTTTAAGAAAGAACATCTGAGCTCCACTCCCTTAGGGACCCTGAGAGCCACAATTTGTCCCCAGCTGCTCGGCACTCAGACTGCAGAGAGGAGAGGGTGCTGACATGAGAGTTCTAGGCTTCCCAGAGGAGGAAGGCTGCAGTAAAAGGCCCCAGAGGCTCTAGGCAGGTGCACCGCCACACTGAGGACACGCCCCAGGCACCTGAGGACTGCAGCCCGCATGCTGCTTACAGGAAAAAACTAAAATCAGGCAAAGACAAGAACAAATGCCATTTGGTTGCCTAGGTTACCAACTGCAGTAACTTAGGTAAATTCCTCCACCTGATCATCATGCTGCACAGCAGTGACTGTATGAGCGATTAAATCTGACCATTAACTGTTTTACTTGATAACTGCACGTTCTGGGAGGTGTAGTCACTTGAGCAACAAGGCTTCTGCTTCTCTTAAAAACACAGAGGAAGGCAAAGCCAGTTTTCCTCCAGTGCCCGTCTTGGCATTTTTTTTTCTCAGCAGCACTTTATTTGTGCCAGTCCTCCCTCAGGCACACCCTCCGCCCACCCTCTTCAACCTGGTCCTGCCCAACAGCCCCTAATTCCTTCCTCCCAGCTCTAAGGAGGCCTGACTCTGCCCCCAGGGGCATGGCCACAGCTGTCTGCTTCACTGCTGTAGCTCCAGGGCCCCCAAAATAACAGGCTCTCCATAAACACATGTTGAACAACAAATCCAAAGGAATGAAGGTGGGTGTAATGCGTGCCGCCAACAGCAGGCATCTATGGCCAGCAAAGCGCACTCTGCGGTCCACTACTTCAACAGGTTCTAAACTCAAAACACGGTTTAAGGATTTTGCTTTGAAACAAGGACAGATACCAGCTTATTCCATCCCAGTGGCAAGAATACTGAGTCCTTATGCAGGCTAAAAACTCCATCTGGCAGGGAAGGAGAACATTCTCAGCAAGGCTCAGTTAGTACATTCAACCCACACAGGCTCGGTGCCTGGAAGAGGGCTGTGTCCATTCCTGAGGCCTGGCCACTGTTCCTCAAGGGAGTGGCCTGGGGTGCAGCATTCAGGAGCCACCTTGCACGTCAGAAACAGAAATCACTTCATTCTCTGAAAAGCTACATGGCCAAACTTGGTCAGGCTGACTTCTACACTCAAATCCTTTTTTCTTTGTAGGAACCACTGTAATCCCTAGAAAATCAGAGGCCAAATCATAAATGTGGAACCTTTCTAGACTTCAACCTCTTGTTATCAACAAGAAGCTGCCCCAACCCCCCAACAAAAACACAAAAACAGAAAGATCCCAAAATATTCCACTGTGGGAAATACACTTCAAGAAGTATTAATAGTAATCAAAATGATAAGTAGCCATACTATGACATTTGAAAAAAGTCACACAGCCTAACAATACAGGGCAGGGCTACTCAAACAACAGTAAACAATGGAATCCTGGCACCACAGCAACAAGCTGACGGGCTCTACCCCTGCATAAAGAAGTCTACATAAACTTCTTTGTTAAAAAAAAGGCCCCCAAACACTGACTACGACTATCTACAGCTAAGTATACTGATGGTGACAGGAAGGGAATTTGGAAAACTATGAATACTTGTTATTTGTTGGACTTTTTAGCTAACTGGCTCCTTCTTTCATATACAGTGGCTCAATTCTCTTGAAAGGGGGGAGGGAAAGGCATGGGAGAAGGGAGAGAGAGAGCAATTGGACCAAGGAAACCAGCTAAGACCCTGTACTGTACCAAGTGGTCACCAGGAAGTCCCCTGGGCCCTTTACTTTGCTCTTACTAATTCTAGAAAGGTCGATCTGCCCTCTCTCTTCTACTTCCAGAAAACTGTGACTCTCTGTTTGTAAAATCTACTTCCATAACTCCATAATTCCTGTACTCCTAGCTGTTCACCCGATCACTACTGGTTTTCACTCCCACTCCCACACCTGATCTGAGAGAAGCGGCAACAACATCCCGATCACCAATGTTCCCTCCTGTGGACCTGGCCCAGCAGATCCACAACACTCATTTCAAAGCCTCTGCCCTGGTAAATGACAGGCTCAATCAAGACTCTAGGGCTTCTGAAAGAACAGTCATGTTCAAAGACATTAAATCCTCCTCCATAGAGACTCACATCAGCAAATCTCAGGTCAGTCAGCCTGGGACACGGCTGCCAGACAGAAACACAATCACCACTCCTTCCCCACCTGGTGATCCCAAAAGGCACAGTGGAGACTTCATCCGTAACAATTCTTTTTTTCATTCCCATTCTTCTTCTTTGCCCTGGAAAACCACAAGTGAGGGAAGGGGGCAGGTTGCTGAGCTTGGCCAGAACTAGAGAGGAAGGAGGGGGGAAGGGGGAGGAAAGGCAGGCAACCAGCTCCCTGAAATGAGAACAGTTCTCCTGCCTGACTGGAATCGACAGTGACCAGCTATCAGCTACCGCAACTCATGGGATGCCCACAACATGAGCTAGTGCTGTTTTCCCACATACACAGAGGAGGAAGCAGCCAGATGGAAGGTGAGTGGCTGCTCCCTCCCTACCGAATGGCTTCCTACTGGGCACCAGAAGTCCCTGCCTGCCTCCTAGAAGGCTGTTGGCGGCTCAGAGTTCACTCCGGTCTAGAAGTGGCGTCACATTTATAAGAGATGATCATTCTTCAGCTTCCACAAGTGCCATCAGCCTGTTTCCCACCCCATTAAACTAGAAGCATCCTACAAGACAGATCAAGACTCCCTCATACTCTGAGTTTCTCAGAGTCCAATACCATGTTCCAAATCATGTACAGCACAGCACCCTGAGGAGTCTCCAACCTGAGCTGTAATTGTTGCTGATGCATGAATGAAATGCCTACTGACAAAGCTAGCTAAATGAAGGGGGCGGGTGAGGGGTGACAATAAAATATGGATTAAATTCTAAAATACCAAGTAAAATAATAAAAAATTTAGTTGGGTACTACCTCTCTGAATTAAATGGTATGAAATCTAGTTTTATTTTTCTTCAAATCTGACTCCTTCCCTCCCTCCTTCCCTCCTTCTCTCCACCTCCACCCCTCTTTCTGGTGGTCTGGTTTTTTTTCTAACTAATGACTTGTTTATAAATTCCCACGCCTCTGAGCTGGCCAAGGCCATTCTCACCTCACAGGGCCCAGCTGGGCTGTTGCTTTCCTTTAGGGGCCAGTGTTGTTTTTTCTGCTGCTCCCCCAGAGTCCTCTCCCAGGGCTCCAGCAGCCCAGGGTCTCCCCCATAGTCCCTGCCCCGGGCTGCTCTCCCCACATCAGAGGTGGACACTGACTCCCTGGGTCCCTCTGACAGCACCACACAGGTCCAGTCCCACATCCTCTCTCCCCTTGCCCAGCAAGGCTGCTCCTCACCCGCGGGCCTGTGAGGGCAGGTGCCTCAGCAGGCTCTGACTCCTTTTCTTAGCCAGTACTGCTGGTAATGAGGCCTCTGGTTTCTTCTGTCTCAAGGTGCCTCTGGTCACTGGTGCAGCCTTCTTCCCACAGCCCATGGAGATGTGTTTGCGTGTTTTCCACTCTTCTGGCTGAACTAATACCTTTCAACTGTATACATCTTTGTCTATGATCTCACCCCACCCACATATTGTGACATTCAGGAGGGTCAATAGTTAAAAACGATGCATCACCTGTCACAGAAACCATGTACAATATGTGCCCCATAAATGTTTTCAGATGATAAACACAGAATACAAGAGTCCAAGACACTCCCTTTCCTGGACTATAGGATTTGTTCCTTCTCTACATCCCCTTTTCACCTTTAAGTGAGAATACCTGTTTCTGTTGAACAATCCCATAATCAGGCCAAGTCAATTCTTAATGGTGCCACATACTCCTATCAGGCAAGCCTCAGCAGATAAAGAAATGGGTTGTTGTGCTTGCTTCGGCAGCACATATACTAAAATTGGAACGATACAGAGAAGATTAGCATGGCCCCTGCGCAAGGATGACATGCAAATTTGTGAAGCATTCCATATTTTTTCCAATAAAGATGTTAAAAAAAAAAAAAAGAAAGAAATGGGTTGTTTACCCATCATGCAAGTTCTTTTCTGAATATCTGTCTACACAAAACGAGTAAATTCTAACATCCTCCTTCTAACCCTATATATGATCTGGGGAACAAACGATGCTAGGGCTACTGTGGAGGGAGAGGGAGCAGGAGGGAGGAAGCCAGGGGGCAGGAAGGTGCATCTCTTCAGAGCTTCCAAATCTCTCCGGCTTTCTCCATTTTTCACCTGTAAAATGCAATGAATACCTGCCCAGCATTCAATAAAAGACTATTACTAGGATCAAACAGGATAATGACCATGAAACCACTTTATAACAAATGTTAATGTTACAAAAGGAATTGAGAATGAACTCAGAACTGTTTACTAGCTGGTCTACCCTAGAAGACACTCCTGGTGAGCTTTTTTCAGACAGTGCTAGGACACCAGGAAATTCTCAACAGGGGGAAGAAGCCCTGTTCCCGGATGCAACGTGGAAATAAACTTGCTCTCCTTAGCACTGTTTAAAATCCAGTATTTATAAGCATAAACCCTGCACCAAGGGCCAGTTTTGCACCCCAGCTGGCATATGGATGTGAAGAGGAGGTGCAACCTGTTTTCTGTAGCAAACAGCCTTGACTGTCCCTGCGCTGCTCCCAGACCTCAGGGAGGGCTGGAATGATGCAGGGGAGGGGGGAGCTCAGTGGACCTGTCAGTTTACAGGGGCCACTTTTGGGCTCTCACTTACTGTTGATTATTGCTCTAGACCCAGCTCACCTTCGGGAATGGAAAGGTAGCTGCGCCCTGCACAAAGGGTATGGTCTTTAGAGTTAGAAAGATCTGGGTTGGAGTTCCAATGCTTAGTAGCTCCATGGCTATAGTTAAGTCATAACCTTTTGAAGGCTGAGTTTCATCATCCATAAAACTGGGTAACAAAACTCTCTTTGCTCCACATTCTCGAGTGTGCTGTGAGGACTAAATGAGCTAATGTGTGCACAAGTGCTTCATGAAACTTAACGCTGCTCAAATGCTAATGATCTCTTGAGAAAGTTGTTGGCGAAAACGGGCAGCTGGGTGATTCTGAAACACTGAGGAAGAATGTGAAATTTGGATAATTTCATAGATAATTCTGGGCAGGTCACACCTGAGGACCTCTGACTCAGCCATCATCCTCTGACAGTGTCAGGAAATGGGAATTCCTGCTCTTTCTGAGGTGAGACCTGTGACCACTGAAGCTAGAAAATCCACACTGCAGATGCTGCTTGATGCTGGCTAAGTTGGATGTTGGAAGCAGTGCACAGGGTTGACTCAGCTCTTACCCTACGAAGCAGTGATAAGAGGGGCCTCCCAAAACCCTGAGGAAACCACATCACCTAGATCAATACCTTCTGAGTTTGTAGAATAAATGACCTGAGGTCTCTGAACTCTGGTGCTGCCACACCTCAGGATATCTTAAACACAAGCTTCACCCATTTCATTTTGATCACTGGGTGAATTCAATCCCACAGTCCATTGAATGAATGGATGACTATTAACCTCTTGATAAAGAGAAAGTTCAAACAAGGATTCCTGGAAAAGTGGGGAGTCCAGGGACACAAAGCTCTTGCATCAGATTTACTCAACACACACCTGCACATTTGGGCAACAAGCAACCAGAAAGCAACTAAGGGCACTAGTCTCTTAGTAACCTCAAAAACTGGCGTGATTCAGGAAGTCCAAGACTTCTCTGGCAGGCTTGTTTCACTGTGGAGGGGTGGGCTCATCTGTAGCACATTCTAATACAGCTGAGCAAGAATTCAAAAGCAGACACTGGGACGAAACCTGAAACACTGAAAAGAGCAGAGAAGAGGCCAGAAATCTACTGCTGCTGGCACCAAAGATGCCACTTCCGGGCTTCCCTGGTGGCGCAATGGTTGAGAGTCCACCTGCCGATGCAGGGGACACAGGTTTGTGCCCCGGTCCAGGAAGATTCAAAAAAAAAAAAAAAAAAAAAGATGCCACTTCCTACTACAAATGAAATAAATACAAGACCTGCCCTTGTTCCCTGAGTGCCACTGGGTCTCAGGGCTGAGAAGACAAGACTCTTTAGTCCCATGAGAAGGACCTGGAGGGATAGGGGCTGAAGTACTGACTGAATTCTAAAATGGTTAAGTTGGGATTTTATAAGAACAAAGCCTAGGCACCAGACATCTACAGGGCTGGTTGTAACAGAGTAAATGCTCGTGGGTCATCTCCATCAACCAAAAATCATTCCAACTTTGGAACAATCTTGAAAGCACGTGTCCTGTGGATTAAGTGGTCAGTCACATCTCCTTTTACTCAGGTGCAACAACTGTCACCTGTGACTTCAGCTTCTCTCATAAATGATGACTACAAATAGCATTTGGGAGTTGAGGGAGAGAGTGGATGATTAGGATGCTTCTGCTGAATTTCCATTTTGGAAAACCTAGAAGTGCTATGGGCTCTCAGGTAATTTCCTCTGTACAAACAGGATCAACAGAACCTAAGCAGCATCCTTGCAGGGACCAAAGGCCCTCAAGTTCACCCAAGAGAGGGTGGTGCAGAGGAAGAGCACCAGACTAAAATCTAACAGATGTGGACACACCAGACTAAGTCACTTTCGAGCAGAATCCCATGACTATGAAGGAACTAAGATCAAGAGAATTAAGTAATATGGCCAAGGTCACTCAGAGTAAACAGTCGAGCTGGGACCAAACCTGAGTCCTTCTGAATGCAAGGTGATTCCTCCTGTGTCCCCAGCTAACCCTCAGTGGTACATGAACGTGAAATTAGTAGGGTGTCATGACAGACTACTAGCAACATGGAAACTGAGGTTATATTACACTGCATTTACGCTAACAGTGGAGGGGTTTGCTAAACCACTGAGTGCCATTCGTTTTTTTAGTATGAAAAGTGAGCTCAGTCCTATGATTTCTGAGAAGTAAATGTTCAGGCTCCCATTTGAAGATTCAGAAGCTGCTGCTGCCCATCCCCACAAATCTCATCTTGGCTCACTCAGAATACAGGGCAACCCGAGAAGGTTGTCCCCTGGCGAGCCCTACTTTTGTTGACTAACACGGCAGGCCAAGGCTGGAGATGGTTGGTCCCAAGGGGGAGGATTGGGACTCCATCCCCCGACCCCCACCACCACTCAGTGCCTGGAAGGAAGCAGCCAGATCTGCCAGGTCTTGGTGGACGATGAAGCCAGAGGCTCTGGGGCATCCCAACACCAAGAGGAAGTCACAATAGAGTCTGCACATTTCTATAGTACCTATTACCATAGTAACTACAGAGAAACAGAAGACCTGGTTTTAAGAATCTGAAAGCGTGTCCTCCACGTGTTAAGTGTCTAAGACCTATTCAGTCCTTTCTGTCTACTGAAAATACATCTGCCTTTGAAACAGTAGTGTGATGGATAGGAAGTACATCAACATAAACTTCTTATAAGATTAGCAACTCCATAGGCCAAGGCATTGGTCAATCTAATAATCTAATGAGGTGGCTCCTCTCTCACTTTGGACCTGTTTGGGATCTTAACATATTTCCACAGGCCTACAGAGTTAGGTGTCATTCTCAGGCTTTTTCACAACTGCCTAGATTCTGGCAGCAGGGGAAGGGGTGGGTGAAGTGGCGGCAAGGAAACAAGCCCTGACCAAGAACTGGCAACTCCAAGAGGCTGGCCCTGTCCTCACAGGCTTGTGTCTATGGTCAGGCAGGGGACCAGCAGCAATAGCTACCGGACTTTCTTAGAGTAAGAGGCTCGGCTTTCCCAGCGTTCCCAGCAGGCCCTGCCTCCACTGGAGGAGCGGTCAGGAGCAGAGTAGGCAGCCTGCTGCCACTCAACTCTCTGGTTCCCTGTATTAATAAATGAGGCAACAGCTCCCAGGAATGGGGGTGCGCAACTGTTTTCCTCCCTCAGTATATCTGGCCTATTTGTACATGGATGAAAATGTCCCCTAGGAGTAGCCAGGAGCTAGAGGGTAGAAAAAATATACTGTAGGTGATGTGAAGTTATCAGTAGTTAGTTGTAACAGCAGCCCTCTCTTCCACTCTAAAAAGCATCTCAGAATGAGAGCTGACTTATAAGGATAATCTTTAACTCAATAAAACATATTTTTTGAAAGACAAAATATTCAAAAATTTCACTGTTAGTAACAATTTACTTGCAACACCCCTCAAAGCCATACTTGAAAGGCAGAAAAATCAAGGTGGCACAGTGATTACTTAGCAAAATGCCCTCAAACTCTTTTTCTAGATACTCTAGGTCTTCATTGAAGCCTTCTCAGATCCAAGGTAAGAGATAACAGATCATCACACATTACTCTACCTGGTCTATCCATGAAATTTCCACAGCCATGTGCATTAGTTTCCTCACCAGGACGAAATGCCCAGGACACAGCCTCCCCACACAGTAGTCACCGACAGTAACTCAGCATCTGTATAAATGTGACTATTAACTTAGATACAAATATAAGTATTTGTATTTCGGTATACATCCTATGACATGCAGACCGAATCCCTCCACCTCAAAGTTTCTGGAAGATGGTCTCAACAAATCTAACAGCAGCCATACGCACAGAAGTCCTATTTGCACAGCACAATGCTAATGTGCTGACAGGACACCAAAGGAGTTGAGGTAATGACTGAATTGCATGATTATCTCTAGAGCTGGCCTATGGTAAGCGCCCAACAAACCTGACCTGAACTAAGCCCAGCCAAGAGAGAATCCACTGCCACACACAGGCTGAGAGGTAGCATAGGGCTGTGGTCAAGGCACAGGCTCTAGTCAGGCAGGACAGAGAGAAAACCCTGGTTCTGCTGCACACCTGCTGGGTGGCCCTCGACCAGGTACCTCTCTGAGTCTCAGTTTCTTCATCTGTAAGGATAGTAATAACAACTCTGCAACGTAGGTATAAAAATGAGATAATTTACTTATAAAACTGCCATATAGTATGATGCTGACTAATAAACTAATAGTTATTTGATGAATATTTGACTAATAATAGACTAATAAAGTGTCACTTAAAGTTAACAAATGTTCCTGTATACTTTTAGTTAAGAAATGGAAAAACCCCTGTCTCTATGAAAGGCCCTATAGGTAGCATCAAATCTATACTGGGATCACAGACTGAGTTGAATGCTCACTGTGAAGAACCTGTTTTCATTCTGATAACACTAGATACCAAGAAAGGAACAGAAAAACCTTGGAATTTCTAGCAAAATAAAATTTGCAAAGGACCTAAAGGAAGATGATCACCAGAGTTCAAATTCTTTTAAGGAGGCTCTAAACATGAGTTAGGTGAAGCCCCTCCATGCCACAGAGGGTCAGGATCGGGGACGGAACATGTTACTGTTTTGTTTCTTTAGAGCAGCTCATCGCTGTAAATGAAAGTTTAGGTAAATGAAAAATGTACTTGAAAATTCTGATTTCCATTTAGGTCTCTTGCCAATCAATCCCTAACCCAGCAGTTCTCAGATGGGGGCCGTTTTATCCCTCAAGGGACATTTGGCCATGCCTGGAGACATGTTTAGTTGTCACAACTGGAGGATGGGCTGTGCTACTGGTATCTAGTGGGTCTGATGCTGCTCAACATCCCACAGAAAGCACAAGCGTGCATACATATATACACACACACACACACACACACACACCAATAACAACAACAATTATCCAGCCCAAAACGTCAACAGCACCAAGGCTGAAAAACCCTGCTCGAACCTCTCATCCCTTCATCAGTTTACAGAGACAAGAAGAGCTTTGTTTTCAGGCTAAGCTTCACACCATCCATCACACCTTCATCAAATATCCTTTACAGAGATTTCTGGGGAAACTGAATTTCCACCAGAAAACAGAAGAGGCTGTAGGTGGGGCAACTTGGCACTGCCCACAGATGACAATGAAAAGGGTCACAGTACCTTCCTGGGAATAGGACTGATTTGTATTTCGATCGCTAGGAGGCAAAACCTTTCAAGTAGGCTCAGTAACAAAGCCAGGCAGAGGTGAAGCCCTGACAGAAATGTGCTCACTGACTTTTTGGAGGAATAAAACATAAAACTGGGAGAAAATCTAATTATTGTTTAACAGTCTGGTGTCTGACTGACAAGTAGGCTAAGAATGAGAACTAAGCTCTACTACCAGGTCTGCGCTAGCTAGCTGTATTAAACGACTGCCCTGAACTCCAACATCCTCATTTACAAAATAAGAGGCACTTCTCAGTGAGCTGCAGGGAAGATGGTATTTAACAGGAGGCAGAGCAGGAAAGACTGTGGGCTTCCCCCACCCGTTTCAGAGAGAGCAGCTCCCCTATTCCTCTGAAAATGGAGTTGTACTGCTTCTAAAAATAAGGTCTAGATAACAATGAGCTGGATGATATTGGAGGCATGATGTTACATTAAGGGCTACCCAAGTAAGTCTTTCATGATCTATTATAGCACTTGTATTGTTACAGTATTTATTTGTACACGTCTTTTTTCCGGATTATGGCTCATTTATCTTTGTCTCCTACTGCCCAACACAGGGTACCTACCTAATCAGGGTTTGCTGAGTGAATAGACAATTTCCAGAATGTAAGGTATTCTCAAAATCAAGGTATTCTCAAAGAGCAGATGACAAAGAGAACATTTAACAGTGAATTCCAGAAATAAAAATGCCTGGCTAGTGAGTAAGCATCTTTGAGCAGCATTTTTACTGCAGAAATTTCTACTGATGGAGGGTGGGGGGTGACACGGGCCTTGTAGGGGGACCAAGCACATGATGCTCTGTGCTCAAATAGCTCACTGAAAGAGAAATGTTGCACTGCATTGGTTTTAAACTGGCTTCCTGACATTCTACAGATACAGCTATTGACCACACACCTTTTAGATTTTAAGGACTTTGAAAGCCTGATTAAGAGCAGAATACTGCCTTACCTTTTTTTTTTTTTTTTAAAGAAATGGATAGGTGGGACTTCCCTGGTGGTCCAGTGGTTAAGACTCTGCACTTCCACTGCAGGGGATGCGGGTTCGATTCCTGGTCAGGAAACTAAGATCCCACATGCTGCGCAGCGTGGCCAAAAAAAAAAAAAAGAAAAGAAATGGATAGGCAAAATTTTAACAGTCCAGGTAACAAACGCTTACCAGCACTCCTCCACTCCATGCATGCACAAACCACTGACCCTTCCTGCTGTCCACCTCTGTGAAAACCCTTTATTTTCCCCCAGGTGGCTTTAGAGAAGGGATTTCACAGCAGAATTCTCTTCATGTTCGTTAGTCTAGGGAAGGTGTCAACCTTCTTTTAACATGCCCATATCCTGTCTTTAAGCACATTTTGGAGGAAATACACCAAGGCATTAGGTTATTATTGCAAGGGGGAAAAGCAAAATGCTACAGTGATCGCAATTTACCAAAAAGAAAATAAAAAAACAAACAGCATTTTGCCACTGTAAAACGAATATTCCTGTTCCATGAGGCAGCCTGCACAAAATACATAAATTAAAGATACATGAAATGGGTGCCTGTAATTCCCAAGAGGTCTCCAGAACTGGTCAAACATCATTGTCACCACTAATCATTATCGAGAGGAAACTCAAATAGCCCAGAACATCTACTGCTGACTAAGGACCTGATTAGGCAATAATGAATGAATAACTAGGGGTAAAAAAGGTAGACACGATGGGGAGGGCAAATGTCAAGAAAGGAAGAGAATCGTGTGCTCCAGGGCTTTGAGAGGTATGCTCACCCCTTTTCCCAAACCAAACCCTACACAGAAGGCTAATACATGGAGCAAGTACAGCGGAGCATCCACAGTTAAAGCAGTCAGGGCGGGTGGGGGGCGGGAGCTCAGCTCCTCCTCCGCCCTCAGGAGCCCTGAGCTCAGCATGCTTTGTGGTCTGGGGCAGCTAGGGCACTCACTCTGAAACAGACGGTTTCTATTTCTCGCCGTGTGCGCTAAGAGACGGCAGCTCTAGGACAGTCTTTTAGGTCTGCATGTCCAAAGCAGCAGAGGGAAGCTGGTCTTGAATTAGGCTCTATTCACAGACCTGCCCAGGGCTCCCTCCACTCTTTCATACCTTGTTTCCAACTAGTAGTTTCTGAAAAACATCCTGACATTCCAAAAAGCATGTGATTTCTGTGCCAACTCACCCTCTCCCCAAAACTCCTACTTGGCTCTAGCTCTGTATCACAGACAGGTACACACTCTATTGGCTGCACTTGACTATAAGGTCCCTGAGTGCAGACCTGGAGCCTTACTCACACCAGTCAGGTAAAGGCACTTTAGCTGCCCCACTCCTGGGAACCAGATTAGACCACTGTGTACGTGGGAACATGCTGCCCTTTGCATGAACACTCAAGTATGTCCCATGACACTTGATGTTTGGTAGAAGGCTTCTTGTTTACAAAGGAATCCTACGGTTTCTGTCTCTAATCTTCCATGGAAATACCTCCTCATCTGAAGATACAAATTCACAGACGTGCACTTCTGAAGATGGGTAGCAAGGGTATTTGTCAGAATATAATAATCATTAGCCTTTTGAAGTTGCAAATCCCTTTGAAAATCAGATGAAGACTTCAAACTCTCTCTCCAGAACAATTACATATTTAAAAAATGCTGCCTATGCCATTTCAGAGCAACCACAGGCCCCTAAAGTTCACCTGTGGACCGAGAATTCAGGTTAAGAATCCCTATTCTAGATGAGTTACTTTATGAGAGACATTCCTTTTGTGGGTAATATGTTTTCAGTAAAACCCCTTAATGCTTATTCATTAAAGAGGGGTTTCCCCTCCTTCCTTCTTTTCTCTTCCTACTCTGTCTTTTACCTAACCCAGTGGGTTTCATTCAAATTATCATCTTTTCCACTTCTCAGCTCCATACTTCCCTGACCTCGCAGAATATTGAGTGTCAAAACAACAATCATAAACCATACAAAGTGAATTTACTGTTTTGCACCTCCTCAAGGTGACTGCCAACCCCCTGTGAACAAGGATTGCTGGATTTGCTGTTGTTTTTGTACATCCCCTCAGTGCCAATAGTCTGCACACCATAGAGGCAAGACATGTGTGCCAAATGGGCAGATAGTTAGCTTCTTTGTCCTTCTACCTGTAGGCATTTGCACTTGAATGTATTGACTTTAAAATCTGGGCATAAGTCCCAGAAAAGCCACATGCAAAGGGAAGAAAGCATAACCTAGAGCAGCCAGTCACCCCACTTTGTTCCTTCTGGGTCTGCCGGTTAAGACTTTTTGCAAACACAAAAAGTGTTACAAAGCAAGACAAACATGACACTGACCACAGACACTTAGAAATTTTGCTGAGGCTGACAAAAACCCAAGTGTGGCAGAGGAATAGAGTGTTTTTGTTTATTTGTTTTTGTTTTTGAATATTTTGGTTTTTTGGACCCGAGGCATGTGGGATCTTAACTCCCCAACCAGGGATCGAACCCACACCCCCTGCATTGGAAGGCGAAGTCTTAACCACTGGACTGCCAAGGACGTCCCAGAATAGAGTGTTTTAAAAGTTATTTTCTAATTAGTGGGGTACCTGCTACTACTAAGCAAAGACAAGGCGTGACTCTCCCCTTGCCTTCCTGTAGAAAATCAAGGGAGTAAAGGTTTAATGCCACTTCATTATGTCTGCTTTTCTCATCTGCCTTCAAACACTACTACCTAGCCCCCACTCCCAACCCACACTCAGTTTTGCTCACCGATTGTTCCCCTTCATCTGCCTGCCCTCCTCCAAATTGCCCTGGAAATAGTTCCAGGTGACAACAGCTCCTCTGTAGCAGCTCCTAGTGGTCTTGCCAGAGAGAATAGCAGATCCAGTACTAAGGAAGGCATGTGACATACCATCTTATCATCAACAAACACTTATAATGCTCATGGGCTCTACGACTACAAAGAGGCCTAAGATGTTCAGGACCTCAAGCAGCTTTCAACTGAGAAAGAGACAGAGAGAAATAGAAAGATAAATGACATAACAGGTGTATTATAGTATAAATGCTAATTGTGCAGTACAGACAACAGTGCTAAAGATGGAGCCTTATGTTCCAGATTTTCCAGGACAGTTCTGACTCAAATATCCTGTCTCACCAACTCCTTCAGTATACCTGTATGCTCAGACTATGGGTCCCACTGTTTGGCATAATAAATATGATCACCCCAGTGACTGAGGAGGCAGGTCAGCCAACTAGATTAGCTAAAAGCATGATGGTAAATTGTTTTTAATCATGCTAGCACCTTCCCATAGCCCTAAGGTAACTGCGGGACTGAATATAATACAAGATAGTGAAACTTGAGGCTTCCAAGACTGAGAGAGCTCACTGGGAGAAAGGCAAGAAGCTGGGAGTATTGAGAAAAAGTCAGGCTGGCGGGGTGCTAGACACCTGTCTCTTTATGCCATTCTTCCACAAAGCCCTTTTAAAGTTACTGAGAACTATGACAATAATTAGGCTTATGATATTCCTGGGAAGGAAACAAATCTATTCGTGTGACAAAAATTAATTTTTCCCCTAAGTAGAGAGAAAAGAATATCCACTTGCTGGGCCTCTGGCAGAAAAGCTGACCGCAGTCACTGTGTGCAGCAATCCGCCCTTCCTGTCCTCTCTGCTGTCTCTTTCCTCGTGTATCCTGTCGCTTACTTCTCACCTTCCTACCAATCTATTCCCTCTTCCATCCAGCCTGGGCTTTAGACAAGGAGGCCCCAAACAAGAATCACATGGGAAACTTTAAAAACACAGGTTCCCAGGCCCAACCCCAAACTTAGTGAAACAGAAAAGTTTGGAAACCCCTGTCTTAGATTGAAAAGCAGCATTCAAGGCACTCAAGACTTGAAGGCTCATCAAGAATTAACCTCATTTTTCAGACACAGAAACTGCAGCTCAAGGGGCTAATGTTTTTCTCATGATCAAAAATATACCACAGCTTCCTTTTTGGGGAGAAACAAACCCTTTATTTTTCACTCTTTCTAATATAAATTAATATGTATGTATTTGGATACATATACACACATGTAAAACAACATTGTCTAGTGTTGAATAGCTGTTTGTGAAAATAATGGTTACAAATTGATTAATCAGCTCAATTTTGTACTTAATCCAATCATTTTGAAGTGCAAACAAAAAGTTAGTGTATATGTAGACTTTCAGAGAGAGAGATACTTAAGCATACATTTGAAAAAAGAACCCTCCTCAACATCACATCATTGAACAGCAAGAAGACACGCAATCTGATGCAATTCCTACTCCAAAAGCAGACTAAACAGCCCTTGGGTTACTATTAAAATATTTGCTTAAAAGAAATGTATCACATAGGGAAATGCACGTTTGCTAAAAGCCTTTTAAAATTACATCAAAGCAACATTAAAACCTGCTCACTGAGAAGAGCCTCATGAATTTAACTGCTGTTTTGAAATGCCTAGTTAAGGTTTAGAATATTACCTTGTAAGGTCTGACTATAGATGTGATTGATATGACGACCCAAAAAGAGTTCCTGGCTCCACTGCAGTCAGCTACAATCGCAATTTAGATGCAGTCCTCTGATGGGCTGATTGTAAACATATTCCCTTTATAATAGCTATGCACCTCTAAATTATCTATAGTGAACTACAAAACCATTGTTATTCTTAATGGAAAGACACTGGTCATACAGAAAGGATTTATGAATAAATGTAACTGCATATCCTATAAACATATGTAACATTGTTAGACCAGACCATCAGTTATGGGCTGCTGTATTTCAGTATTGTGCGTCAGATTTATTAGAAAGTTTAAAAGAATTTAAAGCCAGATGCCTTCATTAGCTGGCTTTACAATGCGTAATATAATTGGAGACATCTTATGGTAAATAAATGAAGTCAACAGGGGAAAGTAAACCTTGGAGTGAACTATCACAGAGCACCCGAGTGGTCACCAGAGTGAAATAACTTCCATATAAAAAACAGGAAGACCCCAGTATAAGCAGTTATATTAACTGTTCCAATTAAAGATATGCCCCCTCCACTCTCTCTCATTGCTGGCAAGAATTAATCAGTAATGGCACTGCTTCTCAGCAGGGAAAAAATACCCTGAGAGATTATTCATATTACAATAAAAGGAAGAGGGGCTTCCCTGGTGGTGCAGTGGTTGAGAATCTGCCTGCTAATGCAGGGGACACGGGTTCGAGCACTGGTCTGGGAGGATCCCACATGCCACGGAGCAACTAGGCCCGTGAGCCACAGCTACTGAGCCTGCGCATCTGGAGCCTGTGCTCCGCAACAAGAGAGGCCGCGACAGTGAGAGGCCTGTGCACCGCGATGAAGAGTGGCCCCCACTTGCCACAACGAGAGAAAGCCCTTGCACAGAAACGAAGACCCAACACAGCAAAAATTAATTAATTAATTAATAAGATCCTACCCCGACATCTTCTTAAAAAAATAATAATAATAATAAAAGGCAGAGCTTTCGTCCTATACTTTTACACAAACAAACCTAACAGATATAATAAATTAAGTTAAAAAGCAAAAAACCTTCACTCTGTTCAACACAAAAGGAAATGTGACCCAGATCTCTTAATTCTCCAATTAACTAGTATCAGAAAAAGAGACTGCATTAAATGTCTATTTATCACTTTTTAGTTAACTATGGCCAATAATATACAAGGAGGTAATGTATTGTTCAAATCTTTCTCTCCAAGGAGTTACAAACTAAATTCTGAATTTTACACTGAAATATACAATTCCAATTTTCAAAAATATCTTCCACCTAGAGGAGTGATATTTCAGTCTTTGGTGCAAACCTGATACAGAGCCCAACTATCCTATGAAGAGAGTCAGCTTTTAAAAAGAAACCAAAAAACCAAGGTAGCCCAAAGGTCCCAGCTATTTTGCTCTTCAACAGACTCAAGGAACGGTAAGCCAAAGGCAATGAATACTTTACTTTCTGTAATTCACCTTCTCCTTGGCATTGTCATTTCTGGAGTAGCTCATACTCCTCTGGTGACTCACAGCATATCATCTCATTGGCTCAGGCAAAGGAAAAATGGAAATCAAGTCAGACAATGGGGGAATCACAGATTTTTCCTCTTCACATAGCCAGTCTGACCAGGTCACTCAGTAAGTGTGTTTCCAAGCTCCCTCGAATTCCCATACCCCCAAGAGTATTTTGGCTTAGGTACTGTATTTGAAAACTTTTCCCAATTTCACCAAGTAAACTTGAAATGCCCAACTGAACTGTTAGCTCTTGGTAAGCTTGTGATGTCTTGTCTTGTGATGTTTCTTGAAAAAAACATAATGAATAAAGCACAGATTTAGGGACTTCCCTGGTGGTGCAGTGGTTAAGAATCCGCCTGCCAATGCAGGGGACCCGGTTCGAGCCGTGGCCCAGGAAGATCCCACATGCCGCGGAGCAACTGAGCCCGGGCGCCACAACTACTGAGCCTGCACTCTAGAGTGCGCGAGCCACAACTACTGAAGCCCACACGCCTAGAGACCGCGCTCCGCAACAAGAGAAGCCACCACAATGAGAAGCCCACGCACCACAACAAAGAGTGGCCCCCGATCGCCGCAACTAGAGAAAGCCCGCACACAGCAACGAAGACCCAAAGCAGCCAATAAATAAATAAATATAAAATAATAATTTTTTAAAAGCACAGATTTACTCATTTATATTCCTTATCCTCCTCCTCGCAAAAGAAAACCTAAAAATTTTAATATGACAGTTAAAATTTTAATCAAAACACCTGGTTAATGCCTAACAGAAATTCAAATACATAAAACCAGTAAGCTCCCTGTTTCCTTCTGCTTGGGAGGGCAGTTTAGAGGGAGAGGGAAAAATGTCTAGTTTAAATAACATAATTCATTTCCAATCTCCATGGCTCTGTTTAGGAAAAAGCATGGGATCTGGGAGCAGACCACCAAGTACAAGGCCATCTGTGCCATCTTCTTGATTGTGGGATGCAGGTTAAATCTCTTAACTCAAGATTCATCATTAAACCCATTTCACCTGTGGGAAAACTATCAACTCACAGGGTTTTGTTAGGGGCTGAGAGTGAGAGGGCTTCCTGAACTGTAGAGCACCATAGGATGTTTATATTTTTTCAATCATGCTCCTTCTTGTGTGGTTCACAGAGCCATGAATACAAGACAATAGGATGAACAGCCACAGGCCACAGCAACCAGTTCATTAGAAGTCATTTAAATGACATGACACAGGCCTTGTGCAAAGACTGTGCAAGGCGGTCCTGGCAGCTTTTACGAGACAATTAATACACCTAGGGCACTGCGCTTATGAGGTGACAAGCAGACTCCCTGCCAGACTAACCGGTTGCCCCTGACGTTGGTCCCTCGCAATCTGGCGGCCGCGGGTCACTCCGTCAGTCAAGACAGTGACTCAAAGGGCCCTACGGACCGAGGTGAGTCAAGAGCAGGAAGGGCAGAGCCCCGGCCCACGCCAACAGCCCAGGCACGGCTCTCCGCCGCCGGGCCAGGTCTGGGTCCTCGCCGGCCCAAGGTGGACAGACGTGCGGGCTGGGCGGTCAGAGGCTGCAGGCCCCGCGGGAACGCCAAGTCCGCCCGCGGCGACCAGGGGGTCACCTCCCCCGGGGCACAACTACGCGAACTCGCGGCTTAGGCCTCCCCGGGCCTCTGAAACGCCGTCTAGGAAGCGGGGCCCCCACCCCGCTCGCCGCGCTCGCCCCCTCCGGGCCGCCCCCCGCCCCTTGCCC